>NC_135637.1:10978227-11283035 GCF_053574225.1 Canis aureus
GGACTCCCCTAACAATTGTATAACTCAACTATCACCTTGACCAATTCTGTGTGGCTGGGATGACAAAGTCACTCCTAAAAAGCCAGAGCGTACTGCACTCCATAGGGTTAACTGTGGACTTATAGAGATAATGGATGGCCCCACTTTCCTTAGCATTAGATAGAGGACTCACTTGGGGATGCTCATATCCCCCAGACAAGTTTTCTCCCACTTGTCAGCAATTCTTTATAATTAGAATATTGTTAAGGCTAGACACCAAACAAAGAGGGCTTCTTGATGGTTTTATCCCATAGCCATATTTCTCTCAGGAGCTGCCTCTGTTGAGGTAAAACTGCAGGTTGAAGTGTGACCCAAGCATCATACAGTGACCACCTTTAATCCAGCCCAACATATACTCACCCACAAATTCAAAAAGTGGTACTCCAGGGATACATGGGTGGCTCAGCATTTGAGTGTCTGCCTTTGGCTCAGGGCATGATCCTGGGGTCCAGGTTTGAGCCCCACATTGGGCTCCCTGCGAGGAGCCTGCTTCTCTCTCTGCCTGTGTCTCTGCCTCTCTGTGTGTGTCTCTCATGAATAAATAAACAAAATCCTTAAAAACAAAAACAAAACAAAACAAAGTGGTGCTCCAAAACCAAATGGCCCTTGATATCCTGAGTGCAAGTCAAGGAGGATCCTCTGCTTTACTAAAAAGAGAATGTTATGCATATACTTCAGATTACCACAAAATATGATAGGGTTCTTCTAGAAGACATGAATACTCAGACTGGTTAAATTCCTGGATTTGGGTCAACTTTTTTTTTTTCCTTAAAGCTTCTATTTATTTATTCATGAGAGACACACAGAGAGAGGCAGAGATATAGGCAGAGGGAGAAGCAGGCTCCTTCCTGGGAACTTGATGTGGGACTCCATCCCAGGACCCCGGGATCATGCCCTGAGCCGAAGGCAGGTGCTCAACCACTGAGCCACCCAGGTGCCCCAGCCATAGGACTTAATAACCACCAGCCTACTCACAACCAGGCACAGTTACCAAAAAAGGGACAAGCCTATGTATTCCCATATGTCCTCACCCCACCCTAGAACTGTAGCCCCTTACCACTACTCATGGTAGAACGTCTCTCCTCTACTGTCCTGCCCACTGTTCCCTTGCAGTGTATTCAGTAAACTTCTATCTCCTTTGTTCTGCCTTGGGCCAGTTCTTTCACAGCCTATGCTGCTGGCACCCACCCAAATGGGGTGCCCCACAGAAACTGGGGCTCAGGAGAAGGGACTTACCCAAGATTCTCAGCTAGTCGGTGATGGAGCACCCACCTCCGCCTGCACAAAGGCTTTTCCTCCTCTCTAGCCTGTCCACAGAGCCCCTGTGCCAGCCTGCAGGGCTCCTACTTCCTTCCTTGGCCCATGCTGGCCCCTGCCAAGTCTGACCTTCCCACTTAGCCACAGGCCAAATGAAGAGGAATTTCTCCAGGGCCTTAAAGAGTTAAAGCAGGAGGCTGGTGGGCTCTGAGGTCATTCCTACAGCATTTCCCAAAATATCTGAGCAATGACAACATGGCTGGAATTAGCTAGCATATAGACTTTGGAGAGAATCAGGCCTGGATTCAATTCTCAGTTCTGTCACTTTTTAGCTGTGTATCCTTGGACACCTCTCTGAGCCCCTATTTTCCCATCTGTAATATGAGGATGATGAGGGATGCCTGGGTGGCTCAGTGGTTGAGCATCTGCCTTTGGCTTAGGTCCTGATCCTGGGGTCCTGGGATTGAGTCCCACATCAGGCTCCCAGGAAGGAGCTTGCTTCTCCTCCTGCCTATGTCTCTGCCTCTCTCTCTGTGTCTCTCATGAATAAATAAATAAAAGCTTTAAAAAAACAAACAACAACAACAAAAATGAGAGCCAACAGCTCTTAGTAAAGATGAGGGAAAAACTAGAACTCTCCTGCTTTTTGGTGGGAATGTAAATGGCACAGCCACTGTGGGAAACAGTTTGGCGAGGTTTCTAAATGTTAAAGAGAGTGACCATATGACCCAGCAATTCCACTCCTAGGTGTCTACCCAAGAGAAGTGAGAATATACGCCCACACAAAGACTTATATGCATACATCCACAGCAGCATTATTATTCATAGTAGCCAATAAGTGGAAAACAACCCATCAACTGATAGTAACAGATAAATTATATGTGTATGATGCAATATTGAGCCATGAAAAGGAATGACACATTCTACAACATGGATGAACCTTGAAAACATCATGCTAAATGAAAGAAGTCAGGCACACAGCTACATGTTGCATGACTCCATTTCCATGAAATGTCCAGAACAGGCAAATCTACAGAGTCAGGAAGCAGATTAGTGGTTGCCAGGGCTAGGAGGAAGACAGGAGAACAGAGGAGTGACAGGTAAAGGTTGTGGGATTTTTTTTTGGTGAGGGGGAGAATTGGGAATGCTCTGGGAGAAGATACAGTTTGAGCAATACTGTGCATGTACTGAAAGTCACTAATGGTAAATATTATGTTATGTGGTATACCACAATAAAAGAATAATTCTTTTTTTTAAAAAGATGTATTTATTCATTTTATATATTTTTTAAAATATTTTATTTATTTATTCCTAGGAGACAGAGACACAGGCAGAGGGAGAAGTAGGCTCCCTGTGGGGAGCCTGATGCAGAACTCAATCCCAGGACTCCAGGACCACAACCCAAACAGAAGGCAGATGCTCAACCACTGATCCTCCTATGCATCCCCATTTTATATTTTTAAATTTTTTTAAAGATTATATTTATTTATTTGACAGAGAGTGGGAGTTTAAGCAGGAGGAGCAGCAGAGGGAAAGGGAGAAGGAAGCTTCCCACTGAGCAGGACCCTGCCACAAGGCTCGATCCCAGGATCCTGAGATCATGACCTGAACCGAAGGCAGATGCTTAACTGACTGAGCCATCTAGGTGCCCCCCAAAGCATCTTTAAAGCAAAATATGATCAGTAGGACCCCACGTAGCAGGGTAAGACCAGCATGCAGCACTGAGTTCACTTGTGTCCTACAGAGATCTAGGACTTGGCCATGTAAAATGAAACCCATGGATCATAAAGATTTATCTCAGGGGCACCTGCATGGCTCACTCTGTTGGGTGTCTGCCTTCAGCTCAGATCATGATCTCAGGGTCCTGGAATCGAGCCCCACATCAGGCTCCCTGCTCAGGGGTGAGCCTGTTTCTCCCTCTCTCTCTGCTGCTCTCCCTGCCGCTTCCCCTGCTTGTGCTATTTCAAATAAATAAATAAATAAATAAAATCATTAAAAAAATATTTATCTTAGAAAGGGAAATGGCTTCCTCTTTACATTTCTGTATGAGCCTTTCTTTACTGAGCAGAGGCATCAACAATTCAGCCCAACGTAACTGTGGCCAGTAAGTTGAAGCTGATCTGAACACCTTCTAGGGCACAAGCAATGAATGTCATGATATTCAGGGGACTCACACAAGGAGTACATTCCCAGAGGCCACATGTGGTTCCCCTGGAAACACAGAGTTTACAGTGTTAGCACCTGTCCTCTGCCCCTAGTAGGGCATGTACTTATGTTAAAGTTGAGATATCAGGGCCCCTAGACAGGACCTCCCATCCTGGGGTTCTCACTGTGGTCCAAATAATTCCCTTGAGTTCTTGGCTTAAGAAGGACTACTTGAGGCCATCAGTTCCAAACTGCTTCTGCATGTCGGTGAACTGTGTGGACATCTGGACATGTTTGTGGGAAGTGCAATACCTGGTCTCACCCTGCTGTTAGGGTGGTCTTGGACTTAGAATCCAAATTCAAACCTAGAGGCTGCTTGGGAAGAGAGCAAGGGGAGCTTTCCTTCAGAAAGAAAGGAAAGCTTCCAGAACAGTTCTGAAAAAAACGAGATCAGTAATGCTCTCTCCTCTCCTCCTCTGAGCCTCCCAGTACTGAGGTTTTGTTTTTCGCTGTTGTTTTAAAAAAAGTCAGTATCAGGCACCTGGGTGAAAGGTTGAATGTCTGACTCTTGGTTTCCGCTCAGGTCACAATCTCCTAGGATCGAACTCTGCATTGGGCTCTGTGCTTGATGTGGAGTATGCCTGAGATTCTCTCTCCCTCTGCCTCTGCCCCTCCCGCTCTTTTCTTTTTCTTTCTTTTTTTTTTTTTTTTAAAGATTTTATTTATTTATTTATTCATGAAAGACTGAGAGACAGAGAGAGACAGAGAGAGCCAGAGGGAGAAGCAGGCTCCATGCACCGGGAGCCCGACGTGGGACTCGATCCCGGGTCTCCAGGATCGCGCCCTGGGCCGAAGGCAGGCGCCAAACCGCTGCGCCACCCAGGGATCCCTTCTTTTTCTTTCTTTCTTTCTTTCTTTCTTTCTTTCTTTCTTTCTTTCTTTCTTTCTTTCTTTTTTTTTTAATTTTATTTATTTATTTATGATAGGCACGCAGTGAGAGAGAGAGAGGCAGAGACACAGGCAGAGGGAGAGGCAGGCTCCATGCACCGGGAGCCCGACGCGGGATTCGATCCCGGGTCTCCAGGATCGCGCCCTGGGCCAAAGGCAGGCGCCAAACCGCTGCGCCACCCAGGGATCCCTCTTTCTTCTTTCTTATAAATAAATAAATCTTTAAAAAATCCAGGATGCTCCATTCAGTAATTAAAACTTTAATTCTTTTTCAGTCACTCCCTATCCTCACCCAGGCCTTTGTCTGGAAGGGTTCTACACAAGAAAGACAAAAGCATTTTCACAGGAAAAAACCCACAACATTTTAATGCAACTTATCCAGGAAGACTCATTAGGTTCAGGAAATAGGGCAAAAATGTTTTTTTCAAAAATGTTCAAAATGGACTTATATGACTCTCCACCCCTTTTGCCCTGAGCATGGATCTGATGAGTCCCCTAGAAAAGATAATGTCTATTGGGGGGACAGCTGCATTTAGCAGACAGCCCCACTAAGGTGCGTGCAGGAGAAAGCCAGAAAGGAGAGTCAGGCCATGAGTTTATTGATGGAAATTAGAGCTAAACAAAAAGTCAAATACACAATCCACAGCCCTGAGATGTCCCCCATCTGTCAGGAGTGGGTGGGAGGGTCACAGTCCTTGTGACATGCCCTCGCCCAACCTCCTGTTTTGGGCAGGAGTCTCAATTAGGAATGCAGCAAGTCTGCACCAGAAATAGCCAATCAGCAGCTGGGTTTTAACTTGTACCATCAGAAAGCAAACCTTTCATCACAGACATCTGCCAACAACCAGACAGTCCAGCAGCATTCGTAATGCTTTCACAGCATATGCTCCACAGAGGGGTGTCCCAAATCTGCCCAGTTCAACGAGTGCAGTGATTTCACCTGATTTTAGCTCCACACGGCTGTGATGAGGCTGGAACAGCAGCAGGTGTCAGCTTGGAGGAGGAGCTGGGCAACCCGGGTCTGTGAATTCAGGATTCCAAAAGTCAGTGGTGAAAAGAAATGTAACTAAGTAAGATGCTGATGGACACATTGATTAGCTTGATTGTGGCAAACATTTATATATGATCAGTAGGACCCCATGCAGCAGGGTGAGATAGTTGATAGATCTCAAAACATCACATTGTATAACTTTATAGGCAATTTTTAAAGGCTATTTTTATTTGTCAGTTACACCTCAATAAAGCTGAGGGGGAAAAGGCACTGGCTTTTCTTCTGCTGCAGCCAAGTGAGACAGCTTTCCTTTTTTTTTAAATATATTTTTTTAATTTTTTTTATTTATTTATGATAGTCACAGAGAGAGAAAGAGAGGCAGAGACACAGGCAGAGAGAAGCAGGCAGAGAGAAGCAGGCTCCATGCACCGGGAGCCCGACGTGGGAATCGACCCCGGGTCTCCAGGATCGCGCCCTGGGCCAAAGGCAGGCGCCAAACCGCTGCGCCACCCAGGGATCCCTGAGACAGCTTTCCTAACCCTTTCTGTCATAATGGTCTTAGAGCCAAAGTGGATCCCCTCAAAAATATGCTTCTCACAGTCAGGCAATTTCACAAGAGCTCATTAGCAACTTTAAAAACCTGCTTTTTCAAGCCCCAAAAGTGTATCTCCATTTAGAGATTACCTCCCCTTCTCAGTTACCTTTTTCTCCCCCCAGAAGGTCCAAAAGGCAAAAATCATAGTAAGAAATCATTAGTTACAGAATATTATTTGGTTTTCAACACTCAAAAGATTTCAAATTCCAGGGCACTTGGGTAGCTCAGTGGTTAAGCATCTGTCTTCAGCTCAGGTCGTGATCCCAGGGTCCTGGGATCGAGTCCCATATCAGGCTCCCCAGAGGGAGCCTGCTTCTCTCTCTGCCTATGTCTCTGCCTCTCTCTGTGTGTCTCTCATGAATAAATAAATAAAATGTTAAAAAAAAAAAGATTTCGGGCAGCCCGGGTGGCTCAGGGGTTTAGCGCCGCCTTCAGCCCAGGGCCTGATCCTGGAGACCTGGGATCGAGTCCCACGTCGGGCTCCCTGCATGGAGCCTGCTTCTCCCTCTGCCTGTGTCTCTGCCTCTTTCTGTCTCTCCTCTCTGCTGTGTTGCTCATGAATAAATAAATAAAATCTTTAAAAAAAAAAAAAAAAAAGATTTCAAATTCCAAGCTGTCCACATGGCAAAATTCAAGAAAGTTACATCCCATTGACTTTTTTTTTCTTTCCTTCTTTTTTTTTTGTGTGTGTGTGTGGTGGGGAGGGCAGAGGGACTCTCTAATTGGGACAATCCCTCTGGCACTTATGAAATTATTGGCATATAACGTTTTACATCAATTTTAACCATACATCCAAATATAATAGCTATGAAATACAAAGGTATTTTAAAAATTCCTTCTCCTTAAAAAAAAAAATTCCTTCTCCTTAGATATTTGCAAATGACCTATCAGATAAAGGGCTAGTATCCAAGATCTATAAAGAACTTATTAAACTCAACACCAAAGAAACAAACAATTCAATCATGAAATGGGCAAAAGACGTGAACAGAAATCTCACAGAGGAAGACATAGACATGGCCAACAGGCACATGAGGAAATGCTCCGCATCACTGGCCATCAGGGAAATACAAATCAAAACCACAATGAGATACCACCTCACACCAGTGAGAATGGGGAAAATTAACAAGACAGGAAACAACAAATATTGGAGAGGATGTGGAGAAAGGGGAACCCTCTTGCACTGTTGGTGGGAATGTGAACTGGTGCAGACACTCTGCAAAACTGTGTGGAGGTTCCTCAAAGAATTAAAAATAGATGTGCCCAGGATGCCTGGGTGGCTCAGCAGTTGAGCATCTGCCTTTGGCCCAGGGTGTGATCCTGGAGACCCAGGATCGAGTCCCACATCGGGCTCCCTGCATAGAGCCTGCTTCTCCCTCTGCCTGCCTCTCTGTGTCTCTCACGAATAAATAAAAAATCTTTAAAAAAAATTGCTGAATTAAAAAAAAATAGATGTGCCCTATGACCCAGCAATTGCACTACTGGGGATTTACCCCAAAGATACAGATGCATTGAAATGGCAGGACACCTGCACCCCGATGTTTCTAGCAGCAATGGCCACAATAGCCAAACTGTGGAAGGAGCCTCGGTGTCCATCGAAAGATGAATGGATAAAGAAGATGTGGTTTATGTATACAATGGAATATTCCTCAGCCATTAGAAACAACAAATACCCACCATTTGCTTCAACGTGAATGGAACTGGAGGGTATTATGCTGAGTGAAGTAAGTCAGTTGGAGAAAGACAAACATTATATGGTCTCACTCATATGGGGAATATAAGAAATAGTGAACGGGATTATAGGAGAAAGGAGGGAAAATGAGTGTGAAAAATTAGAAAGGGTGACAAAACATGAGAGACTCCTAACTCTGGGAAATGAACAAGGGGTAGTGGAAGGGAGGCAGGCGGGGGGATGGGGTAACTGGGTGACAGGTACTGAGGAGGGCACTTGACGGGATGAGCACTGGGTGTTATACTATATGTTGGCAAATCGAACTTCAATTAAAAAATATTTTTTAAAAATTCCTTCTCCTTGGACAGCCCTGGCGGCCCAGCGGTTTAGCGCCTCCTTCAGCCCGGGGTGTGACCCTGGAAACCCGGGATCGAGTCCCACATCGGGCTTTCTGCCTGGAGCCTGCTTCGCCCTCTGCCTGTGTCTGTGCCTCTCTCTCTCTCTCTGTCATGAATAAATAAATAAATAAATAAATAAATAAATAAATAAATAAATCTTTAAAAAAAAAAATCCTTCTCCTTTATTTTCATTGCAAATTTACTTAAACTCCTAGCAGCAAATTCAGCATCTGTGGAGTGGGGGTGGGGCCAGCAGTAGCTGGACTACCCCGCCTACACCTTCTCTTTTCCCTCTGATTTGTCTAAAGCTTTGCTCCAGGTCTGAGAACTGATTTAACATTTTCACTCCCATTTGGAGGAAAGAATAATACAAACTTTTGACATTTGGGGTCTAACCAAAGCCCATCATTGGAAATGTTTGGGCTCTTTCTCCTCTTGCCTTGAGGATAAAACAAAAATCAAAAGCAGCACTCCCACTGAGATTTCCCCCACCCCCAATGTAATACTTTTTAAAGATTTATTAGAGAGAGAGAGAGAGAAAACATGAGCAGGGGGAGGGGCAGAGAGAGGGGAAGAGAGAATCTCAAGCACATTCCCCACTGAGCACAGAACCCCATGCTGGGCTCAATATCCTGACCCCAAGATTGTGACCTGAGCTGAAACCAAGAGTCAGACATTCAAATAACTCAGACACTCAAATGACTGAGCCACTCAGGCACCCCACTCTCCCTGCCAATGCAGCCAAAAGAGGCAAAGGGATCCAGCTCCTCAACTTCCATGTGGTACCATCTATTGAGTGTCAAATCCCAGAAGTAATTTTACTTCTTACAACATCTTCATCTGCAGCTCAAGCCACTGCCATGCACCATGGGTAACTGCACAGCCACCCAGGCACCAAAGCTTGGCTGACCATTCCAGAATGTCATGCAGGCCCCCCTGCCGCATGTCCCCTGCACAGGTACCAAGTGCTCAGCAAGGGCTTTGGAGAAGGCCTCAGAGCCAATGCCACCTTTGTCATGGTCCCAAGGAAAGAAGCTAGCCAGTGCTTACACAGCTAGGAATCTCATATTCATCTCTTTGAAAGGATGTCAGTGAGTCAGGATCCATTGAGCAAATCCTGTTGCTGCCATCACAGTGTTAGGGGTTCCTAAGCCCACTCCCATGTTTGTTAATGTGCTAGGAAGACTCACAGGACCCAGCGTATGATCATGCTCATGCCATGCCTAAGATGTGTTGTTACAGCTAAAGGACACAGAGCAAAATTAGCCCAGGGAAAAGGCACATGGTTGAAGTTCAGAAGAGACCAGCTACATGACGCCAAGGGTCTTCTCTGGGTGGGATCACATAGGATACACTAATTTCCTCCAGCAAGGGTGTGTGTAGAATATTGTCTACAAAGGAAACTTGCCTGAGCCTCAGACACCAGGGTTTTTACTGGGGGCTGGTCACAAAGACTCTTGCACAGCACATGCCCAGATCCCAGACTCCCAGAAAGAAGGCACATGTTCAACATAAAGCACATGGCTTGTAGGAATAGGAATAGTTTACACACAAGGAAACACTCTTGTCATTTCTGGGGATGCTGGGAACCTTCCTGAAATCCAAGTTGCTCAGTGCCAACCAAGGCTCAACCTTGCAAATAGGCCTTTCTGTGACCAGCAGCCTCCAGCCCGCAGCATTCATTCTTTTCTGCATGCCGGGGCACAGTGGAGGATGAGTCCAAGGGGTGCATCTGAAGGGAGGGCTCCAGAAGCAAGGTCTCTAGAACCCAGCTCCCTGCTCAGGCTGGACAGAAGGTGGTAACTGAGGAACAAGGAGCAGAGACAGCCATACCCAGCTGCTACTGACCTGTCATCCTACCAGGCCCAGCCTAAGGAGAATCTAGGAGGGAACATGGGGGCCCCCAGAGATGGGGCCCTGCAGGTTCTCCCTCCCTGGTTTCTGCCTGCTGTCATAAGAATCACCTAGGAGTGTATCCAGAGTGTGCCTGAGATCCTCAGTGTTTCTGGAAGCAAAGTCCAGAGGGCAGGACAAAGCCACCAGCCTGGCCAGCTGAGCCAGACACTCACCTTCAGCACTCTGAGGCTGCTGATAACCTGCTCCCTGGATTTGGTAAACATTGACTATGTGCCTAGGACACCATCCAGGCCAGGCTCCAGGAGGGAGGTTCAAGTTGGCCCCTGGGAACAAGGGGACGGCATGTTCCTTCTCACCTGGGAGGCTGAGTAGGCTGCACAGAGCCCTTCTCCGCTGGTGGAAGCTTCTGGCCTGCGAGCTCCACTCTGGGCTACCTTCACACTGGTTTTCTCAATTGGAAACCTTGACACCGGGGGCTGAGGTGGACATTGAGGGCAGGTTGGCAAGGCACCCCCAGGAGGGGCAGAATAAGGAGGGGGACACCTTGCCAGCTTCCAGACTTGCCCAGAAAACAGAAGAAAGAAGCTGGGAGAAGTTGTCTGGACTGGTGGAGATCCAACTTCAAAAGCAAATAGGCCAGAGTCTGGGTCTCTATTTTTATCAGCTCTGCAACCTTGCAGACACATATACATTCCCTTCCCTGGGCATAGTCTCCCCATCCGTCCGGTGGGAACACGAACATCTACGTGCATGGAAGGCAGTGTGGCAATTAGAAGCGTGGGTTGTGGAGTCAGAATAACCTGGTTCACATCCCAGCTCTACTACGCCTCTTGCTAACTACATGGCCTGGGAAAGTTCTCTAACTGTCCTGAGCCCATCCTCCAGGGTTGCACGGCAGGGCTTAGCTGAACCTCAGACCTGTGGCTGGGACTGCTGACAGGGCTCCCTGGGGAAGACGGCAACTTGAGAGCAGCTCAGGAGGCCTGGGAGGGTTTGCTGTGGGAGGTGGGAAGCAGGAGCCTCCTCCCTGGCACAAGTCCCTCTCTGCTCCCTGGCAGGGAGGGAAAGGCAGGAGAGGAAAGACAGAAGGGAAGAAGAGAGTGGCCTCAGGCACTTTCTTGCTCTTTGTTACTTTTTCTCATCTGAAATGTGGGAATGGGGGATCCCTGGGTGGCGCAGCGGTTTAGCGCCTGCCTTTGGCCCAGGGCGTAATCCTGGAGACCCGGGATCGAATCCCACATCGGGCTCCCGGTGCATGGAGCCTGCTTCTCCCTCTGCCTGTGTCTCTGCCTCTCTCTCTCTCTCTCTCTCTCTGTGACTATCATAAAAAAAAAAAAAAAATTAAAAAAAAAATGAAATGTGGGAATGTTGGACCAAATGATCCTTGAAGTCACTCCTAGACACGCTGATCTGTTTTTCCATATTAAAAAAAAAAGACCAGTGCAGGACATTTTGGGAGCCCAACTGATGCAAGAGGGTAGAGGTCATAACACAGTCGTGGGTCAAGACTGTAAGCATCAGAGGCTGAAAAAAGTTTCCAGGCAATGACGATAGTCAAAAAGTCAGTTCCCTGGAAAGAGGGCAGGATGGGTCAGCAACAGAGTTTCTGGGGACTTGGGGTGGAGCAAGAGGCAGGGGGCTGTCCTGGAACCCTCAGGCGAATGCCATGGCTGGCCACCAGTCACCATTCCATCTTTCTTTTTATAAGATTTTATTTATTTATTTGAAAGAGAGTGTGAGAGAGAGAGCGCACCGGCAGGGGGAGGGGTAGAGAGGAAGAAGCAGACTCCTCCTTGAGCAGGGAGCTGACACAGGACTCCATTCCAGGACTATGGGATCATGACCTGAGCCAAAGGCAGACACTTAACTGACTGAGCCACCCAGGCACCCCACTATTCCATCATTTAGGAATGTGAAACCTGAGGACTCGGGTGTGGGGTTTCTGGGAGAGCCCTGGCGTTCCTCTTGGAGCCTTCTGCTCTACCTTCTACCACTCTGCAGATACTGAGAACCTGGAGCAGAGGGCAGGGCCATAACCTTTTTCCCATTACTCAGTCTGACAACACCAAGGTCCCCTATTCTCTATCAGCTGCCCAAAGCCCTAAAGAAACATAAGTAATCATAACCAACATTAGCAGAGATCTTCCTATGTGCCAGTCTCTATTCCAAAGACTTATGTTTTATCTCACTTAATCTCAACCATACTATTATTGCTTCCATTTTACACAAGGGGAAACTGAGGCTCAGGGGGGTTCCGTGACTTTCCCCAGTCACATAGTATATGGCAGGCCCAGGATTCAAACCCCCAACCCATACCTCTAACCACTATGGAGTAGGACCCTTTTAACTAATTATAAACCACATACTCACTATTCAAACAGGGCTTCAAGACCAGTCCCTAATTCCCTCTCAAATTCTCCCTAAACAACAATTCTACAGCCACTACTGCACTCTGTGTGGCCTTGATTTCTGAGCTTTGGATTCTGGAGAGCAGAGATCACAGTCCCAACTTGGGGTCCTGGAGTGTGCCCTTGGCTCTTTGCCTTGGCTCTACCTCACTGGCTAGCGGGCCTGGGAGAGTCCCTCCCCTGCTCTGGGCCTGACAACATCACCTTGTCCACTGAGATGGCAGCTGGATCAGAGGCTCCCAAGCCTAGGAGCTTTCATGGTTGGATCAGCTCCCGCCCACCCCTAGGAAGGCCAGGAGGCCAGGGGCGGGATCTGCTCTGTGTTAAATACTTCTGTCCAGCACTCCACTGGCCTCTTGTTCCAGTCTTAGAGGAGGACGTCTGACCAAGATTAATCATGGTAAGTGCTTGCTTGGGGCCATGGAAGCCTCCCCCAGTGATGATCTGAAGTGAAACTTCCAGAAGTGCCTTGCGTCTGAGCTTCCAAGTCTTACTGTCCTTTTCTTTCTCCTTAGACGACTTACAGCGACAAAGGAAAGAAGGTAAGCAGGAGGGGGAAATGTGGGGTCAGGGCAAAGAGTAGAAAAGGAATTTCAGTAGGTATGTGATATCCAAGAGTCACACTCAGGTTCATCTGTGCTCACCCCCTCGTTCCCCTGAGATTGAGCTGGAGTCAACCCAGTTCTCCTAAGAAAAACGTTACCTCTTCTTAAATTCCTGCCAATCTCTTAATCCTGTTTACAAGTTCTTTCTAGATTTTTAAAATTTAGGGATCCCTGGGTGGCGCAGCGGTTTGGCGCCTGCCTTTGGCCCAGGGCGCGATCCTGGAGATCCGGGATCGAATCCCACATCAGGCTCCCGGTGCATGGAGCCTGCTTCTCCCTCTGCCTGTGTCTCTGCCTCTCTCTCTCTCACTGTGTGCCTATCATGAATAAAAATTAAAAAAAAAAAAAATAAATAAAATAAAATTTATTTATTTATTTATTAATGAGAGACACAGAGAGAGAGGCAGAGACATAGGCAGAGGGAGAGAAGCAGGCTCCTTGCAGGGAGCCTGATGTGGGACTCGATCTCTAGACCCAGGATCACACCCTGAGCCAAAGGCAGATGCTCAACCGCTGAGCCACCCAGGCGTCCCACTAGATTTTTTTAAATGTGTAACCTCTACTCACAATGTGGGGCTCAAGCTCATGACCCCAAGATCAAGAGTCACATGCTCTACTAACTGAGCCTGCCAGGTGCCCCTGGAAGATCTTTCTAAGGTCTAACTTAAATCCGTGTTGCTGTACCATATAGCAGTTCCCCTCCGTGAAATCTGGGCATGCCTCCTAAGGAGGCTTTCCAATCCCAAACACCCAGGGGCTTGGTTTCTACATGAGAAACATCTTTTGAGGCTTGACAAGGCTGCAGGCTTCTCAGTTTTGGAATTGAGGCTGGGACAAAGAAAGTTGTTAGGGGACACCTCTCCATCTACACTTTTCTAGGCCCACATCCAGAAACAGCCTCTCCCCTTCTCTCTTCTTGCAGCCCGAGAGAGGCCGATTTCTCCACTTCCACTCCGTGACCTTCTGGGTTGGAAATGCCAAGCAGGTAAAAGCCGGGGCCAGGTATCAGAGTAGGAGAAGGCGGGCCTCCAGCTGGGCCTGTGATTGGCCCCTGTGTGGGGAGGATCAGGGCCAGTGTTGGGACCATCCCAGGAAAAACAGTCTTTAGATACTAATTACACAATCAGGCCCTCAGACCCCAGCAGGAAACTTAATCTGACGTCAGAATGGGCCAGGGAGCGGCCTTTCCTCCCAGGATGGACTCTGTACCTGGGGCAATGGGGCAGACAGGCTGAGGGGGACCAGAGGCTCTCAGCTGAGGGCGAGGGATGCCCAGGCTGGCTCCTTGGAAACCCGGTTGCAACTCTGTGATTCAGGCTGCATCATTCTACTGCAACAAGATGGGCTTTGAACCACTAGCCTACAAGGGCCTGGAGACGGGTTCCCGGGAGGTAGTCAGCCACGTGATCAAGCAAGGCAAGGTGAGTCCCCACCCCAGGACCCCACTCACCCAGGAGGCCAGCTTATCTGCCCCTGCTGATCTCTGAGCCTCCTAAGGGCTCTTCTTGAGTGAAGTGGAACAGGAGGCTGTTTCTCCAGGCCCACCTGGTTTTCTCCCAGGATGTCTGGTGAGGCTGAGGGAGCATGAGCTGAGAGCCCCCACCAACCCTTCCACTGCACCTTTGTACAACAGATCTTAGGGATCTTCGTTTTATCTCCTTCTTAGCCTGGCCCAACACTGGCCTCACAGATGTTTCGGAGAAGTTAACAGAGGCCTCAGACATCAGACCTGAAAGTCTGAGGAATGCCCTGATCCCTAGGAACCCTGGGGCTCTCTCCCATGGGCAGCCTGAGCAACAGCTCATCTCAGCGGGGATGTTGAGGCAGAGAAGGGGCTGGAACCCACGGTCAAGGAATCCTTCCTGGCTGGGAGGAGTGATGTGATCCTAATGCCCCACTGGGGTGCTTCATGGGTGGGTGGGGAGGAGGGGCTGGGGTACACCTGCATGTGCTAACCTGAACCACCAGCTACACCTCCTTTCTCCTCTACATCTTAGATTGTGTTTGTCTTCTCCTCTGCCCTCAACCCCTGGAACAAAGGTGAGGAGGCCCAAGGGGCTCAGGGTACCAGGGAGTGAAGACTCGGTATGGTGGGTAGGGTCAGGGACAAGGGAATATGTCTGGTTCAGCGAGGATTCCCCAGCCTAGAAGGAGATGGAGCTCAAAGGCTGACAGTAGAAGTGAGGGGGGCTGTGACTCCAGGGCCATGACCTCCCCTACCGGCCACAGAGATGGGCGACCACCTGGTAAAACACGGTGATGGAGTGAAGGACATCGCATTTGAGGTGGAAGATTGTGACTACATCGTGCAGGTGAGTGTGCACCCGGGCTGCCCTCTGTCCGCCACAGGAAGCCCTGTTGGTCAGGGCTGGGGGACCCGCCGTGTTGGAGTGACAAGCCCAGACACTCGTGTGATGCACACCCAGGTTCCAGGGATGCCCTGCCCCTTGCTAGCTGCCTGCCCTCTCACTCAGCCTCAATTTCCACATCTGTAAAATGGGGACAACCACAGCACCTACCTTACCAAGTCTGACACAGAGGAAATGAGATCATAATTACCATTTCATGAGCACGACTCTGAACCAAACACTATATTCAAGAGGCAGCTTAGAGGTTCAGAGCATAGAAGCCAGAGGCACACTGCCCAGGTCTGAAACTTACTATCTGTGAGACTTTGGGGAAGTGACTTAACTTCACCACTTACAGAATGGGGACAAGAACAGTACCTTTCCTGTAATGCTGCTGTGAGGAAGAAGGAGTTTGGTAAATACCTTCACCTTTGCCTGACATGTGATAAACATAGACATACAGTAAGGTTTCACTAAATAAATGCATGAGCCAGGCATATAAGGCACCCTGCAGAGGGTCTGACATATAGTAGGTGCTCAACCAATGCCAGCTTTTATTCTTATCCAACCACCTGGTCTACAGATGGGCAAGATGAGGACTGGGGGTGGGGAAGTGTCACAAAGTGAGATAGCAGAGGTGGGATACCCCCCCACCCCCAACTAGTTTGTCTCTCATAGCCCCAACTCTGGGCCTGGGCCTCAGTTTCCCTATCTGCCCAACAGGCACAAGGCATGGGTGTCAGGGGCAACAGCTAAAGCTGGCTGTCATTCCTGCCCAGGGCTAGGAAAGCTGGAGGAGCCTGTGGCAGGACAAAGTAGGGGGCCATCCAGCAGAGGCAGGACCATGGGGCAGCCAGCCAGGGCTCTGGGAGGGTCCAGCACTTACTGCCTCTGAGATCCATCTTCTTTGTAGAAAGCCCGGGAACAGGGTGCCAAAATCATGCGGGAGCCCTGGATAGAGGAAGATAAGTTTGGGAAGGTGAAGTTGGCTGTGCTGCAGACGGTGAGTTTGCTTGGATACCCCTACCACTCCCACTGTTAGCTCCCCCGAGATGCCAGGATGCCCCACACCCATCCCTCTCCCCACCAATTCCCTAATGCCATCCCCCCCCCACCCCCCCGGTGCCTCAACACAGACATTCTTCTTCAAGTCTGACTGTCTGTAAGGCTTGGCCAGTGTGCAGAGGCTGGTGGGAGCTTCCAGTTCCTGCTGGGTGCTTCCCTTCCTCCCCTGCAAATGGAGGGGAGGGGGAAGATGGTAATGATAACACAAGGATGTAACCCAAGGACAGGGGCTTTGAAGGAGGGAGCAAATAGGGTCTGGGGAAGTTCCACTCTGCTCTGGCTGTGTGACTTTGGGCAAAGTACTCCACCTCTCTGGGATTCATTTAAATGAGCAAGGACTGCAGCTGGACCACCTGTGTGATCTGCAACATGCCACCTAACATTTCTGTGCCTCCAATTTCTTCAACCATCACCGATCCAGGTTCATTGGATGGGCCCAAAGGCTCAAATGAGATCATTCAGCATTTAGAACAGTGCTTGGTATATTGCAGACACCCAGCAAAGATTCCCAAGTCTATGCTCTTGTCATACAGAGATGATCACAGGTCCCACCTCAGGATAAATACAACCTAAAGATCATTAAGATGATTGAAAGAACCTTTTTTATATAGATTTAATTTTTTTTAAGATTTAATTTTTTAATGTATTTATTTAGTCATTGAGACAGAGAGAGTATGGGGAGAGGGACAACAGGATTGGCAGAGAGAGAATTTCAAACAGACTCTAAGCTGAGCACAGAGTACAACACAGGGCTCGATCTGACAACCCTGAGATCATGACCTGAGCTGAAATCAAGAGCCACTCGCTTAACTGACTGAGCCACCCAGGCACCCCTTAAGATACAATTTTTATGTAATCTCTAAACCCAACATGGGGCTTGAATTCACAGCCCCAAGATTAAGTCTTACACTTCACAGATGGAGCCAAACAGGTGCCCCAGAACCTTTTGATATAATTTGATCCAAAGCCCTCATCATTCTCACTTAGTTGACACATTTTTATTGAGCACCCATAATGAGCCAGGCACTACCCCAGGTGCTGAGGGCACCATGATGAGCAAAAACAGTGTTCCTACTCTCCCAGAGATTCTGGTCCCATGCGGCAGGCCGACTGTCAAATAAAGTCCCAAACAAATGACAGATTGCGATTCATTTCAGAAAGGGGAATTGACTTTCCCAAGATCACAGAGAGAGTTGGGAGTTAGGGTCAGAGCCAGGTGGGAACTGTGTTGGGTACCAGGAAAGTGGCCCAGTCTTGGCAGGGAGGAGAGCTCAGGGGCCAAGCCAGGCTGTTTTCCACCCACAGTACGGGGACACTACACACACCCTGGTGGAAAAGATAAACTATACTGGCCGGTTCTTGCCTGGATTCGAAGCCCCAGCATGCGTGGACCCCCTGCTTTCCAAGCTGTGAGTGCCCCTCGGGCTGGGGAAAGGAAGGGGGATAGAGAGTCCTGAGTGCAGAGTGGAAAGTGATGCCCTGATGCTCCATGCAGACTGGGCTTCTCTGAGGGGCAGAGCATCTGGGAGCCTTCTGAGGAACTCCTAAGGATCCCCAAGGGTGGCTTGAAGAGGCGGCACAGAGGCTGAGCACCAAGGCTCTTGAACCAACTACCTGGGCTCAAACCCCAGCTCTGTCATCTTTTTAAAGATTTTATTTATTTATTTATTTGAGAGAGACAGTGCATACTTGAGCAGGGGGAGGGACAGAGGGAGAGGGAGAAGCAGACTACCTGCTGAGAAGGGAGCCCAATGATGTGATGTGGGGCTCGATCCCAGGACCCAGGACTATGACCTGAGTCAAAGGCAGATGCTTAACTGACTGAGCCACCCAGGTGGCCTATAGCTCTGTCATTTTCTAGCTATTTAACCTTCAGAGTGACTTTATTTCTCTCTGCCTCAGTTCCCCATCTGTAAAATGGGGCTAGTAATAACGTACAAGTTGACAGCAATGAGGTCCGTCTAGTGTGTGCCATGTCACAGTGAGCTGTCACTGCGGGGAGGTGGAGATTTAGGACGTAGCCTGTCCTCATCTCCTAACAGCTTCCCACCCTACCGCTAGGCCCAGCTGCAGTCTTGAGATTATTGACCACATCGTGGGAAACCAGCCTGATCAGGAGATGGTGTCCGCCTCAGAGTGGTGAGTCCCTGGCCCAACCCCTTGCTGCAAAGGAGACAGGCCCACTCCCCAGTTCTTGTCTCTAGACACCAGAGTGGGAAATGGAGCACAAGCCCTCAGCAGCTTACCCTGATGTCACTTGAGTCATCTGTTTCCTGGAGACCAGAGGCTTTCAGGCTCAAGGTGATCCTCTGAGGACCCTTGGGGAAGCTTGGCACAGAGGGTGTTACAGTCCAGGGAGACCTGGAGGAAGCCTGTCACTACCCCAGATAGCACCCTTGTGCAAATGAGAAGCACGTGCCCTTCTCAAAGCACTTCTATCTGTTGGACCATTGCCATACCACAAAGGTCTTGTTAGAAGACACTTCCCTTCCACCTGAAGGAAAATTGTGATAATAAAGATACAAGTCTACAGTGTGTGTGATGTGGATGGTGGTGGGTTCCTTTCTGGAGACTAGTCAGGGGACAAATTCTGGAAGGTGGAAGTAGGGACAAGGAGCCAGTCCCTGCCTGGCACTCAGAGCCAATGTGTCCTTACGGCCATCCCACAGGTACCTGAAGAATCTGCAGTTCCACCGTTTCTGGTCTGTAGATGACACACAGGTGCACACAGAATACAGCTCTCTGCGCTCCATCGTGGTGGCCAATTATGAGGAGTCCATCAAGATGCCCATTAATGAGCCAGCACCTGGCAAAAAGAAATCCCAGATCCAGGTGAGGTCTTACCTGGACCATGGGTGTTTGGCTGGGGAAGAAGAAAGCAGGGATGAGCTTTGAAGACTCTTGGGGGAGCAGAATGTGGGTGACAGGAGCTAATGACAATGTTTTCCTTGTTTCCCTCCCACAGGAATATGTGGACTATAATGGGGGTGCTGGGGTCCAGCACATTGCTCTCAAGACCCAAGACATCATCACAGCGGTTAGAAGCCCTTTCTTGGCCCTAATTTCCCTTTCAACTCAGCTCCAGAACCAATCTGCAAAATGGAGGAGAGTGGGGCAGGAGGCAGGCAGGGAGGTAGTAGCAATCCTAGGAGTCCCCCACCAGCTCAGGTGGCTGACCAGGATCTCTCACTGGTTCCTGACACTCTGGTGCAGGCACAGTCCCACCCCAGAGAGTTGTGTTTCTCTGCAGATCACTGCTAGCTTTAAAAGTAGCAGGTGCCAGAGTAAGAGGAAGCCTGGATTCTAGTCCTAGTTCTGCAAGTGATTTGCTGTGTGTCCATGGAGGATTCAACACCCTCTCTGGGCTTTAGTTGCCTCACCTTGAAAATGAGGATATTAGGCTAGGAGATTGATTAGGTCCTTTGAGCCAAGTTAAATGTGCTGAGTCTGTGGAACTAGCCCTTGGAGAATCTGGGTCTTGGCTATTCCTGAGGTGACAGGATATCAGAGTGGACAAGAGCCTGGACTGTCCCACTCCGTCCTGGCCTAACCAAGAAATCACTGGACGACCTTGGCAATTTCACTCATTCATTCACCCACTCACTGGATGTGTAGTGGGCACCTACTATGTGCCAAGCACCCTTTTAGGTACTTGGGATACATCAGCCAACAAGACAAGAGTCTCTGCTCTAATGGATACAGGAAACAAAACAAGTAAAACACAAGTGTTAGGTTGTGTGAGTGCTCTGGAGGAGCACCAAGCAGGGCGATGAGAGAGGGAGGGTAAAGACATTGCACATTTAAATAGGGCCATAGGGCCGTCGTGAAGGGCCACATGGAGAAGGAGGCATCTGAGAAGGCAGAGCTGGAAGGAGGGAAGCATGTGGACACGTAGGAAAAGTGCTCCAAGCAGAAGTGACAGGCAGGCAGGGGAGAGTTGAAGGCACAGTAAGGAGATCAGTGCTGTGCTGGAACAGAATGAGTGAGGGAGAGAGTAGGAGATGAGGTCGGGAGGTGGGAGTGAAGGCAGATGGTGAGGGCTTTCAATCTGACTCTGAGACAAGACACCACCATGGGGTGAGCAAGGGAGTGACATGATTTGACTTGTCTTTTTAAATAAAATCACTCCGCGACTATGTTGAGAATAGATATTTAATCTCTTGATGCCTTGGTTTCCCTAGCTATGAAATGGGGATAGTAATTGTCCAGATATCTCAAGAAATTACTGCACAGACATAATGAGGCAAAACATGGGAAGTACTTAAGACAGACACATAATGAGAATTCCATAAATGTTAGTGATTGCTGTTCTATCAACCAAGCCTACAGGCCCCAGGCGTGGAAGGGCATGAGTTCTGGGGGGATGCATCCTGGCAGGCAGGGAGAACTAGGATAGGGACTCCACCTCCTCCTGGCTAGGGGTGCGGAGCAGGGAGCCAGGAGACTGACCTTGACCCTTCCCTGAGACAGATTCGCCACTTGAGAGACAGAGGCATGGAGTTCTTGGCTGTTCCATCAACATACTACAAACAACTTCGGGAGAAGCTCAAGTCGGCCAAGATTCAAGTGAAGGAGAGCATTGATGTCCTGGAGGTGAGGCTAGTGCAGGAGTGGTTTTTTTTTTTTTTTTTTTAAGATTTTATTTATTTATTCATAGAGACAGAGAGAGACGCAGAGGGAGAAGCAGGCACCATACAGAGAGCCTGACGTGGGACTTGATCCAGGGTCTCCAGGATCATGCCCTGGGCTGCAGGCGGCGCTAAACCGCTGCGCCACCAGGGCTGCCCTGTTGTTTTTAACAGCTTTATTGATACAAAAGGCACTTTTAAAATGCTCACTTCCGGGCGCCTGGGTGGCTCAGTCACTTGAGCATCTGCCTTTAGCTCAGGTCATGATCCTCGAGTCCAGGGACAGAGCCCCACATCAGGAGGTCTGCTTCTCCCTCACCCTCTGTCCCTCCCCCTGCTCCTTCTCTCTCAAATAAATAAATAAAATCTTTAAAAAATAAAGTGCACAGTTCAATGGTTTTTAGCTATTCACTTATGTTGTGCAGCTACCATCAGAATCAATTTTAGGGCAGCCCCTGATTTCCACCGGAGGATTTTAAATAGGAATGATACGATCTGATTTGTAAAAGATCCCTTGGGGTGTTTGTGGGGAGGGTGGATTGTAAGGAGGCAAGCCGGAAGCAGGGGGACCTGTGTAGAGACTACTGGGGTGATCCAGGACAACCTTGATGGTGGCTTACACGCCGCGGACTGTGGCGGGAAGGTGGTAATGGGAACTTTAAGGATCTACTTGGAGGTGTCTGGAACTGCGGGAGAATGGGGTCTTTTCTTGGCTTTCAGGTGCAGGAGCTCTTATGGACTTTCTAAAGACTCCACGGTGTCAGAGTAGAGTGTGGGCCAGCTGCCCCCTAACCCAGCCTCCTGTATCCTACCTAGGAGCTGAAAATCCTGGTAGACTACGACGAGAAAGGCTACCTCCTGCAGATCTTCACCAAGCCCATGCAGGATCGGCCCACGCTCTTCTTGGAAGTCATTCAGCGCCACAATCACCAGGTACCAGCAATTCCCAACCAGCCCCGAGGGCAGGCAGGTAGCCTGGCTGGCTCTCTGGGCCGGCCGCTCACTTTCGTCTCTCTCCCCCTCCAGGGTTTTGGAGCCGGCAACTTCAACTCACTGTTCAAGGCTTTCGAGGAGGAGCAGGACCTGCGGGGCAACCTCACCGACTTGGAGACCAACGGGATGATGCCGGGCATGTAAGGCCCTGCGGGCCCTGCGGAGACACCGAGGCCCCGCCCACCCGCCGGCGTACGGCGGGCCACGCCCCCAAGCCTGGAGCACGCCCACGCGCGGGCCCTCCTCACTGGCCGCTCTTTAGGCCCCGCCTACCCACCGCGGACCACGCCCCCATCGGCTGGGCCGCTCCCTGCGCCCGCCCTCCCGAATAAAGCCGACCGGTCCCGTGCGGGGACGTGGTGTTTGTGCCGCCCTTTGGCCTGCAGGGGGAGCTCCGGGCCGTAACGCTGCCGCACGCCTCCGAGTTCTGGTCTCAGCCCTACCGGAGCCGGGGAGGCACCGGGTGCACGCGTTTTGTGCTCAGTGGGACCGCGCCGGTCAGGGAGAATTCTGGAACCAAGCAAGGGGTGCAGAGGGATGACAATCTAGAGGGGAAGACAGTATCATTTCACAGAGTGGCAAACGCTGTTATGAAGGTAAAGCGGTGATTGGGAGATTGTGCAAAGGTAAAGCTGGGAGATGTTACAAATTTCAGTCGAGAGAAAGCCCCTCTTGGGGAGGGAGGTGAGGGAATCAGCCAAGGAAAAGCCTGCGGAGAGCATACTCAGGAAGGGTAGTAAGCCTCGAGGTGAAACCGCACTTGACAGCATCCCGTCTGACGGCTTTATGAGAGCTAAAGATGAGCTGTCCCCAGGTTTGCTGCCCTGCGCCCAACTTGGAGAGGGGAGAGTGTCAGCCAAGGGGCTTCGGCGCACATGCCTGCTAAGCAACCTAGGGACATGGCTCCTGGTCTGAGAAGGAGAGCAGGTGGGAGGGATCTGAGCCCTTAGGCTTCTGCCCTCCCGTTTTAAAACCGGAGAAAGGAATTGGGAGCTTCTGATACTTGTCAGATCTTCCTGCGAGTGAGTCAGCTCAGAACTGGGAGCAGACGGATCTGAGTCTAAGGAAAAATTCTAAGTTGATACAATAGGGAAATTGGGGATTTTTCCCCCCCAGCAGATTATAGAAGTCAGGGCTTCTGGGATCATGAACTTCAGAAATGAAAAGAACAGCAGTGAGAAGCCAGAGGAACAATGGCAGCCTCAGTTAAAAATACCTGCCTCTGTTTTCCCATGGCTTATGCAAAGCAGAGAAATTCTGTATCACAGAAGGTTGCAAACTGGTGGCTCATGGGCCAAATCTGGCTCACAGATGTATTTTATTTAGTCTGTATAGTTTTAAACGAATTTGAGTCATCATTTCAGAAAGTTGGGATATTTCACATACAAATTCTAGGATTCTGGTTCTTCTTGGTACAACCAAGCAGTTCTGGGCTGCCTTCTTACGGAGCAAGAATCAGCTGGTGCCAAGTGGTGGTGCCTCCTTAGATCGCACATGGGCAGAGCAGACCCTCATTAGCTGAGCACAGACTAGGGAGCAGGATTGCCTGGGTTCACAGCCCAGATCAGCTAACTGCTAGCTGTGTGACCTTGGGCAAGCTACTTGACCTCTCAGTGCCTCAATTTTCCTTATCTGTTAAAGGGAATGGTAATAATACCCAACTCCTAGCACTGCTGTAGGTTTAATAGCAGAAGTTTACATCAGTGGCTGGCATGGTGTCAGTGCTGTGTTTGCTCTTATGATTTGGGGAGAGAGGCCTCGGTGAGGGGTCTTTGCCAGAGTCTGCATGGCACTTCCTCCTCCCCACCCCATCGTGGTCTACATGCAGATGGCTCAAGTTGGGGCTCCCTCGTTGGCCTCCATAGCAGGACCAAGAAGAAAGGACTTGTCCTATGGGACTGAGGAGCAGAGGGAGAGGTAGATAGATTTGAAGAAGCAGGGAGGAAGAGAACCATCTCACTGGGTAGTGGAGGGAAAATGAGAAGTCTGGGGTTTCTGGGCTTTGAGTTTAGGTAACCAGCCACAGCAGAGTAGGTGAGGGGAGGAATAGAAGTGTCATTGACTAAGGTGGAGGAGGAGGAGGAGGTTCAAGAGGGAAGATGAAGGAAACTCAAATTTGGGCATTTCCTTTCTGTGCCTTGGGCTAGATGCCCTAGTTTGTCTTTATGTGCCCTGCAAGGCCCTACAGCATCTGCCTCCCCCTCTCCCTTACTTGGGACCTGTCAGACCTCCTTTCCCTTACTCTCCCTTCCCTCATTCAGCTACAGCCACACAGTCATCTGTGCTGGTCTTCAAATACACCAGGTGGCTTTCAGCCTCAGGACCTTTGCACTTATGGTTCCTTCTGCCTTCAACATCCTCCCTCCAGGTGTCCATGGGGCCAGCTCCTTGATCTCCTTTGAGTTTTGCTCACATGTGGACTAAGCAGATTCCCCTACTGTATTCAAAATCTCATACTCTCTCAATTTATACCCCTTTCTTGTAGATATTTTTCTCCTTATCATGACATGTATTCTTCAGGTTTGCCTGGCTCACTCACAACACAATCACCTAAAGACAGGGAGTGTTTTCTCTACTCCTATGTCCCCAGTGCTTAGAGAACTGACACATAGTACGTGCTCAGTATTGGTTGAATGAACAGAATAGCCAGCAGCTGCTTCCTTTTTCCTTGTTCAGTCTCACCCTCAGCTTCTCCTGTCCACATGAATCCACCTTGGGTAACATTCACCTGTCTGGATGTACAATTCCAAAAACCAGCCTGCCACCAAAGACATCTTGCAAAGTGGGGCTACAAAGAACATCCTTATACATACTGTTGCCTGCTTGAGGCTGTCAGGCTTGATTCCAGACAGTTGAACATTTGTGCCAAAGTTTATGTGCAGTTTTAACTGATTGTTAATATCTAATTATCCTCCTAAAGGTTGTGGCAATGTAAGCTTACACTACTGATGCCCAGGTGCCCAACCCCCTGCCCACCAGCCAATATTGGCTGTTTTGTGTAGAATCTACATTTCACTAGTAAGAAGGGAGGTTGGGCATTTTTTCTAGCCATGCTGCTTATTGCTGGGGTTTGGCATCTGTCCTCAGGGGTAAGCAGACATCTAACAAACTGCCGGATGCTTCTCAAACTGTTTTATCAGTCCCCTCCCCCTCAAATGCAAACCAGGGGCCTGTTTCCTTGAAAGGAATGGCAAACATCTTTAAGGTAGGACCTTTTTCAATTTCTTCCAGTGAGAGCAATAGGATATTTGAATTTGTTTCCCAATTGCAAACCTTTAGCAGTGTCAGGTCCGTAAGATTTTATGAAAAGTTGTAGAAGCAAAACTTAAAAGCAAAACAAATCTTAAAAGGTCTAGTCTGACTATACCTTGGCCCAGTACACAGAATCCACCTAATAGGCTTAGGGTTTAAGAGCCACCGGTCTGAGTGGACCACACCACGCCTAGCTCCTTGTACCACCTGAGCCTCGCCAGACCACACTCCCTTTGAGCAGGGTGTGCCCCATCAGAAAGAAAGGAGGAGAGGGAGAGGAGAGCAAGAGAGACGGCGTATCTGTAAGAAAAGTCAGTATATTTATGGTTTGCTTTATAAAAGTTACTATAATACAATGGTACATAGTATTGAATTCACAAAAATATGAACAAATATTTACAGCAAGACACACCCACAACGGAAACACTTCTCTTCAAAACAAGTTACATACGGATGACAGAGTCTATATGCACAAACATCCCTAAAATTTATGGGTTTTCTTCTTCGCAGGAGGAGGCAGGGTGGGAGGGACAAGAGGGAAAAAAAAAGCAGAAACCCCCAAGTTTTCAAAAGCAAAGATTTGTTCAATGAAAACGAAGGCATTGAAAGAAAAATGAGCCATGTTTCTGGATATGGCAAACCATTTTGAGAGTGGGGTGGGGGTTCCTGGGGACAGGGAGGATGCAGCCCCTCACCGGTCAGGCAAGGTGAGGCCAGGGGGCGGGGGGAGGCAGGCCCCCCAACCCTGGTTTCCTCACACCCCCCTCCACCTCTTCTCCAGGGAGAGGGGTGAGAATGAAGGCAGCCCCTTGGGGGCCGCACAAGTGACTTTAAATCAACCATCTCTACAAACTACACATTTCCTCATGTGAAAAATAAATATTTCCTCAGTTGCACAATTAGGCAGAAAACCGCAAACGGAAGAGAAGGTCGCCGCTATGCCCCGTCCCTCCTCTGTGTCTTAATGCCACCAATTTCATCGACCTTGAAACCCTGAAACCGGCGGGCATAATCTCAAACAGGGAGGGCGTGGGGTAAAGAAATTAAAAAAAAAAAAAAAAAAAAAAAAAAAACACCAAAAAAACCCACAACAAAACCAACGACAAAAAAAAAATAATAATTCTTTGTACAGAATTTACATGATAACAAGCTTGACACAAGCTGAAGATACCAGAGGCTCCAGGCCTGCATCCGCAGGGTGGGGGTGGCCCCGTTGGGAGCTCTCCCGTCTGGGTGAGGAGGACTCCTGGTCACAACAGTCACTTTCCAGAAATTATTTACATGCCTGCTCTGCTGTCTGGGGTGCGAGGGACTTGCCTTGTGTGTGTGTGTGTGTGTGTGTGTGTGTGTGTGTGAGAGAGAGAGAGAGATTTTTGGAAATACAAAGAAATGAGCAAAAAAATCTTCCCAAATGTTTCTACAAGAAACAATGTTCCCGAGAAAAAGTCCTTTATGGCAGCCTATATACAGAAGTTGGTTCTGAACTTCAAAAACCTATTTCTTCCCTTCGTTTTGATTTTATGCACGCACAGGAAAAAAAAAATCCATAGAAATAAACCCTGAAGAGGATGATGGGAAGGGAGTATAAAAGGTTAAGGAAAAAAACAAAACCTGTCAGACTTAGATCTGAGTTTTAAAATCTTTTCCAAGATTTTCCTTTCTCTGGGAGAATAATCTTCTCACTCCAAAAATAAATATGCTCTTGCCTTCTTGGGATGAGGGGGCTGCTGGCGGGTTAAGTTGGGGTGTGGGCTAAGGGCAAGCAGGTGAAGCTTATAAACGAAAAAATGCCACATGCGTATGGTCAGAGACCCGTAGTGGCAGGACTGGAGGACCTGCCTGCCCTGGGAGGCCCCCCCGCCCGGGTGAAGGTGAGGGCAGGAGAGAGTAGACAGGACCTTTCCCAGTACCCCCACGCCCACACTGGGGCCTCCAGGAGGCTCCCTCATTGCTGGCATTTGAATGAGAAAGTAAACATTGAACCCAAGATTTTTTGGGGGGATGGCAGGGCATGGGGTGGCAGGGAGAGCCCAGGGGGTAGTTCCTGCCTGGGATGCGCTTGGCTCCACCAGGGTCTGCTCAGGGAAATAGCGCCCTCAGGCTGCTGGGAAAGGAATGGAAGGGGGGGGTCTTCTCCTCACTGAGTCCTCACCAGCAGAGAGGGGGCCTTGCGTAGTGTTCTGAGGTCAGAGCCCAGTGGCCGACCCCCTTCTCTCTGCAGCACCTGGCCCAGCGCCCTGGCCCGGGGGTTCCGGAACGTGGGCCGACACACCATCACACCAAGGCTTTTGCGGCCTCCCCTGAGGGTCCCTGCTCTCTGGTTCTGCTTTCACATTTCAACGGTTAAAATGTCTTTTCTTAGGACAAGGAAGAGAGCAAAGAGAAGACAAAACAACATAGCAGCATTCATAGGAAGAGGCTGGGGAGGGAAGGGGAGGAAGATGAGGAAAGAGAAAGACAAGAGACAAAGAGATGGAGAGTAAGAGACATGGACAGAGAGAAGTTTACGCTGGAGTTCAACAAAAATCCTGAAGGGAGCATTTTAAAAAATCAAAGGGCTGTGGGCTGAGAGACGGAGAAGCCCTTTCCCGCTGAGGGGCCGGAGCTGCGCTGGGTCCTGGGGGTAGTGTTGGGGGCGCCAGGCCCTGACGTTGCCGCTGGGTAGGGGGCAGCACCTGAAATGGGGGTGGGAAGTGGGGCTGGGCCCCGGGCAGCCTTTTGCGGGGCGCCAGTGCAGGACCTAGTTGAGGGTCCCCCGGCAGTTCTCAGAGCCGCACAGGCAGGGGATCTTGACGTCCTCGATAGGGAACTTGTAGTCATAGGTGATCTCCTCATTGACGTTGATGTGCTGCTTCGAGTAGATGACGATCTTCTTCTGCGACTCCACTGTGATCACCTTGGCATAGCAGTTGGGCTGTGGGCGAGGCAGGAGGGGAGGGTGAGCCAATGACTCACCTGACAACCCACCCGGGCCCTTGGCCACAGGGCCCCTGAACCTGACTGGGCTCCACTGGAGGCCTGACTAATCTGCAGCATGACCTCCCACCCTCCCATGCCTCTGGCTACCCATGCTAGCCTCGACTGCTCCATCTGGGTGACAGGGACCCCTTCCTCGCGTCTGATACTAAATCAGAAAGATGATGACAATAATGATAATAAATTATTCCACAGGGCTTCAACTTCCATTTATACTACAGGTGACTCCCACAGTTAGTTTGTGGCCCAGACCTCACTTCTGAGCTCTAGAGAAGAGGTTAGCCAACTCCAGCCGCTAGCTGCTTGTTTCAGCAAGCAGAGTTTTATTGGCACACAGCCATACCCATTCATTTACATACTATCTACAGCTGCTTTTGTTACAATGGCAGAGTAGTTGCTAAGAGATCCTCTGGGCCACAAAGCCAAAAGTATTGACTATCGGGCTCTTTAAAGGAAAGGTTTGCCAGACCCTGCTCCAGACCCAGAAATCCAAGTACCTGCTTGATGTCTGCCTTTGGCAGCTCCAGAGGCATTTTTGACTCTGTAAACTCAAACCTAAACTCAAGGGAGTGGCTCCACCATCCACCCAAGTGCCCAGGCCTCAACCTCCTGCACCTCCCTCTCCCAGGGCTGGATCTGGCCCCACTGCCATACCCAGTGGGTTCCACCTCCAAAGGACCTAAGGCTTCTGTCTACTGCTCTCCCACTCCACAGCCAGTCAGGCCCCTATCATCATTCGGTGGGCCTTAGCCACATCCACTACCTCTTGGTGCACTGAGAAAACCTACTCCTGACTCAGTGGCCAGGGAAATCTTTCCAAAGGAACAGCAGATCCTGTCGTCCCATGACTCAAAACCTTCTAGTAGCCTGCTTGGCTTTTAGAGAAACTTCTCAGATCTGCCTGCAAGGCTGAGTGATCTGGCCACCCTAACCCTGCCAACCTCATCCTCTTACCTGCCCCCTTTCCCCCTATACTCCATCTTTACTGCCCATTTAGCTGTTCTCTCCTCCAGGGCCTCACTGAGCAGAATGTTTGCTCCACTCACTGCCACCTGGGGGATTCTGTCCTAACCCTCAGATCCCATTGGAGAGGCAAGACAAAGTCCCCACTGGCCCAAGTGATGATGCAGCCATGGTTGTGAGAGCTAGCTGTGTCATCACTCAGAGGGCCTGCACTCAGGAACACATCCGGTTCTCCCAACAACCTACAGGGAGAGACCGTTACCATCCATGTTTTACAGATCAGGAAACTGAGCTGCTGAGACACGATGTAACTAGCCTATGGACACTAGCCACATAGCGATGTCACGACTCAAAACAAGAGTTTGGCATCTTTGCTCTGGAACTAGCTGTCTGCCCACTGTCTGAGGCTCCCCGTGGTTGTCTTCAGCATGAGAATCGTCCTCATTATCAACACTCCCTGGCCCCTGGAGCAGCGCCGTCCACTACCATCACTAACTAGCCACGTGTGACTATTTACGTTTAAATTAAACTAAATTAAAAGCCACATTTCAAGTGCTCACCCCCACATGCAGCTAATATCGAGTCAGTGGACGGCACAGATGCAGAGCATTTCTACCACTGCCCAAAGTTCTATTGGCCAGCATTGCCCTAGAACGAACGCTCTGAGGGTTGAGCCCAGCACAGAGGAGGAACTCTGTAACAGTGAGCTGAGCGGACTACTTCTTGAGCACTTTATCTCACTGTGCCCATTTTTCAGAACAGAAAACACCCTACCCGCCCCCATCACCCTTGGGCAACCAGAACTTGGGAGGGAGGCCACACTGATTCTGTGCCAGAAGCTTCTGGGTCCTTCAGGCACAGGCAGGAGTGGCAGTGGACCCCTGACAGGCACTCACATTGCAGCTGTGGTTAATGAAGCGTGCAAAGTTGCCGCACTTGGTGGCATCGATGATGGTGTCATGGTCCACCCGGAACATGTAGCTGCTGCCAATGCCCTCGTCCTCATAACGCTTCTCTCGCATGTCCGCGATCACCTGGCCAGGAAAAGGCCTCAGTCTGGGCTGGCCCCCCTTCTCCCACCCCTGCGCCCTGCTGGCCAGGCAGTGCCTACCTGGCGGATGTTCTGACCCACATATTCAATGACCATCTCGTCAGCTGCAATGGGCTCCATGGCGAACAGGCCCCAGTCGTGAATGTGGCTCTTGCAGAATTTGAGCTTCTTCTTCCGGAACTATGGGAAGGAAGGAGTTCAGAGTTGAGAGCCCTGGTCTCTATCTCTGTCCTGCTGCCCCCCACCCCTGCTACCCTGGGCAGGGTCCAGCCTTACCTTGAGCTGGTTGAACTTGAGCAGGTCACTGTCACAGCTGCCAGTGAAGGAGGACAACAGACGGCGCTGCTCGGAACGCCGCTCTGAGCCGGCCCGAGTGGAGGCGTGAGGCTGCGCGGGGATGCTCATGCCCTGCCAAGGACAATGATGGATCAGGAGAGCTGTGGCTGCCTCAGGGGAAGCTGGCCCACTCGCCGTGGTCTGGGGTACCTGTGTCCCTAGCACATCCTTGGCGACCCTGTCTTCCCAACTTCCCAGCTTCCTTGCTCTGGGCTTGTCCACGCCTGTCCCATCCCTACTTGTTAACTCTCTTCTTCACGTGTCCTTCCTTTTTTTTTTTTTTTTTTCGAGAGAGAGGCAAAGGGAGAAGTAGGCTCCATGCAGGAAGCCCGACGTGGGACTTCCCGGAGACCCGGGATCACACCCCAGGCTGCAGGCTGTGCTAAACCGCTGTGCCACCGGGGCTGCCCTCACTTGTCCTTCCTGCCAGACTCTGAATGTTGCCAGACTCTGAATGTCCTCAACATCCTCCAGGCAAACACAACAACACAACTTTCCCTTTACACTTGCTGTCTTTCCTGTCTCAGCTGGAAGATCTGAAGTACCTCCACTTTCAGGAGAGAAGATGGTGAGTGTCTATTCACCCCGACCCCTGTGGCTCTCATCACGGCCCCTTCCTTCCCTGGGCCACCTTTGTCCTCTGCCCTCCTCCCCACACGCCCTCTCCCTGGGTGAGCTCGTCTTTGCTGTGACCTTCCCTTAACATTTCCACCCTGATGACCAGAAGGCCCCCTCCCAGGTTCTCTACTGCACTCAGAAATCCAGCAGCCTAACCCCACTACCTGGGTGTTCCACAAACCGCCAAAGTCCAGCTTCCCACCTCAGTGCTGGGCATCCAGCCAGACCCAGCAAAGCCCCAGCCAATTCCTTTGTCCCCTGCAGCCAATCTGGCCCCCAGTTCTGTCCTTTCGGCTTCCTAATATTCTACTATTTCTAATAGTCTTTCAGGGCAGCCCTGGTGGCCCAGCAGTTTGGAGCCGCCCTCAGTCCAGGGAGTGATCCTAGAGACCCGGGATTGAGTCCCACGTCGGGCTCCCTGCGTGAAGCCTACTTCTCCCTCTGCCTGTGTCTCTGCCTCTCTCTTTCTCTCTTTCTCTGTGTGTGTGTGTCTGTCATGAATAAATAAATAAAATCTTAAAAAGAAATAATAGTCTTTCAAACACACTCACTTTTTTCTCACAGCAAACCCAGTCGAACCTACTTATGTGTCTGGACTGGGAACCGCAGCAACCATGCTAGTCTCCCCTCAGGACTCCTGCAGCCAACTCTCCACAAAGCAGCCAGTGGCAGCTTTGGAAACCATGGGTTGAACCATGTCACCCACACCCATGCAGCTCACTGTCACACACAGAACACAAATCTAACCTCAACACCACAGCCTTCAGTCCCTGATGACCTGTTCTCTGTCTCTGGCCTCAGCTAGACTTTCCTTCCCTTTCTCATGCCACCCAAGATCCTTCCCATTTCAGGGCCTTTGCACATGCTATTCACTCTGTGCATGATTTCCAGACTTAGCGAGTACCTCTCCTGTTTTAACTTTTTAAGTAGGCTCCACATCCAACATGAGGCTCGAACTCACAACCTCAAGAGTCGCATGCTCTACTAATTGAGCCAGCCAAGCACGCTTCCATTTTAAGTTTTTATCGAAGCCTTTTTCTACTTTTCTGTGGCCTCTCCCAGTTATCCACGTGGCTCATTTCTTTACTCCATTCAGATCTGGCTGAACTGTCACCTCTGACCCCTCTGACTCGCCAATCCCTGACCTCCTTTCCTGCTTCTCCTACTTGAAATGCCATGTTTATATGTTCACTTGATTATTTCCTACCTCCTTACTAAAAGGTAAGTTCTGTAAAGGATTTTCTTTCATTCCCTACTGTAGACCCAGAACAGTGCCTAAAATCACCCGCACTCGACAGACATTTGCTGAATCTAAAAAGGAAAGAATGAACTTTTTGGAAACACAACTCCACTATCCTCACATCCCTGATGAAAAACTCAGAGGCTCCCACTTTCCATCCTCGCCTCTCTTTTCCAACCTAAGCAGCCTGGTGAGGGGTAACACCCTCTGTGCCAGCCAAATTCCACAACCCCTCCTATAGCCCGGCACCCCAGCTAGGAAATCCCCCTGCCACTGCAGCCTGGGTGGCTCCGGTGTGTCTAGGCGCCTGATGGCAGTACCTGGGTGTCTGCTGGGGGTTCGTCGGTGCTGGCGCGGCTGCTGTTGAGGTATCTGAGCTTGTCCTTCTTGTCGATGGTATAGAAGCCCTCACTGCGGGCACAGCCCGTCACGTGCTCACGGATGCCATCATCCCGTTTCTTTTTCTTAGCTGAAGAGAGGCTGGTGGGTGGGTGTGGGTTAAGGGCCACATGGACATTCTTAGAGAGCCCCTCCCAGTCCTTCCAGAGACCAGTCCCACTGGGCCCAGCCTCTACCCTAAGGCCTAACTCCAGGGGGTTCTTCCCACCCCTGGAACCTAAGCCACCTCCATGAGGCTGCCCACTGGCCAGCTCTGATGGACAAAACTCTGCCAGGGGTACCTAGCTGCATGGCCCTGGCTGTTTCTTAGCCATTTCCTGCCTCAGTTTCCCCATCAGTAAACTGGGGTGATAACAATGCCTCTCTGCATGATTATGTGCTTACAGACTTCCTGCAACAGAGGAAGTGTTCAGTAAATCAGTTTGACATAATGGGGGTGATGACTGCTCCAACAGCACAGGATTGTGCTGCCTGTGGTTATTACCAACTATCAGGGCAACATCATGGTTAAGAGCCCAGATTCTGAAGGCAGACTGGCCTGGGTTCAAATCTTAGCTCTGGTACTTCATAGCTGTAGGACTTCAGGCAGGTAGCTTAACTTCCCCGAGTCTCAGTTTCCACATAAGATATGTACGGCCCCCTACCTCACTGAGCTGTTGGGAAATTAAATGAGGTGATGAGGGGGGCTAGGAAGAGTGGGCCCTGTCAGCCTCTGCTGCCAGGATGTTGTACAATCAGCCCTGAGACCTCCTAACTCTGGGGCTGAGATGAGCCTGACACAGAAGGTGTGTCTAGAAGTGCCAATGAGGACTCCATATGGAGTCTGGTGTGGTGCCAGCACAGATGCTGCTTGGTAGGAGATGGGCATTTGTGCTAGTGCCTCCACGGATGTCCTGGGAGATCGGGCCCAGAGAGGGGGATGAGGACCCCGCCCTGTCGGCTAGGATATAGGGATGGTAGACCCAGAGGGTGTCATTGAGCCAGTCCATGCCGTTGTCCTGCTGCAGCAGCCGCTCGTAGGTGACACACAGGAAGCGGATGTCCTCCTCGTCGATGCCACCATTCCAGATGTCATACAGAATGGTCATCTCCTCAAACTCGGACCGGGGCCGGAAGAGGGGTTGTGGTGGCGAGAGTTCAGGTGAGGCTGGGGCCACCAGGTCCTCGTGGCGCTTCTTAGGCGGCCGGCGCCAGGGCCCCCGAACCTTGGCCAGGTCCATGAACTCCTCAGTGACATCATCACGCCCGCGAGGGCCTGGAGGGATGGCCTCGGAGGGCCACTGGTTCTCTAGCTCCTTAAAGGGCAGCTTGGTGGGCTCAACAGGGGGTGGAGGTGGGGGTGGAGGAGGCTGGGGGGGCAGAGGTGGTGGGGGTGCTGGGATCCCCGCGTTCCGGAAGTCCAGGGTTACGGCCCGGGGGTCATGGGTACTGGGAAAGACAGGGGTCTGTGGCTGACCTGGCAGGAGGAGGAGGTCCCTGCCAAGGGCAGCCCCCGCCGGTGGCCGGACCAAGGGCCCATCCAAGGAGAGCACAGCCGGCGGGGACCGCCGGGGCCTGCCCGGCTTCCTCTTGATGGGGGGTGGGCAGGGGGTCAGCGGTGCTGGCAGCAGAGGTGGCAGCTGGGCAGGGGCCCGTGTCTGGGCCCGCAGGACAGGTACGGGCAAGGCCAGGGGCAGGGGCAGGGGCAAAGGCAGGGGGAGAGGCAGGCCTGTCTCCAGGAGCACCGGGGAGGCCAGGGGGCCAGACCGCTCATCACGTCGGCCAGCTGGGAGGGGACAGACAGGCAGGAGCAGGGGCCCACCAGGCTCAGGGAAGGTGGGTGTGAAGCTGAAGTCCCGACCAGGTGTCCTCGGGAGACCCCCGCTACTCAAGCTGGGGGACTGCGATGGGTAGGAGAAGGGGCTGCCAGGCACCTGTGGGGAACTCAGGGACAGACCGCTGCTGCCCCCTGACAGTGGGGGCTCCCCACTCGGTGTGGCTGGCACCATCTCTGTGCTCTGTGATTTGGCCAGGCTGCCACAGAGGCCGGGAGTACGCGGGGGCTGCTCCTCCGGAGGGGGCTCCAGAGGGGCAGGTGGATGTGCAGGGTCTGGGGTATCGGGCTCTGGTGGTGGGCTCGGCGGCCGGGGTGGTCGAGGGGGTGGTAGTGGCGGCTGCAGGGGTAAGGAGAGCAGCGGAGGGGGCTCCACTTCCAGGTCATCCTCTGCAAAGAGTTAGGCAAAAACCCGACCGTTACTATTCCATTCAAACAACTCTTGGTGCCTTATTTATGCTGTCCTACTATGTGCTTAATACCTGACCTCATAGTCCTCTGAGCCTCCTGGAGTTGAATACGGGGACTGTCCCCCTATAGCTATACTACTAGTATAGTAGTAGCTATACTACTCAAGGCTTCTCTGTGCCCAGCCCAGGGTCAGGCACACAGTAGATGCTTGAAAATGAAGGTGGAATAAATGAAAGACATAGGAGACATGGTTGCTAGCTAGCATTTGGCATTATGTCCTTAGAATGGTGATGTCCTGTGGATCAAGAAAATGAGCTCTGCTACTGAATAAAATAAATAAAATAAAATAATAAAATAAAATAAAATAAAATGTAAAAATTCAACAAGTCCCTTTTCTGCAGGACTTATCAGAGCCCTTCTCCTAGCATTTATCTTCACCGTCATATAATACATTTTTTTAACTTATCTGCTGTCATTTATCACCCAGCCCCAGAATGTAAGCTCCATGAAGGCAGCTATTTTTGTCTGTTTGGCCCACTGTTGTATTGTCAGTGCCTACAACAATATTCAAGACTGTGGTTCTGTAGACAAATAATACAGAATTAAACAAAATACAACAGGTTTTTTTGCTAAACAACTTATCAGAGGTACAAACTAACCACACATGGTTAAGTTTAAATTAATTAAACTTAAATAATGTTACAAATTTAGTTCCACAGTGGCACTTGCCACATTTCAAGTGCTCTTAGCAACACTGTGTCTAATAGCTATGGTATTGGCCAGGGCAGACAGAGGGCATCTTTATCGTTGCACAAAGTCCCACTGGATGGTATGTTAGAGCTTTTAATACACTTTGTGCAGTGCCACAGAAGTGGTGGTGCCCACAGCCCCTCTTACTTGGTCCAGCATCCCGGAGCCTCCCTCACCTGCCTGTCACTACAATGACCATGCACACCTGCTCTCCCATCCCCCCACTTTTCTGGGAGCATCCCATTGGGACTAATGGGCCAAGGACCAAACCATGAGGGGAATACTGGCACTGAGTACCTGTGACAGCAGTGGTTCCCTTAAGGGACTAGCACCTTCTGGCTAATGTGCCAGGCTCCATGCTGGCACACTGTGTCACCTCACTTTGTCCTCCCACAGGACCCCATTGGGGAGACACTAGCCATTGATCCCACATTACAGATGAGGAAGCTGGAGCTCAGGAAGGTTCGGAGATTAACCCAAAGGAGCCTGGGCAGGACATCCTTCCTCCATCCCCACCGCCCCACTGGGGGCTGCAGGTATTACCTGGGGTGCACTCTGGGGAAGGCGGGGGTCGGGCCTCCACCTCTCCAGCAGGGGGTTCTGGAGACAGCAACTTGGCCCCTTCCTCCTTCAGGCCTGGCTCCTCGGGGGGCTCCTTGCAGCTAGCCAGCTCCTCAACGCACACAGGCAAGGAGGGCTCTTCCGGCACGGGGGTCCTCTCCTCGGGAGCTTCATCCTCAGCCTCGATGTCCACTTCCTCTTCCATGACCGAGGACTCCGTTACAGGTGCCCCCGTGGCCACATTCTCCTCAAAGTCCTCGTCAGGAACCACAGGAGCCATACTTTCATCTGCTGCTGCCTCTTCCTCTTCCTCTTCCTCCTCCTCTTTCCTTCGCTCCAGCTCCTCTTCATCCTCTGAGGACGATGAGGAGGATTCGGAGCTTGATTCGAACTCAGAAGACTCAGAACTCTCGCTGGAGGACCCAGCTCCAGCCTTGGAGGTGGGGATGCTTACAGTCTCCTCTGGGCAGGGGACACAGGCAAGAGCCCTTCAGTATCTGCTGTGCTCTGACTAGACTCTTCACCAAAAGTCTCAAACTAGGGCCCCTGCACTGAATGGGGCCCTTAGACATCTGGGGGGGGGGTGCGTGTATGTGCACACACTCACATGTACTTGTGTGTGTTAACTAATCACCATTTTTAAAACTTGAGGTAAATCCACAGAATGTAAAACTAACCATTTTAAAATGAATAATTTAGTGGCATTTACTACATTCTCAGTGTTGTACAATTACCTCTAGTTTCAAAACACCCTCTGAGCTCAAGAAGAAATCCAATACCTTTAGCGTGATATCACCCCTCTATCCTCCCACCTTCAGACCCAAGCAACCACAGGTTTACTTTCCATCTCTATGGATCGACCAACTCTAGATGTGTTAATATAAACAGAATTGTACGGTATGTCACATGTGTGTGTTTAATGACTTCACATTTTTGCTGGAAAGCTCCTCAGGCTCTGCTCTGCAGAGGGACCCCGGGCCAGACCAGGTGCCACCACCTGTGCCACTCACCTCCATCTGAGTCCACTTCTTCCTTCTCACTCGCCTCCGACAGGGCTACATCCTCATCGTCATTCTCAGACTCATCCTGGTCCTCACTATCTTCATCGTCATCGTCATCGTCATCCTGGGGGAGAAGGATGGGAGGCCAGGATGAGCCAAAGGGGCCCCCTCACCTGGCCCATCACCCCAGGCCTCCCCAACCCGAATGTACCTTATCTGACGTAGATGAGGTTGAGGAGGAGGAGACCTGGCTTCTGGGGCCTTCCTCCTCCTCCTCTTCCTCCTCCTCTTCCTCTTCCTCCTCCCCCTCCTCTTCCTCCTCAGTGCTTTCCCGCTCCTCCTTGTCGGAGGCAGAGGACGAGGGTGAGGTCGTGGAGGAACCCGAGGACGAGGATGCCGATGACGATGAGGACACTGACAGTGACTCCTTCTCGTCCTCCTCCCCACCACTGTCCAGCTCCAGCGGCCGGGCTGGCCTTCGCCGCACGCCCACTCCCTTGGGGTCCCGCTTGGTGAGCTCGCAAGGGGCGTCCGCCATGTCCCGGTCCCGTTCACGCTCTGACTCTGCAGGAGAGAAGGGTGTCCGAGCCAGGTGGAGGAAACGCCGGAGGAGACTCCCCCATACCGGAGGCGGGGGTGGGGGAGGGCACCTACCTTCATCTTCCTCATCCACAGAGGTTGAGGGCCGCAGGCGCTTCTGGTCACCAGCAGAGGCTGTGTCTGGTGGCTCTTTCCTTTTGACCTTGAAGGAGGGCAGGCGGATGGCCCCACGTAGCCCTATGCCCAGGCCAAGGCCTTCATAGCCCAGGCCCTCACCCTTGCCCCACGACTCCAGCAGGCACGAGGCGATGCGGTCCTTGGGCTTTGGCCTGTCCTCATCCTTGTGCTCGCCTGACTTCACCGGGGTCAGTGAGGCCTGCAGTGCCAGAGAGGAGGAGACTGTCACCCTGGTTATGGTGCTGCCAGTGACTCCTGTCGGGTGGCCCTTTCTGAGAGGCCTACCCTCCCCCAAAAGTGACAGCCACATAGTAACTGATACTTCCTTCCCATAAAACTGGCTGCACTTGGTGCCCACTGCTCCAGACATTCCCTGCACCCCTCTCTGCCTCACTGAACCTCAACTTCCTCACTCACACACAAGCTAAATGCAGAAACTATGCATCCATGTCATCACAAAATAACACCCATGCTGTCCTATTGGAGCAGTGACTCTGATAACATGTCTCGGGAGGAAAGAGAGTGCTTGCTGCCCACCTGGGGAACCCCATGCACCCACGGCCTACCTTGGCCATCCGCTCTTTCTTGTCCCACCACTCGTCGAAGGCCCGGAAGGCCACTACCTCCACCATCTTGCGGTTCAGGTCACGCTTCATGATGGCTTTGAGCTCTTTGAGCACCACCAGCAAGACGCCATCTACAGTGGCCTTGTGTGGGTCCTCCTGGCGTGGCACATAGCCTGGTGGCGGCACCGATGGGTCAAACTTGGGGAGGGGTGGCCAGGGCTGCCCGCGGCCTGGTCCGCTGTTGCTCAGGGAGAACGGGCCCCGGTAGGGCGGCAGGTTGACAAACTGCAGCCCAGCTGAGGCTGCCGCTGCCGCAGCTGCCACAAAGGGTGGGTAGGGGCAAGCGCCCTGGCCAGTCATCAGACGGCTCAGCATCTGCGTTTGCATCTGGAAGGACATGGGCATGCCGCCCCACTGGCCACCCAGCACGTGGCTCATGTCCACCTGCATCACGGGAAACAGCCCTGGGGGGAAGGGTGGCAGCGGTGGCAGGATGGGTGGGGGTGGGACACCAGGCGGGGGCGCTGGGAGTGGAGGGGGGGGCACTGTCACAGCCGGGTGGGCTGGGGGTGGTGGGGGTGGGGGTGGTGGCAGAGGTGGGGGCATGGGGAAGCCTGGCTGTGGTGGGGGTGGTGGCGGGGGTGGGGGCAGTGGTGGGAAGCCAGGGGGCGGGGGCAGCGGCAGGGTTGGAGCCAGCACGGAGGGGGCTGCCACAGCCGCCGCCCCTGGGGTCACCACCATGGGTTTGGGGCAGTCGGCGCTGGTGATGGGGGCTGAGGGCATCTCATCATCCGAGATCTCCATGTCCTCGCCTGAGGACTGCTGACCCTGCAGAAAGAGCCAGGAAAGAGTGGTAAGGTGAAGCCTGGGAGGCCAAGCTGGCTTCTAGGGCCCTTCCAAACACCAGAAAGTCAGAGAAGCCTTCCATGAGACTAATGAGCAACATGGTTTCTGAGGCTCAGATCCTGGTCCCCTCCCTTATGGACTATGTGGCCTTGGTGAATCACTTAACCTCACTAAGCCCCCAGTTTCCCCATCTGCATAATGGGCATCACACTATCTGCCTCATGGTTATAAGGATCCATTCATTCACTCAGCAAACATTTGTTTGGCACCTGCTGTGGGCCAGGCACTATTCTAGGTGAACAAGACAGACGGAATTCTTGCTCTCATGCAGCTAACCTTCTAAAGGGAAGAGGCAAAGGATAAGCAGAATGAAGATGTGAAATACATAGCCCACCGTGGAGGAAAAGGAAGCTGGGAGGGAGACAGGGAGGTGACACTACAAACGAACACTTCTATAGTGCTTCCCACATCCAACCATCTTTCTAAGGACTTGATGTATATATTAACTCAGTCCTCAGACTGACTTTACAAGGTAGGTCTGTTATCTCCATTTTTACCAAGGAAACTGGAATGCATAAAGCTTAAGTAACTTGCCCAAGGCCACAGTGCCAGTAAGAGAGGGAACCAGGATTCAAACCAGTCAGTGGCTCCCCAGCCCGCATTCCCAGTCAGCCTGCTGTCCTCACTGCAGCAAAGAGGGCCAGGTGGCGAAGGTGTTGTCTAAGTAACAAGGTTTAGCAGTATTAAGGCAGTATCAATAGGAGGTATATCTTTATTTTCCTTAGTTACTCTTTGTATCTTGTCTTGAGGCTGCACATAGTGTGGGCCAGCAGGGGGTTGAGTGTTGTGGGTATGAGGTGTTTTATTCTTATCTGCACTGTGGCCTTGCAAGGTGGGACTTGACTCTGATCCCTCTGACAAGTGAGGAAACAGCCAAAATCCACTGGCCTAGGAGGCACAGCCCTTCAGAAAGAAGGCTGGGACTCAGCTCAGTATGCCTGCCTGGACATGGTGCTAAGTGGACAGGGGAGGAGCCAAGGATGACCCCAGCTCTGAAATGGGCATGGACCCCTTTATACTGGGACACAAGGCTTTGGGGAGTTGGAGACACAGGCCTGGAATCAGAAGGAGGTATTTTAGTGTACATGGTAGAGATGGAGTGAAAAGGCAGGGCAGGGGTAAGGGAGAGGAGAGTTGGATCACCCCCAGGCTCTAGTGTCAGGGCACAGGTGAGAAGGTGCTCAGGTCCTGCCCTAGAAGAACTTGGCTGAACAGACGAGAGCCTCTGTAGGTTGGAAGAGGCAGGGAGTACATTTGAAGGCTGAGGGGGAGAGGTCTGTAGAGGCTATAAGGTCAGAGGTCAGATACTCAGGAAAGGGACTGCTCAAATGGAAATGGGAGGGAGCGCTCAAATGGAACTGGGGGGAGTGCTGTGGGGAGGAATACCAAACTTGGAGCTGCAGGAAGCTCCGGATTTTGTTAGACCCCCTCTACATACATGCATGCACCGTCCCTCCCTCTCAGGGTCCGCACGCACGGGCTGGAGAGGCTGCTGGCAGGCTTAACGCGATTCGCACGGACCTACCCGGAGATCAGGCCGGGACAGCGCCCAGCAAGGCGAGCGCAGCACACCGAGGGTTAAGCCGGCACCGCGGCCAGCCAATCACGAGGAGACCCGGATCCGGCGCTCCTCGGCCCTGCCCCTCCCTCCGGCGCCTGGGGGTGGGGGTGAGAACCAGCGGGAACCAGCCCAGCGCCGAGAACTCAGCACCAGCCCGCGCCGCCCTGCCTGGAGCTTCCCTTGCGGCACCTCACTTAAGCCGTAGACAGTGTAAGGCAGGTACCTGCACCGTCCCATTTCACAGACGATGAAACTGAGACTCAAAGAGGGAGAGTACCTTACCCAAGGTCACAGAACCCGTAAGTGACAGAGCTGGGGCTCCAGGCTCAAGGACTGGAGCCCGAACTTTTAATCACCAGCCTCTGTGAAGAAAGCGAATGGCCCTCAGTGGTACGCCCTGCTCTGTCTCCGGGAGTCTTCCTCCCGAGTCGGGGTTTAGGGCTGCCTCCCGGTTCCGTCTGGAGGAACCTGGGTGCTGCTCTCCAGGCTGCCAGCAGGGGGCTCCCGAGGGCCAGCGTGGTCTTCCTAGGGCTAAAGTCCTGAGGCATCCCGACCTCACCTCCCTTGGGCCTCAGTCTCCCCCTCCCTACAATGACAAGATGGGAGAGCCCAGTCCCTCCGGTTACTCTGGGCTTCCCAGTCCTAGACGAGCCTGCCAGCATGGTAAACAGCCCCTAACCCCGGGCAGCAGAGAGGGAAGAAAAGATAGCAAGGTTGCTAGCCCCCCACCTCTGCACACCTGTTAACTCCTCCTGCTCCGACCCCTTGGCACCAGAAACCACTTCCCTAGAAACGCCTGGAGGCCCTCTGGAGCCCCAGCCACCTGCAGTCCCCTCCTGGGCAGGCCAAGTTCCTTTCTGTTCCTCCCTGAGGCAGCCAAATCTGCCTAATCAAAGGGCCTGGGAAGGGGGGAACCCTTCTTCCTGCCACCCACGGGGCCAGAGACCTCTGTCGAAGTCCCTGGCTCCTCATCCCCACTGGGCGCACAGGTTCCAATCCAGGCCTTCAGGAGGGCCATGACAGGTGCCTGGACCAGGAGTGGGGAGCAGAGCCAAGGAAGGTGACCTGAGCCTTCCCTCCAAGGGACTGCAGCACACAGTAGCCCTCACCTCAACCCTGAGGCTGGATATTTGGGTAATAAGACCCCAGATGAGGATCTATGAGTGAGGATGGTGAAGAACCGTCAATTTTGCCTGTTTCTGGCTGTGGCCCTCCCCCTGGGCTAACCCTTAACTCCTTCACTCCTGGAGACAGAGGGAGAGGACTAAGGGAAATTTCAATGCCCTCCCTGCCCACCCGCAGCTTCCCATCTCTTTAGAGGGCACCAGATTCTAGGAGCCAGTGCTCCAGAGCTCCCCCTGGCCTAGCCTAAGAAGGCAGTCTCTGGCTAATCCCTCTTCCCAAATAAGCTTGAGCTGCAGGATCAGCCCTGACCACCCTCCAGCCACCCAACAGAGAAGGGAATCCAGAACCATTAACCACAGTCCGTACTATCTCAGCAAACTCCAACCAAAGAAGCCCAAGTCAGAACTGATCCCTAGAAGATGTCTTCCCACACCTAACAGAAGACCCAACAGAACTAGGTCAATGTTTCCCTTCTCTCTATGGCTACTAGGTTGCTCAGAGGCAAACCAGCTGCTCAATCACAGCTCCTGATGCTTTTTTCATTCTCTTTTTATTCTCTGTGTTTGACCTGTTATTTTAGCTGCCCTAACCCTGTTGCTTCTGCATTTTAGCTAATCGTCCTAAGGTGATAATGTTTCAGAGGAAAGAGGGAGACACAGAGACAAAACCAATCCAAGACAGAGGCGGACAGACATGGTGGTACCTCATCCATCTTCTCTGAGGTTGGGGTCCTGTCTCCAGCCAGGTCCAAGGCTACCTCAGTTGTCTGGCCCAGAAGACCAGAAGGGTCCGGGGGGCCTGGTTCCGGAGGGGGCCGGGGCCCTGAGCCCAGGTCAAGCTCATCATCCTCATCTGAGTCAGGCAGTGGCGTGGGGCTGATATCCTCCAGGCCAGTGCTGGAGGGGCGTGAGGATGGTGGTGTGGGGCCTCGAAAGCCTGGCTGGGAGTTGGTGCCAAAGGGGGCCAGTGGGGAAAGCTGGGAGGAGGAGGAGGAGATAGGGCTGCCCTCCATCTGCAGCTCTGTATCCGAGTCCTGCTCCCGAAGGAAGGGCAGCTTGGTGCGCTGTTCCTTCAGCAGCATCTCGATGCGGGAGTCCAAGCTATCATGGGGCTTCTCCAGCCCAGCCGGGGATGATTCCAGCGTAGGCGTGCCTGGACTGTCGCAGGGTTCAGGACTCCAGCCGAAGGTGGGCCGGCCACCCAACTCCATGCTGTTGGCATCGGGAGGTGGTGGCCCAGGTGGTGTGCCCGGCTTCTCCTTGGTCAGGGGTTCGGTGGGTGGCAGGGGTGGTGGCACAGGTGCTCTCCTGAATTCCCCACTGTCGCGGGCCCCAAAGGTGGTCGTGGTGGTGGGCTCCTCGGGCGGTGGGGGGAAAGGGGGCACAGGGGTCTGATATGGAGAGAAGGTCGACTTGAAGGTGACTCCAGAAGTGGGGGTTGCTTGGGCAGGTGGCGGAGTGTGGGCGAATGTGGCCGAGTCCTGTGGTTGGGCCTTGAATGGAGGGCCACTGTTGCCTCCACTGCTGCTCACTGCCCCAAATGAGAGGTCCACGGAGCCCCTGAAGGCTGTGGGGGCCCCTGCCACTGTGGTGACCGCACAGGAGTTATGGACGTAATGATGCTCGTGGCGGCGGTTGTAGGCATCTGTGAACTTGCTTTCGTGACGCCTGGTCTTGAAGGTCACTGTGGGGTCCTGGCTGAAGAGGTAGGAGGGTGTGGGCTGACGGCTGGAGTAGCTGGAGTCCTGCGAGAAGGGGGTGCCCAGGCGCGGCGTGAGTGGCGTGCCCTGTCCGTAGGAGTTGGGTGTGTCTAGGCGGCAGCTAGAGTACGCGGTGTCCTGGGAGAAGGGGGTCCCTCCGCTATTGGGGGTGACAGAGGATGAGCCAGAGCCACAGCCCGCAGACAGGCTACCATCCTTGAGGCGCTTCAGAGCATCTGACAGCTAGGGAGGGAGAAAGAGAGGGGGAGCCGTGTGTGAGGTTCTGCAGTGGAAGGAGGCTCTTCTCCCTTCTCACTCTGGGGATCTTAGAGCCAAGCTGGTCACTCTAGAACTTCAGCACGGTAAAAGGAATGGGGGAGGGGAGATTGAAGAGGAGTTTCTGGATGGTCCTAAGTTTTCTTTAATCTTAGGATAGCTGGTTATCCTCAAGGAACCTTGAGGACTTCTTATAATCCCTAAACAGAGAAAAGAGAAGATCCTGACAGCTTGGTTTGAACTGGGATTTCCTTCCTGTCTCAGATTGTCAGAAATCAGACCTTCCAGCAGGATGAACTATGGTTTGGGTAGTGAAGGGGTGGCCCTGTTCCCTCTGGTCTCCCAATGTTGTAGGAGTTTAATAGCATGACATGGTTAAAAGTGCCTAATGAACAACCTAGCAAGTCAGCAAAGACTCTTCATTCTGGAAGTGCTACTCCTGAGGATAGTTGAATTGTTGCTGGGAAAGAGCTGGATTGAGCATCTCCCCATGTAAGAGTGGTCTAGGTGGAAGGCAGTGGTTGAATAAGGAGTCAGTCTTGCTCTGGAAAGAAGGACCTATACCCTGCTTTCTAGGGGTGGGGGAAGAGCAGTGCACAGGGCATCAGACACAGCAACGTTTCAGCATCAGCACAGAAAGTGAGTCTTAGGCTGTGGGTCTGTGGGAATCCCAGCCTAGGTGAGCCAGGCTTTGTTCCCTGCTAGGCGCTGGTCTGGCACTGGAGGTGGTGGAGTGGAGGTGGGGGGCATATCACAGGTTGTTGATGAGACAGAGAGAGAGAGAGAGAGAGAGAGAGAGAGAGAATGTGTGTGTGTTCGTGTCAGTGGATGGGTACTGATGGTGATAAACCCACCTGCAGGGTTTCATTCACGATTGGAGAGACAGCATCCAGCTCACCCACTGGGAGGGTCTGGGGTGTGTATCGGCCCGTGACCAACAGTTCGTAGAACCGCATGCGGGTTTCCCCTGTGGGAAGGACAAGGGAAGGAGAACTGAAGGAGGCTCCAGGATGGAGCAGACCCCCCAGTTTGGCTTCCTTGTGGGCCCCTGTGCCTGAAACCCCAAGCCTGGGAAACCGTGTGACCCTGACTGGGTAACCACCTCCCTGAGAAGTCCTGTCTGTTCAACAAAGCTGCTAAACTGTATGAATCTTTTGACCTTAAGTCTCATAATTTAATCCTCTGTGGGGCTGGGACTGCCCCCAAAACAGAAATGCCACTCCAACACAAAGCCTCTTCCTATCACTTGGGCCACGGCACCAGAGCAAAGAGTTAGGTTTTCTCACTTAATGGCCAGAGCCTATAGCAAGTGGAGAGACCCAGGAACCCAGAGGTGACAGTTTGTTGCTAACTATCTGGGGCTAGGTGACCAGCAGAGTTTGTCCAACACACTCTAGTACCACACTACTGTGAACTCCACCTGTCCCTCCTCTGGCAGGGCTGCCCTGGCTCCCCAGCTCTGCCTAGGACTCAGTTCCACAGAGCCAGTCTGGTAACCCTTCCTCCTCAGCAGAGAGGCCTCTATAGACCAGGGGGCCCCAGATTATTGATATTTATAGAGCCCTCTGAGGCAGCTGCTTACATATGCAAAGGAGACGCATTCCTTGAGCAACACTTTACACTTTACCGGTCTCTTTCTTGAAATACAAAGTTAGTTGGCAGTCTCTGAGGGCCTCCCACTTTTTTTATTTTTTGGTCTTTTCAGAAATGAAATTTTGGTGAAAGCTGGTTACTCCTTAAAATGGGCATGTGATGGGGAGACGATTCCACAATTCAATTCTCAGGGAGACATTGGACTGCAGCCACCCAAGGGATATGCAGATTTGGAAGGGTCTGTACTCCCCAGAGTGAGAAATTAAGAGAGAGAGGGGTACTGTGGCTTAGGCAGGAACCTGGGCTTCTGCTCTGAGGAGACTCAGAACTAGGTACAGGCTCGGCAAGACTTTGTGGGATAACTGTGCCCACCCAGTTCTAGTAAGATCTTAGAGACCCAGTCAATGTACATTCATTAGTTATCAAAAGCCAAAAAGAAGGGTTTGGATTTTCCTGTTTGGGTTTGATGTGCCCTGGTTGCCCCTGAACCCTGTGCTCACAGAACTCCTGGAAGCTGCCCACCTATGCCCTCCCCGGCAGTATCTCCCAGGAGGCCCCAAGAGGCACTGGACCCACCAACAGTGCCTGCCCAGTCACAGGGCAGGCTGCTCCTCAGGGCACCCAGCACCTTCTTCTATATTGGTGGGAACTGCCCTAGAGAGGCCACAGGCGAACTTGAGGGGGATGCCCTATAGTCCTAGTCCTGAAAGCCCCTCCATTCAGCATCCAGGAGAAGCCTCCCAGGAACCTAAGGGAGGAAGAGTGGCTTCTCCAGCAACATGCTCCCAGCAGCCAGCTCAAACTGAGCACATAGCAGGATTCCGGTGCATGGGAGGTGCTGCTGTCTCTTTAAGAGAGAGGAGGGAAGGCAGAGTGTCAACCCTTGAGCACCCAGAGCAGCCCGCCCAGCTTCGGAACATCATCAATGAAACCAAACTCTGGGCCCATATTGGTTCCCACTTCCAGAGGGAAGGGATAGTATTAGGGGGGTGGAGACCCTGGATTCTTGGAGGACTCTCTCTTCAGTTGAAGGACCTACCCTTTACGTATTTAAAGGCATTCTAGTGGCTCTCCCTCAGCCCCTCACAAATAAACAAACCCTGCCTCCTTCCCTAACACAGATGGCAACACTGGGGACTACCTAAACCCAGGCCACCAGGGCTCCGAGAGGGGCCCACAGGGGTGTCAGTGGTGGGGAAGCCTCTGGGTGGTCCCTGGGGGTACATGCAGTAGCCAAGGACAGCACATTTGGTAAATTATAGCTTGTCTCCTAGCAACCGACAACACATTTAGCTCCACGTGACTCTACCCTCAGGAGGGGGCAAAGAAAAAATAGGGTTGGGGGGGCAACACTGAAAGAGGGGCTCTGGGAGGAAAGGGAGCCATAGTGACAGGGCCTGCCTCTGGCCAGGGTAGGCTGTCCTAAGGGGCCCCCACTCACCTTTGGTGTCCAGCTCCACGTGGATGATATTGCCCATGACAGAAGTGCTATGCAGGTGCTGAACTGCCTCCTTGGCTCCCCTGACCGTGGCAAAGACCACCTTGGCAATGCCCAAGTGCTTCTTGGTCTTAGGGTTGTACAAAATCTCCACCTCCTCCACCTCTCCATACTTCTTGCACATGTCCCTCAGGAAGTTTTCTCGGATGTTATCATTTAGCTTGGCAAATGTCACCTGCTTCGGAGGCACCGGGCCCACGTAGAACTCATCGATCTGGCAGGGACGAGGGGGAAGGGAGTTGGGAGAACAGTGAAACGGAAGGGAAACACAACATTCCCCAGTCCCATGCCCGTTGAAAACAATGAAGGGTAAAAAATAATTTGGGGGGGGGGTGGAAATGCACGCGGGCGGGCCCGGGAAGCGGAGGATTAAATCGTTTGGAACGTGGAAGTCCTCTGGGTTCGAAAGGAAAGGGGAAAAAGAAACAGTTTCTCTTTCCCCACCCCCCATTCCGGCCTCCTCTCCCTGCTGCCGGGTCAGGGGCGAACCTTTGGTCTAGGAAGTTGTCCCCCTTAAGCCACAAGGCTGAGAAGGGGGGCGGGTCCCGGGGCAGAGCCGCCTGGCCCAAAGGAGCCAGGTGGGGACCCGGAGCCCCCAGCTGGGCCGGCAGGACACTGTATCAGTCCTTGATTACAGTTTCACTGAGTGTTACTCTGTTTACAGCAGCTGAGAGGGGACACCCCTCTGGCTGCCATCTCCCCCTCCCCGCCAAAACTTCCCCTGGCCGTGGATGGCGGGCGGGAACTCCGAATCAGGCTGGGCTCGGTCAGGACTGGCGTTATTTTCGAACTCGGGAGTGGGGAGGGGTGGGGGAGGGCCCGTGGGGTCGGGGGGAGGGGTCCTACCTTGAATTTGGGCACCGACAACTCCAGCTCCTTGTTTTTGGTCCAGATCCCAACGACCCGGGGATCTTCGACAATTTCCACCGGGCGGTTGCTGGACATCTGTGGGGAGGAGTGGGGGGGCGGGGCGGAGTGAGAGGGCCGGTCCCACTCCCCAGGGGCAGGGACAGACCCCCCTCTCCAGGCACTTGTCAAACTCCAGGGCTGGGGCCCCGGCTGACAGTTGGCCGGGTGGTCGGATGGGGGTACCGTGGGCCACTCGGACCGCTTGCCCCCCGCCCCCGGCTCGGCTGGGGGGGTGGGGGTGGCGGGGAGGCGCGCCGGCTACTCACCGCCAGGCTGAAATGCTGCCCATCGTAGCGGTACAGTTTATGATGTCCCTTTTTCAGAGCCGGGTCAATCATCAACTTGTAACTTCTCCAATGGTGGTTCCTCCTCTCGCCCGAAGGGCCGGGCTGCGGCGGGGGCTGCTGGTGGTGGTGGTGGGGGGGGTGACTGTTCTCCATGCCGTTAACCCAACCTGAAAACGAGCAAGTTGTTGTCGTCTCCGCCGCGACGGCGGCGGCGGCGGCCGCTTCTACACACACGCGAAAGAATCAAATCGTCCAGCCCCCACCCCCTCCCACCTTACCAGCGCGCCCCAAAAGGGGCTGTCTAGCTGGCTCCCCCCAAAATAAGAATAGAGCGAGAGAATAAGCCTTCCGGGAGAATTAGGAGCCCGCCCGCTCGGCCACCGTCTCGGGGCGGCAGCGAGGGGCTCCCGGGGGCCCCCGGTGCGTGCTGGCGGGGCCCGGGGCGCCCGGAGGACGCGGGCTCCGGCCCATGGTGCTCGTCCGGCCGCCCGGCCGCCCGGCGTGGCGCTCGCTCTCTCGCTCGGCCCGGCTCGCGCGCTGGGCTCGCGGCAGGCCTGGCGCCGCCCGCCCGCCCGCCCGCCCGCCGGCTCGGCCCGAGCAGGGGCCGGGGCCGGGGCCGGGGCCGGGGCCGGGGCCGGGGCCGGGGGCTCGGGCCGCCCGGCTGCCGCCCGCGGCCTCTCCCTCCCCGAGCCGCGCTTACATCCCCGCCGGGCGCCGGCCTCCCTGCGCCGCCAGCCAGTACATGGTGTCCCCCGCGGGAGCCGAGGCCGGGGCGGCCGGACGGGGGGCCGGGAGGGGGGGGCGCCGCCGCCGCGGCTGCCGGGCCCGGAGCTGCTGCTGCCGCCGCCGCTGCCGCTGCTGCTGCTGCTGCTGCCCGGGAGGCGGCTGGCGGCGGAGGCTCGGCTCCCAGTAGCCGCACATCCCACAATACACCGCTAAGGAGCCCGACCCGAGCGCTCACCCTCCTCCTCTTCCTCCTCCTCCTCCTCTTCCTCCTCCCCTCTCCTTCCTCGCCGCTTCCCCAGGCACTCTCCCGGCGGCGGCAGCTGCGCCGCCAAAGCCCCGGGCCCCAGCGGCCCCCCACCCCTCACTCGCGCGCTCCCACACTGCCTCCCCCCTCCCCGGGGGAAGGCCTTTTAATTTATTTATTCTGCTGGGACTTAGGTGGGGGGCTTGGCTGGCGGGGGAGGGGGGTCTCCTCCGGCTCTACCTCCCGCGGCTGGGGCTACCCTCCGAGCCGCGGTCGCCGCGGCGTGCGCCTGGGGCCTCCAAAACTGTTTCCAAACTGCCAAGACCGGAGGTGGGCGCGTGGGGGACCGGGGGAAAGGGCTGGGCTTTTTTTTGGGGGGGGGGTGATTGTGTGTTTAGACGCTGGGAACCGTGGGGGGAGGCAAGAGGACTCAAGACGAGTTGCAATCGAGGTATCTCTCTCCGGCTTCCTCTTCTGCCCCGAGACCCCCTCCCCTTTGGAGCTGAGCTAGGGAGGGGAAACCAGGATTTTTAACCAAATTAGCATTCACATTCCTGGGAGGATGTAGCCCTCGCCTGGACCTGGGTGATAGAGGCTTTTTGCTCCGTTTTTATTTTTGGAGAGGAGCGCCCTGTAATTGTCCTATACACATGCTTCCCCCCCCTTCTTCCTCCAGCCACCAGCAGAGGAGAGAGAGTCCCCCTTTTTTGCATTTATCTTTTCCTTCCCCTTTCTTTATTAAAGGTCCGGGAGTGGCGGCGGCCAATCAGCGCGCGGCTTCCATTTTGTGAGTTCAACTCCGAGGCTCCCGGGCTTCGCGAGGACGCATTTGCAGCCCCCTCTACCTCTCCTCTCGGGCGGCCGAGACGGAGGAGCCGCCTTGCTGGGGCTCCGTGGTGGTGTATTTTATATTGGGGCTCTTTTCGGGGTTTGTAATTTGGCCGTGGGTAGGTAATTGGCTGGAGCAGGGCGGCAGGGCGCGGCAGCCAATCAGCGCGCGGCTTCTATAGGGCTTGAGTTATTAGACGCTGATCTCAAAACATCGTTCATCAGACACCAAGGAGAGGCCAACAGATGAGGGGAGCCATTTTTCTGCAATGGAATTAAATGGCCAAGTGGGTTTTTCCTTTGTTGCAAATGGGGAATGTTTTTCCTTTGACTCCACCATCCAGTTCAGGACGCCTCAGTGTTGTGTTTAACATTTGTCAACAGGCTAAAGGACTCACAATTGGAAGAATGAAGAAGACTTTTTAAAAAGATCTGGATTTTTCCTTATGACTTGGAATCCATCTTTGTCTTGTATAACTAGGTCATAGCACACCATTAATGTCAGCAGTTAACAATTTTGAATTCCAAAAAACCTAAGTAAACGACATATTTAATTTTTTTTCCTCTTTTTTTCTTGGGTGGGTGGGTGGGAGCTTGGAGCTGTCTTAATCTGTATTCTCTTGACTGAACAATAAATTTTTAAATATATGTAGTTTCCTCTATTAAACACTTAAACCTGGCCATCTTATTAACTCCTTCTGCTCTCTTTTTAACAAGGTAATGTTTTAAATGTATAGCTGTAGGATTAGCGAAATGGCAGCAACAAAAAATTGTAAGCAGTTGTTATTCTTTTAAGTTTTTAAAAACCTTTTACGTTGTAAGTACCCAATCCATTCTGTCCTTATGCAGTGCAGTTTCTATGTTAATGTTGCTGAGATGTCCTTAATTTTCTGAACCTTCATCTGCATGTATGTCTTTGTCGCTCTTGTCTAATATAAGCCAGTTAAAAATGCTTCTAGACGATTTTGCTTTCTATAAAGCTAAGGTTTTAGCTTTAAGCTTTTGAAAATGTTTACAGCAATAAATGCTAGTCAGTTTTCTTCCCAGTAACATGTACACTTTCTTTGAAAATCGATCTATTTGAAGAAAAACAGCTCTGTTTTTCTCGTCTTGGTAGGGGGGTGGGTGAGGGAAAGGAAGACCTTCTCTTTGTGTACAGAGACTAAAGCCGTCACAGGAAACTAGATTAAAACTGGAAAACAAGTCCTAGCTGGTTCGAGCCAAACACCAACGTTAACTCGCGGGTATTTTCTATGGTGGTTGGGATGGCCGTGCTTCTTTTGCCTTTTGTTTGATTTGACTGTGTATTTTCGCCTTTTGTCTCTTAATGACGATCACACCATTGCTATATCCAGAGCAGTAAACAGTCCTCAGCGAAGCCGCCTTTTGCCAACCCAACCCTGGAAAGTTTGCAGAAGTGGAAGGAGCAGAAAATGCCATGAGAGTGTAACTTACAAAAAGGTAACAAGAAAGACACCACCATTCCCCTCCAATAATCCTAACTAAACAACCCCCCCCCCCAAGATATTTTTTACATAACACGTCCAAAACCTACGCCCAGCTTGATCTTCCAGACTCCATGGCACCGGGCTGAGCGGGTAAGTTCAAAAAAAAAAAAAAAAAAAAAAAGTGCCTTTTGCCCCTTCGAGGAAATCTTTTTTCGAGCAGGCCAAGGGCTGCAGATGTTTGGGAGCTGAGGGGAGAAGGAGGTTTCTGGAGCTTTGTGTTTGGCAGCGGGTGGGGAGGGGTGGGGGGACGAGGGCTCCGCAGACCCTCTGCCCCTTCTGCCCAGGAGGCGAGGGGAGGGTCTCCCCGGCGAGCTCGGGCATCCAGGGAGCCGCCCGCGGTCGTCCCTCTAGCTTTTCTAGGTCTGAGCCTTGATGGGGAGGAGGAAATTGAAGTGTTTTTGGAGGTGGGGGGCTCAAAAGACGAGGAAGCCTCCCCGCCCGGCCTAGGACCTCTGTCTCCCGTGACGGCGGGGCTCGCACTCCGAAGCCGGCTTTTCGGGGCTCCGGGGCGTGCCTGCGCTTCCCAAGCAGAAAAGGACAAAAGGCCGGCGTCCATGTTGGCACCATGACGCAGCATCTCTCCCGCCTGCCACCGAGCGGTGCCTGTTCTCCCGGCCGCGCTCGCTCCTCCCTCCCAAGCACGAGTTTTATTTTCAGGTTCAGAGCTGAGCCGCCGGCCGGGGCCGGGGCCGGGGCCGGGGCCGGGCGGGCCGGGCTGCAAGTGCTAATGGCGGCCGCCCTCCTCCGTCCTCCCCCTTCCCAGTTGTCGTTGGGGGGTCCGGGCGGACGGCGGCCCCTCGCCGGGCCGGGCCCGAGAGCCCGCAGGGCGTAGCGCCCCAGGCCGGAGGGTGGTCGCGGAGGCTGTGGCTGGGGCCGCGAGCCCCGGGGCGTCGTGCGGCCGCGGCTCCCGCGCTCGCCTCCGCCGGGCGAGGCGGCCAGACGGGCGCCATTTCGCGCGCCGCCCGCGGCTCGGGCGGTGGCGGCTGCTGCGCGCCAGACGGGAGGAGGGAAGGAGGCGGCGGGGCCGGGGGGAGGGGAGGCCGGCGCGCCGCCGCCCGCGTTCCAGGCCGCCGCCCGCATGGACGCCCCTGGCTGGGGAAGGCCTCGACGACGAGCGCGGGCTCCGCCGCCGTCCGGACCCCGCGCCGGACCCGGGGCCCGCGCGGGCACGAGGAGGCCTCCCTGCGAGGCGCGGCCGGTCGGGGCCTCGAGCCCCCCCCCCCCCGACCGGCGCCGCCCGCGGCGGGTGAAGCCTCCCTCGGGGCCCGGCCCTGACCCCAGGCGGATCCCCGCCGCCTCGCCGCCTGCCCGGCCTCGGCGCCCGCGATGGCCGAGCCCGAGGGGCGGGGCCCCCCTTGTCCCCACTTTGGGCTCGAGGCCGCCGCGGAGGCCACCGACGTCCCGACTTGGCGGCTCCGGGCACACCCTCCGACCCTGTGCCCCGGAGGCCGGGAGGGGGCGGGGGAGGAGTGGGCCTGGGAAAGCGGCGCGGGCCCTCCCCGGGACCCCCCCGGGCGGATGGCTCGGGTTAAGCCCTCAGGCCTCCGGCCCTTCTCCGGGGAGGGGATGCGGACCGGGCGGGTCTTTGGGAATGCAGATGAGCCGCCTCCTGCTGCTGGTCGCCGGGGCTGAACTTCGTGACTCAGCCACCCCACCCCCATCCTTTCCAGGGTGAGGGCCACCGGGGCAGATGAAATAAGGGGGGGGCTTTTGTGAGGCGGCTTTTCCCTCCAGGAGACCCTGCCCGGTTTGTGCCTGTCCACTCCCTAACAAACCCTCCGACTTTTTCCCCTGTCAGGCTCTTGGCTGGAGAAAAGGCAGCTGCCTGGCACCCCCAGAGTGAACTATCCTCCTTTGGACAGCACCAGCAGGCCTAATGTCACTCTGACAAGAAGGTAGGTGTGAGTCCTTTCCCAGCCTGCCAGGGAGATTCGGGGGGCTTGGGAGCTCAGGGAGGGTGAGGGTGAGCACCCCAAACCCGCTGGGCTGGTTCTGCAGCCTCTCCCCCACGCAGATGTGTGGGACTGTGTGTGTGAAATCGGCTCCCTGCTAGGTCCATCCATCCCCGCCTGTCAGCTTCTGTTGTCAAGAGTTTGGGGTGTGCAATTCTCTGCAGTCTTGAGCGCATAGGAGGCTGCACTTGCAAGTATTTACCAGTTGTGTGTTTTGTGGTGGGAGAGGGCCCTGGGTGCCTCTTCTGAAAGGTAGTGTCTGCTGCCAGGAAACCCGGCCCTGCTCTGGCCCTCCCTTCCTGCCCAGAGTGGGGGCGTGTGGGGTGACTGTGTGAGCTGGCCTCTTCCCCTCTGATGTCTAGCTGCTAGGGAGGTGGAGAACACAAGTACCTGAGTTTTGGGCCAGCTTCCTCTGAGAAAGAGCTTTCTTGACTCTTCTCCCCATTCCTTGGAATTCCCACGGATTCTCTGCACCACCACCACCCTCAAAAAGAATACTGTTTGTAAAATCAGACCCGGGATTTGAAACCTGGCTGGCCATTTACGTGCTGTGACTTTGCATGAGCTGCTTGGTCTCTGAGCCCGTTTCCCTATATTGCTCAAATGGGGCTAGGTCAGTGATTCCCAGCCCTGAGCCTGCTCGTTACAAACGTCTCCCAAGGCCCAGTCCAACAGCTTTTGATTCAGTAGGTGAGACCTGAGAACTTGCCTTTGTAACAAGCTCCCAGGTAATTCTGATGGCTGCAGTCTGAGGACACCTTTTGAGAACGTCTGGGCTGGGTAACACCCGGAGGTATGGCGAGGATGGCGTTAGTGCACTTGAAACCCCATGCTCAGTGCTTGACAGAGGCGTTAGCTTGCCAATAATGGCAACTCTCTCCCCATCCTCCTGATACAAGCTGGCTGCTCATACATAGTTAACTACTGTCTCCAGGAAACTCCACAGCTGGAGGTGGCGTGGCCCTTGATCTCTGATCCCTTCCCCATGTGATCTCCAGTTAGGGATTACTTTGATGAACCATTTGGGTCCAGGTGCCACTGATCCCCACCACTCCCCCATTTGGGCTGAGGTTTGGCTTCCTTGTGGGATGAGCCCTGCCTACTTTTGCCCCACCCCTCAATGTGAAGACTAAACCAAAGCTTGGGGGAGGGGCGGAGCTTGACCTGGAGATTTTCTTGAGAGCCATCCTGGTGGTTAATCTAGGGAGGCTCTAAATCCCATCTCTGTTCTGGTGACCTTGGGCGAGTCTCCAGTGTGAAACGATAATAAAGATGCAGACTGGAAACGGGAGTGGTAGGCGTAAGTGTGATTAGGGGGCTTGGCCTCACGTTCTGGCTGCACATTAGTTGGCCTCCTTTCCCATGTGGCTGCAGGGAGTGGGGGCTGGGCTGTCTGCGAGCTCCTCCCCCACCAACCCACCCCCGAGGCACGTGGCAAAGCCTGGGGCAAAGGGGAAGGCTGACTCTCCGTAGGCAGGGAGCCAGCACCGTTTTTCCTCCTGTGTGGTTTGAGTCGGAATGGTGGCCTCCCCTCAGCTTCACCGACTGTCCCTAATGGGGTCATGATTTGGGGTCACTCCCCCAAAAACCCAGAGAATAAAAGTGACTCACCCAAGGTCACGAGGCCACCAGTGGCAGCCAGGGTGGAGTTCCAGGTGTCTTGACTTCTAGCCCATCACCCGTGTCCGTGGCACCCCCTCCCACCCCAGCTGTCTGGGTTATTTTGGGCTTCCTCTCGTGCCAGCTGTCTGCTGGCATCACTGCCAGGAAGCTGGGAAAGCAGTCTGGTTGAAAGTAGCCAGTGTGGTGCTCTTCACTCCTTCTGGCCCCCTTCCCTTGGCTCTGTGAGGGTCTCCAGTCCCAGATAAGCTGGGGTTGGTCCATCTTGTCCTTTGCTGGGGCGGGGAGGAAGGAGGCTCCCTCCCGTGCACCTGGCACCACACTTCTTTGCCCCTATGCGCACGGGGCTGGGGGGGCGGGGGGGGGGGCACTTCCAAAAGTTGATGAGGCTCACGTTCTTAATATCTCATGGGCCTCTTCCTTTCACACTGGCCTAAAATTTGAGGTTTAAATTTGGTTCTGCTATTGAGTTGATTATTCAACCCCCTTGATCCTCAGGTGACTGGCGTGTTGCCTGAGGGTGTCCTCTGACCCTTTAGATAGAGTCCTTAAGGTTCCCAGAGACGGGGCGTCTCATGGGCGTCCGTGGTTAAATAATTGATTTAAACTTCGCCTCTCCCAGCCCCAGGCTGGAGAGCCATAGCCGGCTTCGGAACTATTAGGGAGCAATTAGGTGCTAAACTGTGGTCTGGGTATGATTCTGGGGAAGGAGAGGTGTCCTTAACGACCTGTAAGGGTCATACTCCCTCCACTTCCATTTCCTCTTTACCTCTTTCACTTTTTTTTTTTTTTTGTACCCCCACCCCACACCCATCACCTGGGGCAGGGAGATGGGGCAGGGAGAGGCGGAGCGGCCTGTCTGTCCTCGGCCGTGTAGTCCCTCCCCGCTCGGGCTGGCCCCGCCCCCTGGTCACCGAGCGAGCTCCGGGCGGGGCGCTCCTGGCGCCAATCCGGTGGGGCCAGCCTGGAGAGGGCCACGCCAGCGGAAGGGCGGCCCAAGGCTGGGAGGTGGCTGGACCTGCCTTGCTACTGGACACCAGGGTCCCGCCTCTTCCGGCCCATCCAGCGTGAGCCCCAGCCTGGAATACGACCTTTCAGACCCTCCGGGTGGAGACTGCCTCTGCCCGGACTGTGGCGAGAGGCGCCCCGCCATCTTGGAGGCCGCCTGGGTCCCGCGCTGTCTCCAACTGGCCAGTGACCGCAGCAAGTCCCCGCCCCTCCGGAAGCTAAGGTCTCCCCCTGTGAAGCAGGAGGAATGTGGACGATGACCTTTTGAGCTGTTTCTGAGTCTGGCTTTGTGAGGGGGAGCTTTCTGTGTTCCAGCACGACCTCCCCACCAGCACCGCCAGGTACTGAGCCCTGGAGAGAGTCCTTGACTCACAGTCAGCCCCTGGCCACCTCCCATCTCTGGTACCACAAAGAATTAGCTCAATTTCTTCTGCGGCCGCTGGGTTGGATGACCCCTCAGGAGTGAGGTGACCTCCTAGGATGTTCTCAAGTACCAGGGCAAGAGAAGCTGGAAGAATTGTCCTTAACTTCCACATCCTAACCTATGCTTGGTCAGACTTTGCCCCGACAAGACGGAAGTGGATCTGGCCCTTATTTCTCTTCTGGGCTCAGCTGGCCTTATGGCGGGAGGCACAGGCCAAACGAGTCCACGCCACTCATGCTACCTGGCGTGCTCCCCTAGGCTTCGGTGTCCAACAGCTCTATGGCAAGAACCAATTTAAGGACTCTTGCTTGCTTTCCTAAACCTCCCCAGGAATTCCTTGTGAATAGAAGGTGAATGACTTGGGGCCTCAGAACATCTCAGGTAAGGGAGCAGGGCTCCCAGAGCTTGCGAGCTGGCCCTGCTCAGCGGGCCTGCCCTGGCCCAGCTGCCTCTGAGGAAGCTCTCAGCAGCTGGCCTGGCTCCTGGGTATTTTTAGGTACAGATCCAGCCCCTGCACCACTGGAGCGGAGTCCAATTCAAACACTCCAGGCCGGGTGGGGCTGGGGTTCTGCCAGCCTCCTGGTGATGCAGGGGTGGGTGGGTGTGCCGGGGCCAGTGTCAGCTGTTCTGCCTGCATGCAGGCAGGGCCCGGAAGCCTCCTTTTTCTTCCGCCCCGAGCGCCCCCCCCCCCCCTAGTTTGGTGGAAGCCATGTGTTCTGTCTTGAGATCGGAGCCCCATTTTTCAGGAGAGAAAATGGAAACTGAGGTCCCAGATTTTGAGGAATGTCAGGCGGTGTGGTTAACCCCCAGGTGGCAGTTTGCTCAGAGTGGGTTGACCCTCCTAACTGAATCTCCCCGGCCCCTCATTCTCTTGCCCTCCAGGCCCTCCCTGAGCCTCAGGGTCAGATCCAGGGCTGGCAGGAAAGGTAAGTGGTTCTCCCCTCATTCGGAGGCCTCCTTCATCCTTCATCTCCTGCTGGCCTCAGGCTGCCATTACAGACACACCCCCAGCCCTGCCTCACCAGCCAGTCACAGCTCCTCTTAAGTCACCAGAGACAGCTTGAGTACCTGGCTTTGGCTGGGCACTTCTTTTCAGGAGCTTTCCTCTCTTGAGCCTGGCAGAAAGGCCCTCCCTGATCTGACTCCAGTTACCTTGACAACCCTGTCTGGCCTCCCTGCTCACTCTCAGGCACCGTGGAACCTAATGGGGTTTTCCAGCCACCATGCGTTTGCCCAGGGTGCCCATCCTGTTTCCATTGGTCTTCCCTCTCAACATTGCCTGTATTAGGTTCGACCTTCCCTAAGCCCTCATCTCTAAATTGTTCACATCTCCCAGACTCCTTTAGACTGTTCTCCAAGACTTAGCTGCTTTGCAGGAAGGAACATGGTTGCCTCTCAATAAATTTGTGTTGGAAAAAAGGAATGAGTTGCTGTAAATTTGTGTGGGGGGTGCTTGACCCAGCAGGTGGCCCTCTGGCCCATGACAGCATAGGAGACTCTCTTAACCTGCAGCTGGGACTTAAACCTCCTTTTCCCAACTCTGGGCTCTTTATTTGTGAGCTTCGACGGGCAGTCGCTGCTGCCCTCTGGTGGTCAGACCTTATCTTGCATCTGCTGAAAACCTACCCCGTGTTCATGGAATTGCCAGGTTGGCGGTTACCTCCGTGAAGTAGTTTACCTGGTCTTTGCTGAGAACTTGGAAGATTGAAAATCTTCCCTGGGGGCCAGGAGATCGAGAATCCCTCCAACCCTCTCTGAGGAGACTACTCCTGCCGGTAGGACCCGTCTCACTTGGCCATGCCTCAATGCCGGCTTGCTGCACCCCGGCTCCGGGCGTCCCCTGCCACTCCTGACAACTGGCCTGGCTTACGCAAAGGACCGTTGGTTGGCCCAGAGTCGCGGGGAGGGAAGGAATGGGGGGCAGGGGCGACCTCAGCCAGCCGCCCGATAGTACCTGCACATTGTGCTCAATAAATAGCAGTTTTGGTCGGGGAAGTGGGAGGAGTGATGAGAATTCTTGAGATGAAGATACGTGGCTGCTGGCTGGCGAGCGCTTTATTACATTTCAGGGTGGGATGGGGATTATCAGGGGTCCCAGTTTATCTTCACGAGATCTGCTCTGGCTTTCCCCAACCCTTCCTCGACGGTGTCTTCCTCGGTTCACGCCTCTGGCCTGTGCTAGAAAGAGGCTTCCGCCCGCGAGGTTTGGGGCCAACCCCCAAAGGGTGTTGTCTGGAGTCGTTCACCTGTTTTCCAAGCCGCCCGCCCCAGGGCGGTTGCCCGCCAGGGGGCGCCAGACGTCCACCTTGTGCTCTCGGGGAGGTGGGGGGTAGGGGAGGGGAACTGATACGCCCCACCCGCGCCGGCGTCTTGCCCTGCGTTACCAACCTACCTCGTGGGGAAACGGCCCAGAAGGCGACTGCCCCGGGCCACGCAGCTGAGGCGGGGCGACCTAGGGGGCTTCTCCTAGAGCTGGAGACCGAAGGCTTCTGGAACCCTGGTGCTGGGGCAACGGTCCGCCAATCAAAGGGCCCCTGTCCGACGGGGGAGGCCGAGCCGGCCAATCGGAGGGCGTCTGCCAGGAGGCGGGGCCTGCCAATCGGGGGTGCCCCGGAGGAGCGGCGGAAGCGATCGAATCTGGTCGGTGGGGGGCGCGCGCCTTGACGTGCAGGCGGGAAAGCGGCAGCCGCGCTTCCCGGTTGTCTGTTTCCCCGGGAATGAAAGGTGAACTGCGCGGGCCAGGACCCTAACGGAAAGGCAAACAGGCCGGGAGGTGGGCCCGGGCGGCTGCCTGGCGGAGGCGCTGCCGGCACCCAGGGGGCGGGGTCTCTCTGGCCCCGCCCCGGATTGTTCAGCCCCCGCGGTCTGCCCAGCGCGGCTGCCAGTGCCGGCTGCTCGCGGCTATGGACGCCCCCGGGGCCCCGGGCCCGGGCCCGGGCAGGAAGGAGCTGAAGATCGTGATCGTGGGCGACGGCGGCTGCGGCAAGACATCGCTGCTTATGGTGTACAGCCAGGGCTCCTTCCCTGAGGTGAGGCCGCCGCGGGAGTGATGGGGCCGGACTGCGGTGGGGAGACGGGCTTGGGCCCCCGGGGGCGACGGACGGCCGTCACCCCTCGCCTCGAGCCTGGACCCCGGCGCCCCGGCGTCCTGCGCGGGGAGAGGCAGTCGCCACCCCGGGGCGCCCCCTCGGGAGTTCGAGTCCAGCCGGGCGAGGGGAGCTGAGCTGCATAGGGTGACCGGGCCCCCGTGAGAACCAGCCGACCCCTCTCCGACAGGACTACGCCCCATCGGTGTTCGAGAAATACACGGCCAGCGTGACTGTGGGCAGCAAGGAGGTGACCCTGAACCTGTACGATACCGCGGGTGAGTGCGCCTGCGCACCGAGGGTCCCGGGTGCTCCAAGGGCTTCCCCCGCTTGGGTATCCCCCTCCGGGCATCCCCACCCGCCAGCTTCTGTGGGACTCAGACCTCCCATCACCCCTGACGGTCGCGGAGGGGCGCTGGCAGGGCGGCCTTGGAGGCTCAGAGGGCCCCACTCGCTCGTCTTTGAAAGGGAGGGCACTTGAATGAGGTGAGCTCCTCGGCCATCCTCCTAGCGCTAAGTGCTGAGAACCCACGGCTTCGTTCCCCTCCTTTGGTTCTAGAAAACCGTGGGCATCGCTTCTGCTTCCCATGGTTCCAGGATTTCGTGTGTTGCATGCTGTGGTCTCTGAAGATTCCGTGGGTTGCAGATCTGAGTCCCCTGGTGCTAGGATTCTGTGGGCTGAATTTCTGGGTCCTATGGTTCTAGAATCCTCTGAGCTACATATCAGAGCCTGTGACTCCAGGATTTTGTGGTTGACAGTCCTGAGGCTTCAGGGTCCTGTGGACATAAATGATGAGTTCCACACGTCTGAGATTCCATGGGCTACAGTACATAGTTCTGCAAGTCTGTGGTCTACACTTTTGTGCCTGTGATTCTAGGATTCTGGCTACAATTCTGTGTCTTCCTGGTTTCCTGGGGATAAACCAAGCACTGCGAAGGAACAGAGCTCTAAGTCCAGAATAAGGTTCTCTCTGCCACCTGCAGCTCCTAAGGCATGTGGATTTATGCTAATCTCACGTCAGTTATCAGTCCCTGCTGTGGGCTGTTGTGGGGGGAAGGCAGAGTGTCCTCAAGGAGCTTCCATCCTGCCCTTAATCAATCCCCTTCTGGGCTGAACCAGCATTGGAGGACAAAGGTCAAGATCCCTAGGTGGGACCTCACCCAACCTCTGTGACTCAGTGCTTAGTGGCCTGCGTGGAAGCTCGTCATCAGGTGCCCCGTCCACTGCCAGCCAAGCATTGTACGTATGAGGAGAAGTCTCCACTGGCCTTGGATGGAGCCCATCCCCCACCCCAAGTCTGCCAGTAGCATCTCCCATTCCACTCTGGAGAGAATCAGAACAGGGATTGTCCCATCCCAAGACCCCTCTTCCGTTCCTGATTTTGGCAGCCTTTACTGTATGGTGGGGTCCACCCTGTAGTGGCTTCTAAAGGACTCCCCCTTTGTTGGATGAGGGCCCTGCTTCCAGCCCTGTGAACTAAGAAAGCCAAAGGTTGCTGAGAAATTCCCTGGGGGCGTAACCATAAGAGCAGTAAAACTTACAGTGTGTCTGCTACACCTTTAGTTTCACATGCTTCCTGTCGGGGACCCAGGGAGGGGCAGGTCCATTAGCCCCGCTTTGTGGGTGGGGTGCTGGGGAGGCAGGGAGAGTCACAGGCAGGTTTTCATTCTCCTCTGTCCTTCACCCTCAGGGCCTCTCCTGTCAGATCCCTGGGCTTCACTGCTCATAGAAGCCTCCCCCATCGGACCCAGCACAGGGACCACTTCTGGTCTTTGTGGCCTCACCCAGAGAAAGATGCTCAAAACAATTTTATCAGGGCAGACTGCTGTGTGGAGGTTCTAGAAAGTTTCTGTTTGGTATAAGGAAGGCTTTGCTCTCACAGCTGCTGTGGGAGGGATTGGAGGGGCTCCAGGCCCAGTCATCAGAGGCACATAGCCACCACAGCGATGATGATCTTCCTGCCACATGCTTTGGAATCAGACCTGGGCTTTGATGCTGGCTCCCTGGGCTGCGTGTCATCAGGGACACCTGGGCCTCAGTTTCCTTATCCATAATGAGGGCTAAAGTAGTCTTGAGGATTAAATTAGACCCATGTGATATGTAACACAGGGGTCGGCTCTTGGGAAGGGCTAAACGTTGTCATGATTTTTAAGTCTCCCCCGCACGGCCCCCCCCACAGGACATTGGCAAGCAGGAAACAGAACTGGGGGTTGAACGACTCAGTGGAGTCCTAGGGAAGTAGATTGGCTTCATGGTCAACAGGACAGCCCAAGAAGGAATACTCAGGGAGAAAGAAACGTGGCTGCTCCTTCTGGGTGTGTCACTGTGACCCAGGAAGCCCTGTCACTAGGAACATGAAGGAGAGACTGGGTCATTCTTTCATATGCCAGTGCCCAGCACGGTGCCTACAGAATTAATGCAGAAGATATTTAGATGCAGAGGCGCCCTTGGAGCATAGCCTGTGTGATAAAGGCAGTGAGATCGTCTCCACCTGTGGGTGGATGGAGAACAAAAATAAGTGGCAGAAAACGATGGCCGGCCAGGGGACCAATTACAGAAAAAGACTAAGGAGGGTGAGGGGAGTGGCTGAGCTGGAGACAACTCTAGTAAATGTTATGTAGAAGGTCCTGGAACCTAATGAGCTAGACCTTGTGGTGGGGGTGGTACAGAGTGGTATCTTTCCAACCAATCATCGGTGACCAGAGCTCTGGTTCAGGGGTGACCCCTGGGAGGCTGAATTTCTCCATACCCAGGACCAGACCACAGGGGTCTGCATGGGAGGCCAGTCTGGCCTTGTCTCCATCCTACGGAAGCAGACACAGACTCCTTAGAGGTGAGAGGGTGGGTGGAGGGGTGATGGAGCTCTCAGTGCTGACAGGTGAAGGGGAGGCGGGCAATGTGAGCAGTATTGCCCTCGCAGCTGCTCCTGCTGGGGGCCCTGACACCCTTGACGGCAGGAAGCTGTGGTTCTGTCTGAAGTTTCCCGGGTGGAGGGGAGGTGGGGGTAGGTGGGATGTTAAGACACCAACCAGAGATGGAGCCCTCTGGGCCTTGGGGTGAAGTCCAGGGGTTAGGGTGGCACAGGATGGAATGGGGGTTGCCAGGGAAGTGGGGAGCCACAGGCCCCTTCCCAGCCTGAGATGGGAACAATAGGATGAGTGGGGTGGGGGAGGCAAAGGAGTTTTGCTGAGATGGGGAATCGAGGACCAGAGGGCTGTCTAGGAGCCAGGAGCTCTGGGGGCTCAAAGAGCTGAAGCTGCAAGACACTCCGGCTTCAGGTGGGAGCTGCCAAAGCCCAGCTACTCCTGCCCCCCACCCACCAGGGAGGAAACCCAGGTGGGCGGACCCCAATAGCAATAAGTGGGTTCCTCTTCTTGCAGCTTCCCCTTCTCATGTTGCCCTTGCCCCTCCCCTGACCAACGCCCTGATGGGAGCTGGGGACCAACTGCTGGGGATTTTGGGATCCCTGTAGCCCAAAGACACCCTCTCCTCAACCTAGCCCCAGGCCTTAGAGACTCCTACCCCTAGAAAGATGACTGCCACAACAGAGGTCCTTCCCACAAAGGAAATACCCTCATGCTAGGCAAGAACCTCACTTCCTCCCTGCCCCACAGCCCTGCTGGTGTCAGGAAGATGGGCCACTTCAAGGGGGAGCTGTGGCCCAGAAAACCTTTCCTCACTAGAAATAAATGCATCCCTTTGCACGTAATTCCATGTGAGCTCATCTGCAGAGGCCAGAGTGGGGCCCTAGTGTGCCCCTAGACCGGTGACTTGGCCCCTTTAAGCCTTGGCATCAGTGTGGGTAAATGGGGGAGGATAATGGTATCACCTTGTGGCTGGGGGGCCCCCTAAAGCTTGTGGGTTCAAAGATCTGGGGTTAGATCCCAGGTCCCCATCCCCTGGAAGTTCCTGTTTTAATAGTAACCATAGTAGCAGTCCTTCACCTTTGTCCAGCATTGCTTAGTCTATGGTTCCTTTACTTCCAGTATCAGGGGTAGGGTTATCACCCTCTTTAAGAGATAAAGAAACTGAGGCTCAGTGAGGGAAGGCACCCAGGTCACAGAATGTGAATCTAGCCTAATTCTCCCACACTCCACGTCTCCCAAGGGGACATGAGGTCAACAGCATCCAAGAATCCATCATTTGTAGACCCGGTCCCCACGTGGAGGTTCACACTGAATCTTGGGAAAAGTTGAGCCAGGCACAGTCAAGCCAGGAAGGCAACCTGGAGGAGGGAGCTAGGATCTGGGCTGGCTGCCCGTCCCCTCCCAGAGCTCTCCTCTCTTGAGATACCTGTGTTGGCAGCCTTTTGGTCAGGCCTTGGGCTTGTAGGGTAAGGCCCTCTTCCCACCCTCTGCAGTGGACTGAGAGAGAGGCACCCCCAGTAGTCTCACCTTCAGTCATCTGTCTTTAACAGAGCTTCCATTTAGCTGTGTGACCTCAAGGTGATTCACTTCACCTCTCTGTGCCTCAGTTTCTGCATCTGTAAAATGGGGTAACAACAGCCCTACCTTGTTAGCGTTGTAGTGAGGAATGATGAGTTAGTGCAGTCAGTGGGCTTCAAGTGAAGCCATGAGGAGCACGAGCCTTCATAAGGAGGGAGCTTTGCCGGCACGGATTGTTGATATTCATTCACTCTTCTTAGTGTTATTCTCAAGGCTCACCTGCTCCTCACATACCTATTTCACAGGTGAGGAAATCATTTGTAAGAAAACAAGGCCCAGAGATTGATTGCCAGTTGGGAAGTCTGGGGAAGTCTTCCTAAGAAAGTTCTTGGCAATTTGAGAGTGGCATGGTCAGCAGCTGACCTTAAGAGTTGAGGGCCCAGCTGGTGCTCCAGCTTGCAGGGACCCGTCCATGACCTTGAGAAAGGGCCCTCTGGCCACATGGGCTCCTAGCAGGAAGAACTTCCTCCAACTAGCTTACCTCCCAGGGTGGCTGCTTAAATTAACACAGGCTTTAGAAGTGAAATGCCCTTGCCAAAATGATCATTTCACCTTATTCACCCACCCACTCCTTTGTTCGTTCATTCACCAGTTACTGGGCTCACCTGTGTCCCAGGGGATATAGCCGAGGGTTGTACAGAGATGGCCCCTGTCGGCAGGGACTTCTGTGCTCATAGCAGAGACAAAACCAAACCGAAACCCAACATCAGGGAGCGACATGTACTCAGAAGAATAATAAAAATGTGGTCAGGCGTGGGGCAGCAGTCAGGAAAGCTCTCCTGAGGGAGGTGACATTTCTACAGAGACTTGAAGGGAAGGAGGGAGTGAGCCATGCTACTGCCTGGGCAAGAGGGATCAATGGGCAAGGGCCGAGGCCCCTGGGGCCGGGGAGTAGAGGAGGTGGTCAGGCCCAGTCTGACTTCCTCCTTTCACCCACTGCAGTCCAACTTCTGCCCGTTTCAGCTCTGCCGAAATCCTCACAGGCCAGCGTTGCTAAACGCCCAGGCACGTTGCAGCCCTGGTCTCTGCTGCATCTGACGGGAGCTGAACAGCTCTGGACAACCACTGGCCAGGCTTGACTGGAGGCCTGCTAGGCACCAGGGATGATTTTTTTTTTTTTTTTTAAAGGACAGACATGGTGCCTGTGCGCTTACATGTTCCCTGGGGAGACAGGCAGTAGACCAGTCAGTGTCTGAGCACAGATGGTGGATGCCCAGGACAGGGGCAGTCCTCCCTGAGGAGCCAGCCAGTCAAGATGAGGGGAGCTGTTGGAGCACGAGGAGGCCCGTTTTACAACTACTGTCCATTCCCACCGGATTTCTAACAGGGAATAGACATATATGTTGTGCCAGGATTCAGAACCTCATCCTTATACCTCAGGCTCAGAACCTGTGTTTGCACAATGCAAAGTGAAATAGAGCATTGCTGCCTATCAGCAGAAGGAACACTCAACTGGCAACCGGGGGTTGAGCCCTGGCGGGGTCTCTTCTCTGAAGCTCAGTTTCTGTGTAAATCGAAATATTCACTTCCATCAGGTGATGGCTGTAAGGATTTCTTAACCGTTTGTGGACAAAGTGTATAGGGTATACTTTGTATAAAGTGTATAAGCCATAAAGTGTTGGTGTTGTGAAGTAGAAGACCTTATTTGACATTTCAGGACATTATTTGTCCTGAAAAGGGAAATAATGTGGATGTTCAGTCTGAATGTTTTAAAATAAAATGCTAAGAAGAGAATGGGGGAAGGAAGTAGGGTAAGTGTTCCAGGTGTGGGAGGACAGCAAGTGCAAAGGCTCTGAGGCACAGGAGTTTGGTGGGTTTGAGAAACGGTGAGGGGGGTGGAGCATAGGAGAAAGGTCAGGGTCCATGGGTGCCAGGTCATGTGGCACCTGGGGAGATGTTTGGATTTTATACAAAGGGCAGTAGGGAGCTATTGAAGTTAGTTTTCACTTGAGGGTAGAGAGGCAAGATCTTATGTCTTAGATTCAGCCAGCTGCTGGGTGGAGACAGGATTGTTGAGGGGCAGCAGCCAATCATGGGAGACCAGCCATGGCTTGGACGATGATGGTGCTATGCTGCCCAACAGAACTTTCTGCAGTGTTGGGAAGCCCTGCACCCATGCTGCCCATTACGGGAGCCACTAGCCCTGCGTGGCAATTAATCACTTGATCCCTGCATGGAGCCTGCTTCTCTCTGCCTGTGTCTCTGCTCCTCTCTCTCTCTGTGTCTCTCCTGAACAAATAAATAAAATCTTAAAAAAGAAATGTAGCTAGTGCAACGGAGAACCTGAATTTTTAATGTTAATTCATTGAAATTAGCCACATGGGGCTAGCAGCTACCCTATCAGACAGCATAGGTCTACAAAGACATGGACCAAGATCAGGAGAGGGGATGGTTTGCAGGAGATGGGCTGGCACAGCATCCTGGGCCAGGTTTCCACCATTGCACAAGGATTTCTCCAGCCTTCTGGTGATGAGGGCAGAAGAGTCCGAGTCAACTGGGCCCTGACAGCCCCTCACCCCCTCCACAGTGTTGGGAGGACTCTGGCTAAATGGTAGCATAGAGTCGTCCTGGCCTAGCCATTGTCATAGCTGGGAGTCCCGTTCATTGCACACCGTCAGGAGTCCTGGATCAAGAGCGAGAGCCAAAAAAAAAAAAAAAAAAAAAAAGAGGGAGAGCCAGTGGGAAGGGAGAGTATGGCAGTGTCCTGGCAGCAGCTGGGGGTCAGGAGCAGGATGTGGCCTGTCCTTGCGTTGGCAGGGAGGGAGCCGGAGGGCAAGCTGGCACCACACAGGCACCCCCAGGCTAGGGGGAGGGGCAGGGATTCCTGGGCCTCTGTGTCTGATATAATGGAAGGAAGTCACATTTCTGTCTTTGCAGAGGTGGCTGGGGAGTTGTCAGTGAGCCCAAGGGGCTTCAGTTCTCACTGTGGGAATAATAAAATATTATTAGTGTGGTGACTACGTGCATCATCCTGGGCTGGCTTCTGGACCAGGGCAAAACTACTATTGGCCATTACCAGTGAGATCTGAACTGGGCCTGTGGGTTGGGTTCGAGCACACCGCTGGTGGTGTTTGCTCCAGCTTGACATTTGTGCTACAGGCGGTGATAGAATGGGCTTCTTCTTAGAAAACCGGAGGGAAGTATCCTGGGGTGAAGCAGCAAAATGCCCGAAATCACTCTCCCCTCACTCTCACCGGTTCAAGTGTTTACATATACGAAGGGCAAGTGGCACAAAATGTAAATACTCAGGAATCCAAGGAAGGGAGTTTTTGGCATCCTTTTACAACCTTTCTGCAAGTTTGAAATCCTCATTGTAAAAAATACTTTTTAATACCAAATAATTAATAATTAAAATACTTTTTAATACTAAAAAGCATCAAAAAAAACCACACCCAGCCTGGGTGTCTGATTCAGTGGTACAGGGGAGGGGCCAAGCACCCATAGCCTTGGGTCTCCCCAGGTAAGCCTGACAGCAGCTGTGCGGGTCCCCCCACCCCCACTCTCCTCCAGGGGTTTGCCTGAAGGGCAGGAGGAATGCAGCCCAAGGCCATGCACCTCTCAGCCTGGGGGTACCCTCCAAGATCCTGATCAAGGGGAGCTGATTTGGCCTGAGTCTGTTATCTTCCACCTGAGTGCCAGGGCCGGTGGCAGGGGGGGCGGTAATTGCCATGGACATAATTGCTAGTAGTTCCTCCAGCTTCCCCTGATTACCCTGTAATCAGATCCAGTTCTGAGCACTACATGGGTTTTATCCCCTGTAATCTTGGCTACTGTGGGCTGCCACCTGTCTTAGAGATGAGCACACCGAGGCCTTAGAGACAGAGTCACCAACCCTTCACCCCTTAGAGCCTAGAGGGGGGACTCGGGTGGACAGAGGAGGTGGTGCCTCCCTTACCCATTGCCTACTTTCCCATTTCAGGGCAGGAAGATTATGACCGGCTGCGACCCCTGTCCTACCAGAACACCCACCTTGTGCTCATCTGCTATGACGTCATGAACCCTACTAGCTATGATAATGTCCTCATCAAGGTGAGGCCTGGGGCCCAGCCAGTCTGCTTCAAGGGTGGGGGCCACGAATCTGGCCTCAGCCCCATGCATGTCCTCTCCCTCCACAGTGGTTCCCTGAGGTCACACATTTCTGCCGTGGGACCCCCATGGTGCTCATTGGCTGCAAGACAGACCTGCGCAAAGATAAGGAGCAGCTGCGGAAGCTCCGGGCCGCCCAGCTGGAGCCCATCACCTACATGCAGGTCAGGGAGAGGCCCCCCTCTCTGCTCCCTCCCCACCCTCGTACTCCCCCCCTCCTCCCCCTCCTCCCCCTCCTCCCCCTCCTCCTCTACTTCACTTTAATCCTTACAACCCTGAAGTGCAGACTGTTAGCATACAGGGGGCTGGTGGGCACTGAGACCCAGGGAGGTGACACAGTGGTTAAGAGTCACACAGCTAACCTGCAGCTTCGCTGGGATCCTGTCCCAGTCACTCTGGCTCCAGAGTCTGAGCCCTTAACCACCATCCTGTTCCATCTGCCACACGGGATGGGAGGGTGGGCCTAGTTCGAACACTGGGTTCCCCGACCCGCGGGAGTCACAGGCAAAACCAGACCCTGCAGCTTTCTGGCTGAAGCATGGGACAATAAAAAGAACACAAAGGAAAATGAATAAGAAAGTTTAATAAAAAGGAATAAGTACTAATAAAAGTAAATTTTAGAAGGAGAGCTAGTTTTTACTGTTCTCGCCCAGCTCTGTTGCTTACATGGAGCTTGTGAGGAGGGACAAGGGAGAGGCATGCAGGAAGCCCTCCGTGTCTGGAGGCCTCTAGCTCTTCTCACAGGCCCAGCTGACACAATGGCTGGCCCAGTGGGCCCAGTTCTTGAGAGTTGGGATGCAGCTCCCTCTTCCCCTGACAAGGGACGAGAGCAGGGGGCAGGGCAGAGGCTGGGATGGGCTTCCCTCAGCCGCCCTTGGCCTTCAGGCCACACCACAGGCCCTTCCCATCCATCCACACAGGCTGCGGGGGCTGGGCCTGGGACCGGGAGGAGGGGGCTCCACACTCCAGAGAGCCCCGAAAGCCAGCTTCAAGTCCCCAGATCCATGAGTGGGGGGTCAGGAGGTGCCCCAGGCTCCAGGCCTCATCTAATGCAGGCCCCTCCCCTACCCAGGGCCAGATCGCCTGTGAACAGATCCGAGCTGCGCTCTACCTGGAATGTTCTGCCAAGTTTCGGGAGAACGTGGAGGACGTCTTCCGAGCAGCGGCCAAGGTTGCGCTCAGTGCTTTGAAGAAAGCACAGCGGCAGAAACAACACCGGTTGTGCCTGCTCCTCTGACCCCTCTGGGCAGGGCTCCCAGCCCAACGTGCAAGACTGACGGGGCCCAGGCTGCCAGGCCCAGACTGTACCCCCAGAACCTGTCCTATCGCCAGCTTTCCAAGGACACTTGGAGTTGGGTGTTTCCCCGTGCCTGGAGCCTGTGGCTAGACTCTTAGAACATTCTGGAGATGTCTCCTTTCTCAGCTGGGGCTCTGACCATGAAATCACCTCCGGGTTTACACTGGAGGTGGGCCGGCATGGAGGTGGGTGAGGATGCTGGACTCAGCCCTTCCAGACCCCAGATCCAGCGTTTGTCCCTAGGACTCAGGAGTACACAGCCTCCCCGCAGCCACGTGTGTCCCATCGCACACCGATAGGTCCTTTAGACCGATGCTTGAAACAAAGAACTACATCTGGTACATGGATAAATGGATTTGTCAGCGTTCCACACAGTCCCCAAACCCACTGCTCCTGTGTCACCCGCCTCCCTGGGCTCCTGAGATAGGCAACTGCTGCATCCTCCGACTTCTGGCTGCTTTCCTCCAGGAACTTGGGGCCACAATGGGACAGGGACTTATCGGGACAACACAGGCACCAGCCCCGGACATGGGGGCTGGCCCCCGCCCCCACCCAGGACTTCAGCTGGGCTGCCATCTTTCCAGAGCTGGAATGGCATGTACACATGCCTGAGGGGGAGAAGAAACATTCTAAAAACTCAAAAAGCACCCTGGACCACCCAGGCAACCCTGGCTCAGGGGCTTGGCACCTGCAACCCCCCACTGCCCCCACTGCTGGAAGCTCAAGATGAAAACTGTCATCAGTTCTGAGTGGTCGTGGGCAAGTCACTGCCCTCTCTAGACTGGTTTCCCTATCTGCAAAACAACAGCACTGACTCATTTTAGTCATCAAGCTCCCTCTGTCCCTCACAGCCTCCACTTCTGCCAAGCTGAGACTATCCTGGCCTCCTGCAAGAACACTCAACCCCCAGCTACAGAATCGCTGAACCATCTGGAAGGTCTGGGTTCAGAGGCATCCAGGAGTTTTTATTTTTATTTATTTTATTTTATTTTTTTCATCCAGGAGTTTTTAAACAAGTGCTCCAGGTGATTCTAATGCCCCAGAGATCAGAGCTGCTTGCTTCCTGAGTGAGCCACAAGTTAGCGTTAACTGAATACAGGATAATGGCTTGAGGTGGCTCCTGCCCTCCAGGGATCTCTTGCCTCAGCCCCCACTAAGCTTGAGCCTCTCTGAAGTCCTCTGCTAGAGAAAGACTTACGTATGCCACCCCATCCCACCTCACCCCACCCTGCCATGCCCTGGGGAGTCAAAAGAGCACTCAATCCAAGGCCTCGTGGACAAATGATGGTATAGGGCAGAGGTTAAGCTAATCATACTCTATGGACCAAATCTGGCAGCTGTGTGTTTTTGTAAATAAAGTTTTGTTGGGACACAGCCATACCCATTTATTTATCCATTGGCTGCTTTTGCCCGACAACTGCAGACTGGGTGGTTATGACAGATGATCTGGCCCTTTGCAGAAAAAGTTGGTTGACTCCTGGTCTAGGAAAAACCCAAGTGCCTAAGAATCAGCTCAGAAGACCCAGGCTGGAGTGAAACAGGACAGGTATAAAAGGGAGGGCTGGGGTCTGTGGCTCACTAGAATGCAAGCACCCCATCCTAGGCAGGCAGCTCAGCCTAGCCAAGAACTTTCCATTTTTCTAGGGAAGCAGAAATCTAGGTTTTTATGTAGACTCTTACTGGGGTGGAGGGGAAGTTTCCTATTTTAAAAATGTAACAATGAAAAAAGCTTAAACTTCCCTGAGGACCAAAGCATGACTATGGAGGCCAGTGAACTCTGGTCAGAGGGGTTTGTAGGGAGGTAGTTAAGGGTAACTGAGGCCAGTGTGGGAAGCAGTGGCAAAACACTCAACCAAACCTGCTAGCTTCTTCACCTGCCCCACAAATAGAGAATCGGATACAAGGTGACCAGCAGACTTGTCCTAGCCTCCCAAGTGCCACCTCCAGGAGGGAGCCTGCTCAGACTCTCCCCACCACATTCCAGAACAGGAGGGAAATGGAGGGAGGTGGAGGGTGGGTGACCTCTGTGATGGCTTAAGTCTCAAACAGCGCTGAAGTTTGGGTCCCCCTCCCTGAGTACTCACTGCAAGAATTCCGGGAAGTGGGCTGAGGGGTGGCGGGAAGTGGGCTGAGGGGTGGCGGTCAGGAAGCCAAACTCTGAAGTGTCAAAAAAAAAAAAAAAAAAAAAAGCCCTCACACTACCCAAGTGATGCCAGGGCTGGGACGCCCCCTGGTGGTTGCAGCAAGCCCTCCCGCCCCCCTCCAAGCCCTCTGGAAGGGAAGCAGGGCAGCTGCTCTCCCCGGGGGGTGGCAGGCAGGCTGGAGACTCAGGAATTGCAAAGAGCACAAGACAGACAGTGGTTCTCTGAGAACTTAAATACCCCCGGCACGGGGCAGCGGCGGCCAGGAGAGCTTACAGCAGGAGCAGTGTGCCCCAAGGAGGGAGGCTCCACAGGACACCGGGCGTTTCCTTCCACCCGCTGGGGACTCAGCAAGTGGCAGGTCGGCACCCGGGCGAGGCACAGCTAGACCCCAACTTGAGGGACTCCCTGAGTCTTTAGGGCCCCCCCCCGTCCCCACCCCAGGAAGACCGACCAGGGCTTGGCCCTGACCAGGAGGGCAGGGGGGGAAGACTGCAGATTAGGGAGCAGTCCGGAGGCCCCCGCCATGTTAAATAGGTCATAAATAGGGAGGCTGGAGCAGGTGGACATAGTGCCAACAGGCTGGAGTCACATTCCTCTTGTCTGCCAGGGACCCGGGCCTCGGCTCTTCTCACAGTCGTGCGCTGGCCCCTGGGCTGGCTGCTGCCAGTGACCATGGTCACTGTGGGGACAAAACCCGGCAGCCAGCAAGGGTGCCAGCTGGAACCCCCTGCAGTCTTGAACCCCGGGGGGCCGGGGGACATCAGGTTCCCTTGGCTCACGGCTTCTTCCCCTTGTTTCTGTTCTTCTGCAGCTTTGCGTGCACAACTTTGAGTGTGGTCAGAAAATTGCCAAGGAAGAGGACGAGGAATGTGAGCGCCAACACGAACACCTGGCAGGGGCAGGGCCATGCAAGGAGATGGGGGAAGGGTGGCAGGGGGAGGAGGGGAAAGGAAGAAAAGGGGGAGCCAGCTTTGATCAGCTGCTTCTGTGACCTCGCAACCCTCTTAGAACAAGCCACTGGCAAACTGCAGAGTTCCATCCATAGAAAGCAGGGCTCTGGACCAAGTGCATGAGTCCTCAGGGTCATGCAGGGCCCCGAGGTGGGGACACCCCCCTAGCATTCAGTAGGGTTCTCAGACCACTTAGGGTCTCCTGGGCCCCAGGAGCAGGGAGCTCAGGGCACAGGGCCCCATGGTGGGAAGTAAAGGGGTGGCCGAGGAAGCTGGCCCAGCCTTCCCCAGGACCCCTCGTCTGCCCCACCAACACACACACACCATACCTGCCATTCTCTGCATTCCTCATGGCTGGAGAGCTCAAATAACGTGATGGCATTGTACAGCTGCCAGAACTAGAGAGAGGAGGCAGGCACCACTTACCCCATTGGGTTCCCCTGGAGACCCACATGGGGAAGCCCAGGGGGTGGACCAGGCCCCCAGCTTCCAGAGCAGCCTGAAGATCTGGGGCTCAGTATGCTGGTGCTACAGGCCACTGCTGGCTCCTGCCTCAGCATCCCAGAGCACAAGGCACAGACAGGGGCCATGTCTGCTCCAGGACCCTGTGGGATGCCCAGCTCAGGGACAGCTGGTGAATGAGGGAGAGGCCTGAGGACCTTTTGTTCCCAGGGGTCAGCCCAGAACAGGGGATACCCACAAACTCCAGGGGACTCACATGGCCACAGAACAGGAAAGGCAGAAGGAAGGTGAGGCCCCGCCACATCCAGGACTGGAATCCTTCTGTGGAGATGAAAGAGGAAGTAAAGGGTCTGTGTGAGGGGGTTCAGTTGCTCCCACAGCCCCACCAAGCACCTACCACCAAGCCATGCCAGTCTCCGGAGATTAGCCACGGGGGGGGGGGGCCCTCACCTGTCATCAATGGGTGACACTCAACTATGAACACCACCCAGAGAGCATGTAGAACACCCGTCACAGGCATGACTGCTCTCATGCCTCGAGTCACCATGAACTCCTAGGGCTTGACAACACTTAAAGAGAGCGGACATGCCAGGCACTGATTTTTAATCATATATTTAATTTGCACAGAATTTTGCAGTTTTTTAAGGATTATTTATTCATGAGAGACAGAGAGAGAGAGAGGCAGAGACACAGGCAGAGGGAGAAGCTCCCTCTGTAGGGAGCCTGACGTGGGACTCGATCCCGGGACTCCAGGATCACGCCCTGGGCCAAAGGCAGACACTTAACCACTGAGCCACCTGGGCATCCCAGAATTTTGCATTTTATAATGGACTTTTGCATGTATCACTTCAAATGCATCTTGACAAAGTAGGGCCTACTCTGCAGAGTAATTCAGTTGAAATGACCATCTCAAAAGATGACAGAATTTTATTAGTTTCCTGTGAAAGTTGAGACAAGAGCTCTCTAAGCTCTTTTGACTGGGGACTTGATCCATGAGTTAAAAAAAAGTTAAGCACACAGGTGCCTGGGTAGCTCAGTCAGTTAAGCATCTGACTCTTGATTTTTTTTTTTTTTTTTTGATTCTTGATTTCAGCTCAAGTCATGACCTCAGGGTCTTGAGATCGAGCCCTGTGTGAGGCTCTGAGCTGGGCGTGCAGTCTGCTTAAGATTTTCTCTCTCCCTCTGCCCCTCCCCACTACATTCTCTCGCTCTCTCTCTCAAAAAAAAAAAAAAAAATATATATATATATATAATAGTCTAGTACACATTCCCGATGTATATATGTGTATGTGTCTATACATATTTATATGTAGCCATATTATTATTACTCCTCTTAAGTAGGCTCAGCATAGAGCCCAACTCAAGGCTTTAACTCATGACACTGAGATGAAGACCTGAGCTGAGATCAAGAGTCAGATGCTTAACAGACTGAGCCACCCAGGCGTCCCTATATGTAGGCATATTATACATGCACAACAACACTATGCTTATATAATTATGTATATTACAAAACACAGGCAAAAAAATAGACATTTAAAAAGAATAAGACAGGGGATCCCTGAGTGGCTCAGTGGTTTAGCGCCTGCCTTCAGCCCAGGGTGTGATCCTGGAGACCCAGGATTGAGTCCCACATCACGCTCCCTGCATGGAGCCTGCTTCTCCCTCTGCCTGTGTCTCTGCCTGCCTCTCTCTCTCTCTCTCTCTCTCTCTCTGTGTTTCTCATGAATAAATAAATAAATTTTTAAAAAATAAGAGTAAGACAGAAGCTAGCATCAAGGCCTGGCACACAGCTGGCCTCAGGCTTGTTGGCTGGAACAGAATCCATCATGAATTATGAAAAGCAACTTAAGTAGAGGCTGGCAGCCCTGGCTTTGTGGGTGGTAGGTCTTGTTACCTTCTTACTGGCTCGTGCTCCCAGTGTTGGGAGTTAGTGGTGAGGTCTGAGGGAGCAGGGAGGGACCAGCACTTGTCCCCCACCCCCCACCCCTCCCCAGGCTGGGCTACTCACCCACAGTGAGGTCCAGGTGATTCCTCTCCCCCAGGGCACGCAGCCTGTAGAGGCAGCCCCTCTGGTAATAATATTGCAGGAACTGGACACAGCCTGCAGGGGGAGCACAGTGCCCAGCTCAGGGTCTGGAGGACTGGGTGCCTCCGTGCAGACTCAGGGGTCTTCCATGCCCAGAGGGTGCAACCCTCTCAGCCCGAGAGAGAGACAGACAGACAGACACACACACACACACACACACACACACACACACTTCAGCCTGAACCTACTTTATCCCTTATCCAGAATACAATGGGAGCCGGTTATCTGAAGACCCAACTAAGCACCAATGAGGTTAGAAACTTCTAGAACAGATGCTCGCTGGAATGGTGGCACCATGCTGGGAGCTGTGTGTAATGCCAAGACAGCAAGAGACATTTTCATAAAATGGGATACTTAGTAGTTACTAAAAATGAGGAGACAGAATGCCATGTATTGACACAGAAAAAAAAAACCATCATTATGGTTAAAAGAAAAAAACAGGTTATACGCAAAGCTATATGTACAGAGATCCCAGATTTATAAACTACAAAATGCAGTATATACGTATATATGAATAAATGAAAGGACTTAAATCTATTAACAGTGATCACTTCTAAGGGTGAGATTATATATAATTTTCATTCTCGGCTTTGTTAGAGTTTTCCTTAAAAATTAAATTGTGGGGGACACCTGGGTGGCTCAGTGGTTAAGTGTCTGCCTTCGAATCAGGGTATGATCCCGGGATCCGGGATCAAGTCCCGCATGGGGCTCCCTGCATGGAGCCTGCTTCTCTGTGTCTCTGCCTCTCTCTCTCCGTGTCTCTCATGAATAAATAAATAAACCTTTAAAAACAATTAAATTGTATTTTTGTATCAGTTATATGCACACAATAAAATTCAAAGGGAACAACTAGGTATTTGGTAAAAAACAAAACTCTGTCCCTATCTCCAACTATCCAAACTCCTCTCAGAGGGGACCCCTAGGACCAATTCACTCATATAAATCCAGAGCTGTTTTTTTTTTTTTTTTTTTTTTTAAGATTTTACCTTTAAGCAATCTCTATACCCAATGTGGGGCTTGAACTCACACCCCCAAGATCAAGAATCACTCACCCTACCGACTGAGCCAGCCAGAAGCCCCAAGCCAGAGCTGTTCTTAAATGAAAAAAAGAACATATACTCTATTTCCATTTTGAGGTAGTGCCCCCAATACCACTCAGTTCCCAAACATCACCATGGGCCCAGTTGTGACACAGGGAAGAAAAGGCAGTGATGGGGGCTCCTAGGGGTGAGGGTGGTCAGGCCGCCCCTCCCCCAGGAATCGGTGGTGATCTGGGGGCAGACGTCTCTTTGCTGGATTTCTGGGACCCTCCCCTGCCCCAAGCTTCCTTCCATAGACACACCCCTTACAAGGGAGGAGGGATGACAGGGGTCTCCAAGGCAAAAGCCCCAGGAAACTGTGTTCCCTTCCCCAAACCTAGATAAGAGGCACTCACTCTGAAAAATGGAAAACGCTAAAAACTGATTACGAAACTTCTGATAAATCAGTCCGTTAGGCCTGCAAAGAAGTGGGGAAAGCAAAGGTGAGGTATGCTGTGAAATCAGACATTCATCCCTGCCCCTCTCTATTCCAGCTAAGAGAAGTAAAGCTTTTAATTAAAAAAAAAAAAAAAAAAAGTATTTGGGCAGTCCAGGTGGCTCAGCGGTTTAGTGCCGCCTTCAGCCCAGGGCATGATCCTGGAGTCCCGGGATCAAGTCCCATGTCAGGCTCCCTGCATGGAGCCTGCTTCTCCCTCTGCCTGTGTCTCTGCCTCTCTCTCTCTCTCTCTGTGTCTCTCATGAATGAATAAATAAGTAAGTAAGTAAATAAATAAATAAATCCTTTAAAAAATAATTAAATTTTACAAAACGTATTTAAGTAATCTCTACACCCAACATGAGGCTTGAACTCGTGACCCCGAGATCAAGAGTCAGATGCTCCAACTGGGCCTGCCAGGCACCTCAAGAAGAAAAGCTTTTAAAATTAAATGGAAAAAATAAAATAAAAAATAAAAAATAAATAAAATTAAATGGAGGTCCTGATTTCTGCACCAGTGTCCCTGGGGCTGGGCCAGGTTACTTTTGTCATTGTTCTTTAAGCCCATTCTAGAAGCAGGGGGCCTGGATCATCATTCTGAAGCCTAAATTCTTGCTGATCCCCACTCCCTCTGTCTGTCTCCTTTGGAGCCTCATCTGTGTCCTCTTTCTGTCACTGCTCCCTGCCAGCTGTGTCCCCACTAGCAGGCCAACGGAACACCCCCAGAAACCTCCCAGCTGGCCTAGGGGATCCCTGCCTCCCGGCTGGCTGTAAGCTCACACTTTCCTCCTTGGCCCAGAAGTCAGCCCAGGCCAGGAGCCTCGAAGGTGCCCTCTCGTCCACTGCCAGCTCCCTATTCACGGGCCCCCATGAGACACTCACCAGGTCAGCATCACTCCAGAGAGGAATGTGGACACGTAGTGATGAGACACCCACCAGCCTTTAATTCTTGGAGAAGAAAAGGAGAGGGAGTTCAGGTGTGGAGGGAAACACAGGTGGCTCATTCCCAGTCTATGAGCCCATGCATGTGTGCATGGGCTACTCTGCAGCCATGAAATAGATCCATGCCATGATTTCAGCCTTTCCTCTGTCCCCCAGAGCTACACAATCACACACAAACCACTCGCAGATTAGCCAGGAGACCCACAGAAGCACTCGGGCCTCCAATGGCTTCCCGTGGCCCTAAGCACGTCCCTCACCACACCCCAACTTCAAGCCCCATCTCCCTGTCCTCTCCTTGAACCTGCCAAGCCCACTGCTACCTCAGGGCCTATTATGGACTGAATTATGTGTCCCTCCACCCCCGCCCAGGTTTCTATGTTGTAGCCCTAACTCCCTTAGGGCTAGCTAGTACCTTAGAATGTAACTGTATTCAAAGACAGGAACTTTAAAGAGATAATTAAGGTTATATGACATCCTGAGGGTGTGCCGTCATCCAACAGGGTGGGGTCCATGTAAGGGGAAGAGACACCAGGGGTGGGTATGCTCCAGAGAAGAGGCCACATGAAGACAAGGTGGGTTCTGCAAGCCAAGGAGAGGCCTCAGGAGAAACCAATGGAGTTGGCACCTTGATTTTGGACTTCTAGCCTCCAGAACTGTGAGAAAATAGATTTCTGTTGTTTCAGCTCCCCCGGCCTGTGGTATTTTGTCACGGCAGCCCAAGCAGACCAACAGGGACTTTGTACTAGCTATTCTCTCTGCTCTGAGAACTTGGCCTGCCTGGCTCCTGGTCCAAATTCAAGTTTTGGACCAACTGTCAACTCCTCCAAAAGGCCTTCTCTGACTACCTTATCTAAAACAGCCAGGCAGCCCCACTCTGGATCACATTACCCTGTTTTATTTTGTTTGTGGTGCTTACCACTGTCTGAAATTATTCATTTCTTCCCTTCATGTGTACTCTGAACCCTTTTCCCCCTTAAATGTAAACATCAGAAGAGCAGGGATCTTGTCTGTGTTCTTCATTGATGTATCTGTGACACCTGGCTCAGAGCAGGTGTTCAGTAAGTGTGTTGAATAAACAGCCCACACACCCACACTCGCACAGAGCTGTAGCTACCTCTGTTATCCTGCAGACACAGAGAAAGAACACACACACTGACCTCGCAGCATCTCATCATCCCAGATGCACTTTCTCCCTGGGAGCCCACGACCCGGGCTCATCTGCTCCTCTACCTACAGCAGGCCCTGGCCCAACCCTGGCCCTTGTGTGTCCAGTGTAGAAGCTGTGGGAACCGTTTTCAGAACCCAGTACCCCCTTAAGGGCTCTCACTTCACAGCAGGGGAGGGAGCCTCATTGGCACCCCCTCCTCAGTGTTAAGGTTCCAGCCTAGGATGAAAGTTGGACCCTCAAACCTTTACCTCTCCTGGCCTGTCCAGCCCCTGTCTCAGAACTCTGTGGCAGAGAACACAATGTGGCAGCGATCTGCTTTGCCAAATGCAGCCTGGGAGCAGCAGGACTCCTTCCTCCCAAGGACTAAGCAGTAGAAACTGGGTTCCCCAAACCCTCACTAATGCTAGATTCCAAGTTTTAAATTTTCTGCCAATCTTATTAGTGAAAATTAGTGTGTTGTTGAGGTTTTAATTTGGATTGTCCTAATAAGCAGGTTTGAGTGGCCTTAAAACCTTCCAACCAAAATGCAGATCCCATGAGCAGAGACTGGATCTTACTCATCTCTCCTCTTTGCAGTCCCACAATAGATCTGGACATAAATCAGGGGTGCAGGCATGGCCTGCAGAGGCCTCAAGCATTATGGTTAGAAACAAGGTTTCACATGGCTCTTTATTCCCAGCATTAACAGCACCCAGCAAACAGTACACACGCAATAAATGTTGAAATGATGTCCAGGAGGTGTGGCTGATGAAGCAGCAGCTGGTCTGATGCCACCAGCATGGAGGAACACGGTAGGACATCCACCCACTTCTTTGATTCCGGTTCCTCCCATCCCACCATGTCTCTGGGTTGCCTGTCAATGTCTACAAGGACCCCTGGCTCTCATTCTCTGACAGAAAGAGGCAGATAACCCCAGCCTCAGACTTTCAGCCTGAAGAGTACCCAAGAAGCCTCTCTGAAACCACTTCCCCCTAAGTTCTCGCAGAGCCACACACAAGCCCTGGAAGCTTGGCCAATCCTGTGCTCCTTTGTCCTATTCCCCAAAGCCCCCCTGAAAGATGCCCCCTCCCCGTGTGGGAGCGGCCAGAGCCAGACGCAGTCTCTGTGCTGCAAGCCTGGCAGAGCAGCAGCTTTTCATTGCACAGCCACAGCAGCCAGAGCCCAGCTCTGACAGATGCCCCCGGTAAGCAGGGCTCAGCGGTACTAGGAAAGGCTAGAAATTGCTTCTTCCCTGGCACGGTGTTCTCGAGTTCCCTCATCCATCTGCACACGCCAGAGTGCTGGGCTGCTTTTGTGCACATGTGTGTTTATGCAACTGTTCTGCTATAACTTAATTCAAATATCGTACAATTCACCCATTTAAAATATACAAGTCAGTGGTAGTATATTCAGAGTTGTACAACCATGACTACATCAGTTTTAGGACATTTTTATCACCCTCAAAGAAACTTAGACCCATTAGTGGTCACTCTAATGGGTGACCAAAGAAATAAAGTTTGCAGGGGCTTATGGGCGATTTAATGAGCAGATGGTAGATACCCAATGAAGAGCGGTACACACCCAGGCACCGTGTAGGAATAGCACGGCTTAGCATCTGGGAATTGTGTCCGAGGATACCACGGCCTCCTTTCAGGACACCCTAGCCATGTTTGCACGTGTGCACGACTTGCAGGCACCAGCAACTATTCATCCGCAGACTATTTCTGGCTTTGAGCTCCAGGTCACGTGGGTGGGTGGGGGACCGGCTTCCACACTGTGGATCCCTCCATCCTGGCCACCCCTGCACGGCTTTATCCTAGGAAAGGCCCCTATAACTGCCAGTTGGCACCAGGCACCCATGGGCTGGCTGTCCAGAGAAGCTAACACGATCCCTGATTCATTATTTATTCTGGGTGTAGAGGACATCTGCTGTCTTGCCTCTCTGTCAATCACCCCACCTCCACCCCATCCCCACATTCTGGTATCACGCCAGGCTTCTCCTTGGGTGAACCACCTCATCCCCACACCGAGTCTGGGTGGCTGAGGGCGAGATGACGGGACATAGCGGGCACGTGACTCAGAGGCAGCCAATCAGGACTCTGCATCCCTCCGGCCGCACCGATTAGCTCAGGGATGAGCAGGTGATCTCGGCAGCCGAGCCAATCAGAACGCTGCCTCGAATTACACCTGGATCTGCGGAGGAAAGAGCCCCTTTCCTAGGAGATTGCTGAGCTGGTGCGATGCTGGCCTGGGATGCTGGAAGCCAGCGCTTCCAAGGAGCAAGACTTCAGGGAGGAGGACTGTTAACATTGTTGGCGCCCTTTTCACCTCCTTGAACCATTAATATAAGGCATACTTAAAAGGTTTTGTGGGTTCACTTTCAGGGCGCTGCAATAAAGCAAGTCAAATGAACTTCTGGTTTTCTATAACTTTCCTATCAAAGTTATGTTTACACTATACTGTAGTCTAGTAAGTCTGCGATAGCATGTCTAGAAAACCAATGCACAGACCTTAATATAAAAATATAGGGATCCCTGGGTGGCGCAGCGGTTTGGCGCCTGCCTTTGGCCCAGGGCGCGATCCTGGAGACCCTGGATAGAGTCCCATGTCGGGCTCCCAGTGCATGGAGCCTGCTTCTCCCTCTGCCTGTGTCTCTGCCTCTCTCTCTCTCACTGGGTGCCTATCATAAATAAATAAAAATTAAAAAAATAAAAAAATTAAAAAAAAAAAATATATTGCTGAAAAATGCTAACCATCATCTGAGCTTTCAGTGAACTGTAATCACTGGTCACATATCACTAATAACCATACAATAATAATGAAAAGGTTTGAAATACTACAAGAATTACCAAAACATGAGACACAAAATGAGCAAATACTGTTAGAAAAATGGTGCTGATAGACCTGCTCGACACAAAGTTGTCACAAACCTTCAATTTGTAAAAACACACATTATCTGCACAGTACAGTTAGACAAGGTATGCCTATATATGCCTCTCCCCCATCCCCGTCATGTGTACTCCTATCAGGTAGTTTCCCTCATTTGCAGGGTTTGCAAGGGAACTTGATTTGATTATTGTGCTGAGCTAATGAGCCACAGCTCTTGTAGTCATTCCAGAAGATAAAGCACCAAGCCTACCCTACCCATTCCAGATCCCAGATGCCACCACATCCAAATCCTTGCCCCAAGTGAGACCAGAGAGATAGGTCCACAGGAACAGTGCCATTACGACTTGAGATACTTGCTGAAGTGTTAGGCAAATGAGGCCCGGCTTTGGAACCCCACTTCTGTCCCCCAGTGTCCCCCTCCCCATTTTCCTGGTGTGCCCCACACTTGCAGGGACCTCCACTCAGGCTTGTTCCTTTCCTCCTGGTAACCACACACACCCCCTCCCACTACAGCTTGTACACTAAAGAGCTGACCAGAGTAACTCTTACTAATGTGTTAGTGACAGTTAGAGTTGTAGCATGCCTCTGAAGACTCTTAATATGAGTCCAGCAGAAGGATAAAACTTAAGACTGACAGTAACCCCATGGGGACAGGAAGAGAATTCATGACAAGGAGGCCTTGCCACTTGCCTTGGCCCTCTTCCCCCACTATCTACCATCCTGGCTCCGCTCCGACAACACCCAAAAGCAGAAAGATACTATTCACTAAAATTAAGGAAGACTATAAATGTTATTTATTTGGTAAGATGTTCTATTTCAGTGTTTCCCAAAGCATGGGGTACGTACCACCAAGTTTTAGATGACACTCCAACGTAACACTAGCTGATACTGAACCACATGGTGAGAGGTCATCTTTTCAGTTCTTTGTTCTCCTGATTCAGTCAAGGAGAGAGTCTCTTCAATAATGCCTCTCAAGGGACACCTGGGTGGCTCAGCAGTTTGGTATCTGCCTTTGGCCCAGGGCCTGATCCTGGAGTCCCAGGATCCAGTCCCACGTCAGGGTCCCTGCATGGGGCCTGCTTCTCCCTTTGCTTGTGTGTGTGTGTCTCTCTCTGTGTCTCTCATGAATAAATAAAATCTTTTTAAAAAAATGTCTCTCAAGATCCACTAATCTTCCCTTTTTACATACATGTGCACGCACAGAGAGATAGCAGGCCTCAGGCTCAGAGCCTTCCGGAAGCAAGAATAATTGACTCCAATAAGTTATATGAAGAAAACAAAAGGATATTTTTACACTACTTCCTCTTTCCTGCAACTAATGCTGGTTTTCCATGTATGGTGATGAAATAAAATTTCCTTTTAAAATAAACTAGTACTTAAGTTAGAAAAAAAAAGGGGGGGGGGAGAGGTTGCTTTAAAATGTGAAAATTATCATCCAGATGGTACATGGAAAAGGTAAAAATGACAAGGATGGGTCAAGAATGCATGCTGTTTGAGAAACACTGATCTCTTCTAACAGGCTACAGGCTATAGGGCTGTATAACTAAAAATCACTGGGCCCCTGGTCCTTACCTCTAGGCTCTACCTTCAGGCTAAGGCCCAGCAGAGCAGGGATCTGCCATAAGAGAACACTGGGCAGAAAAGTGAAAAGGTGGCAAATTATTTAGGGGTTTGCAGTATGCCCCCAGTCCTAAATGCATAGTTCATAACAATTCCTTACTAGTGTCCAGGAGGAAGGAAGCAAGAAGGGGCTGGGAGATTGTTACTTTCCATTTCAGGGAAAAACACGGAACAAGCATGGCACACACAGATGAAACAGCTACCCCAAAAAGGAATCAGACCTATGGAGAATGGGTCCTGTAGGTGCCAAGTCTAAGGTATTAACTGGGCCCCCAGACTCTCCACTCAGAGATAGGAGAGGTAGAAAGGAGAATAACAAAATAGAGAGGCTCCTTGTATTTGCAGGCCTTCAGAGGTGGGGACCCTTGGTTGTGTGATTCACTCAGCACCATGGAGGCACACTCCCCCCAGAGGGCTGTGAAATAGCCCAGAGAGGGGACATCAGTTGTCCAGGGCTGCAGAGCTGCTTGGGAACAGCAGTGGGATTAGAACTGAGGAAGCTTCACCCCCAGTCTGGCCGTCTTCCTTCTCAGCACCACCTGGGTAACAGGGCAGATTTGAACCAAGCCCCTCACCACATGTCCTCCATCCTCCCCAACTCCCTATGGGGGACTATCCACTCTTGTCACCAGGGGCAGACGTGAGGCTCAAGCTCGAACAATCACAGCCGTGCATTCTCCAGCCACAGTGATTGGTTCAGAGACAGGCATCAGTTCTGCAAGTGCCCATGTGACCCAGGGAGACCCTTGGAAGACAGCAATGTGCCCTATTTCGCTGGGAATGCTAGAAATAAAGATGTGGGCCTGGAGCTCCAGGGTGCCTCTGCATGGAGCCTGAGAATGAAGACAGCGCAGTAGACAGCAGAGGTGAGGGGTGGAGAGAAAGTGGGTCCTGATGCCACTGTCTGAGCACCTAGACTAAGCTTGATCTGAAGTCAGTCCCAACGGACCTGTTCCTTGATATGAGAAAACAAATTTCCTGTTGTGTTAAACCCATCTGAGTTAGAGTTTTTTGTAAGCAGGAGATGGACCACAGGAGGGGACACTGCAGCAGCTGACACAGTTTTCCTCCTCCATGGCTCTGAAGTCACGGACACCTCTCCCCTCCATGGAGGAAGGGAACACAGGCTGAGGTCAACAGCCCTCACCTGCATCCCTTCCATGACAGATCTCCCTTTGGCCCCTCTATGCCCCCCCCTCAAAGCCGGGCCCCCAATTACCTTGAGCCATTGCTGATGAGAATACTCTCCCGAATTGTCAGGGTACAGTAATACCACACCAGCAGAAAGTTAAAAACTTCGTCCGTCACCCTGGTGGAGAGAAACAGCCCCGGGAAGGGGAGCAGGCATGAGAATCAGGGATGGCTCTCTCACCTGCACTGCAACAGAACAGCAAACCATGATGAGGGCCGCCCACCCAGGCCACCTCTGGAAACACCCACCAATCTGGGGAAGACAGAGGAAGCCAGGCCACCACCTCGCATGCCTGTGCCCCTCCTCACCTTTCCACCAGAATCCTACTTGCCTTTAAGGCTCAAGCTGAGGTTTCATCTCCTCCCCTGAGCGCACAGCCTAGGATACCCTGTCTCCCTTCTAAATTCTTATTGTCTGATGGCAACAGGAGAACTTTAAGTAGAAAGCTTCATACTTTATTTTAAACTGTCTAAATGTAAATTCCTTCTGTCCCCTTAAAACATCTATAAACTTTCTTGCACTTACAAAAAAATTCTTATGGCCTGAATTGTCTGTAAGATGAATTAAGAACTCCCTGCCTCTTCTATGGTACCCATAGCCCAGAGCCTGGCAGAGAAGGCCCTTAGAGGCCAACAGAACAGAGCGGCTGGAGCTGTTGCTGTGTCCTGATCAGAGGGGAGAACTGGCAGAAACGCGGCTTGTGACCTCATCAGAGGGCTCCCTGGCCTCAGCTTTGCTGTCTATAAAATTCGAAGGTTCGCCCCCTACCCGAATATTCCGGGGTGAAGGATCCTGGCACAGAGCCAATGACAGAAAGCCCCCCAGAAGGCTCCCCTGCCACTGGCTCTAAAGAAGGCTATATCTTCCACCCCAAATGGAAGCGCCTCTGTACCTCCTAGTGCCATACACATCCACTCAGTGTGGAAACAGAGATGACCGTATGGGGTGCTAGGTGTCTGCACAGGGGAGGGAGAACACTCCCAATCTCCTCCATTTCTACCTCTGAACTACGACAACTATGATAACCCTCAGACGGAAATGGAAGGGGGTGACTCGAATACTAAGTGCAGAAGTTGGAAGGTGTTTTTTAAGCTACGTGACCCTGTTTTGTGACCACAGATGACACACTTTCAACCCCAAGCCCTCCTGAACCATCGCCTGCAGAGGCAGTCTTGGGAGGGTCAGGAATAGACTCTGGAAACACAGGGCCTGAGTTCAAATCCCTGTTCTGCCTCTTCCCTGCTGTGGGAGCACGGGCAAGTTGGTGATTCTCCTGTGACATCACTTCCTCTACTGAAGTGGGGAGAATGATAGCAGGTCCCGTGCAGGCTGCTTGTGAGCATCAGCTGAGTTTAATATATGAAGCGCGTAGAATGGGGCCTAGTACACAGGGAGGGCTACATACATTCCGTGTTATAATTTTGGGAAATATCACAAAGTACCCAAAGTTTGAGAAGTGAGTCCCAGACCCTTAACTCTGAGGAAGTCAAAGGCTTGACTTGTTTGTTTTTGTTTTTTGTTTTTTTTTTTTAAGATTTTACTTATTTACTCATGAGAGACACAGAGAGAGAGGCAGAGACAGAAGCAGGCTCCATGCAGGAAGCCCAATGCCGGACTCGATCCCGGGTCTCCAGGATCACGCCCTGGGCTGAAGGCAAGCGCCAAACTGCTGAGCCACCCGGGCTGCCCCAAAGGCTTGACTTGAATGGGGTGCTGGGGTGGGGACAGCCTCCCCAGGGCAGAGGGTCACTTACACATTGACTTCTGAGCTCACTTCCAGACAGGAGGCAGGCCCAGGCTGAGTCGTGTTTACCAGCATGTTTTTCACTAGTCCTTTCCTATATCTTATCAGTGAAGAGGGGGAATAAAAATAAAGCTGTATGGCCGCAGCACTGCAGGGACATGCTTGAGCACCGGCCTCAGCCTGCTTGGCCTGAGTGTCTGAGCTCCCTGTTGCTACTGTAACAAAATACCACAAATTTAGTGACTGGAAACAACACACATTTATTCCCTTACAGCTCTGGAGGTCAGAAGTCTGAAATGGGTCAGCAGGGCTGGCTTCCTTCCAGAGACTCTAGGGAAGAATCCATTTGCTTACCTTTTCCAGCATCTAGAGGTGCCTGCATTCCTGTTTCGTGGCATGGCATCACCATGACTTCCACTTCTATCATCACGTTTCCTTCTCTGACTCTGACCCTCCTACTTCCCTCTTATAAGGACCCATGTACTTCCATTGAGCCCACTGAATAATTCAGGATAATCTCTTCTCAAGACCCTTAATTTAATCTATCTGCGGAGATGTTCTGCCTTGTAAGGTAACATATTTGCAGGTTCTGAGGATTAGAACAAGCACATCTTTGGGGACCATGACTCAGGTGGCCACACCAGGCCAGCTCTAATTACTGGGAACTTGCGATGCGGCAGGCGTTTTACATGGACAATCTCTCTGGATCCTCAAACAACCCCACAGGACTGCTTCTTGTGGCAGATCCACTTGCCACGTCTATGCCCGTCTATCTAACTCCCAGCAGCTGGAATCTGGAATTCCTGGCATGTCTGGGGGCTTTCTCAGGCCCTCAGAGCTCATTCTGCTGGTGAAGAGAAGCAGATCAGGAGGGACAGGGAATCAACACCTTCTGGCAGCAGTCCTCAACTCCCCTGAACAACAGCAGCTGGAAGATAAATATTCTTGCTCAGCCGCCCCTCAAGTGGGATAACTGAGGCATGTCCCATGCCTTCCCTCAGTTCTCCAGCAGCACTGGGCTCCAGGTGCCTACAGGATAGCCCCTCCTGTCTCACTCTCCATTCCCTTACCAATGTTTCCTGGGATTGCCTCTGAAATAAACTACTGGCACTCAAATGCTCACCCTGGGGGTTGCTTCTGGGGGAAACACAAACCAACACAGTACAACTTCCCATTTTACAGATGAGGATACTGAGGCTCAGAGAGAGAAAATGAGCTGGCCAGGAGTGAGATCCAAACCCAAACCCAACTAACCTGAGCTTAATTCCAACCAGTTTTCCTGAAGCTTCAAAACCCAATCCTGATAGAGGACAGTCCTAACTAGACACAGCCTCTTGGCCTGAGGCAGAAGAAAGAAGCATCACACTCTCCAGCAGGCTCACCAAAGCCTCCCAAGGACCAGACAACATGGGCAGATGTCTTCTGGCCATAGGAAAGATGAGTAGAAAGGGCTCTACTCAAGGTCACACAGTCTGGGAGAGGCAGAGCTGGACCTAGAACCCACAGTTCTGAAGGACATTGGCTATGCCCAGCCCAGCTCCAGACCTAGAGGCACCATAGAAGGGCCTTTCGGTGGGGCACCCAGCAAGGAAGCCATCCCAAGGGGGCAAAGAAAGGAAAGAGACTCCTCCTCCTTGGATGCACTGGATATTAAGCTGCAATCTCTTCCAGCCCACCCAGCCTTAGCACAAAATGATGGCAGCAATCACAATTGCTCACACTTTGATGGCACTTATGTGCCAGGCACTAGTCTAAATACTGCAAATAGAACCTATCCAGTCCTCTCGGCCATCCTACCAGGTAGCTCCCATTACCCTCATTTCATATGGGAAGGATCCGAGGTGGGGAGAGGTTAGGTCAGTTGCCCAAGGTTAAGCAGCAGGACAAACTTCCCTGAAGGCAGAACGGAGATGAGCTGTCCATCCAGCCCCCTTCCCCTGTCCTATTTTTAACCCACAGAACATACACTAGGTGTTCCCTCAAAATTCACATCCGCCCAGGCCCGCAGAATATGACCTTATCTGGAAATAGGGTCTTTGCAAATTTAATTAGTTAGGATAAGGTCATATCAGATTAGGGTGGACCCTGAGTTCAAAGACTGGTGTCCTCATAAGAAGGCCATGAGAGAAACACAGGGACATGCAGGGGAGAAGGCTGTGTGATGAGACCGAAGTACATGAAGCTCAGACTGGAGGGAGACAGCTTTTAGCCAAGGAAGCTGGCACCGCCAGGAGCTAGAAGAGGCAAGGCGGGATCCTCCCCTAGAGCCTTCAGAGCAAGTGTGGTCCCATCAGCACCTTCATTTCAGACTCCTAGACTCCAGAACTGTGACAGAACAGATTTCTGTTGTTCTAAGCCATCCAGCTCTTGGTGCTGTGTTCCAACAGCCCCAGGAAATGAACACAGAAAGGGGTGGGGAGAAACTGAAATACCCAGGCCCTCACTGAACTTTAAAACTTGACAACACACCATATGTTTGTCCTTTGAGGGCCCCAGATGTCCCGGTGCAAGGGAATCTGGTTGCACATCAAGAACTTCTATTCCTTCCGGAGGGGCATGTGAGCAGACAGTACTGGTGTGTGCAGCCTCTACCCTCTGGGGAAACAGGCCAGGCCCGAGGCAGCAAGCAGGCATGGGCCCAGGACCTAAAAGGGCCTTTGTCTGGACATTCAAGTGGCCAGATCAGAAACAGGACTCCCAGCCAAGAGCCTGCCAGGAAATAACCCCCTGACACATGGGCCAAACACCCAAGCTGTACTTGGTTGCCTCCCTTTAGAGCAGAAAACCCATGGCCAGGGGGAGAAATAAAACCCCCTGAGGCAGGGCAGCTTGAACCACTGGACTCAGCCTCTCAGAGCAGTGTGGCCCCATTCTGCTCCCAAAGCAGTAGCCGAGCTCTCACTTGCACCACTGGTGCCAGGTGCTGGGCAGAGCTCTCCACGCGCAGCATTACCAAAGCCTGGTGTCACCCTCATTTCACAGATGGGGAGACTGAGGCTCTCAGAGGGAACCTGCTCATGGTAACCATCAGTTAGTCCCAAAGCCAGGATTCAAACCCAGGCAGTCTATGATCTATCTTTTTTTCTTCCTTCTTTCTTTCCTTTTTCTCTTTCTCTTTCCCTTTTTTATAATTGATACATAATTCATATACCCTACAATTCATCCTTTCAAAGTATATAATCAGGGCAGCCCAGGTGGCTCAGCGGTTTAGCGCCGCCTTCAGCCCAGAGTGTGATCCTGGAGTCCCAGGATGGAGTCCTACGTCAGGCTCCCTGCATGGAGCCTGCTTCTCTCTCTGCCTGTGTCTGTTCCTCTCTCTCTCTCTCTCTCTCTCAATCTCTCTCTCTCTCTCTCTGTGTCTCTCATGAATAAATAAAATCTTTTTTAAAAAGTATATAATCATTACTTTTTATAGATTCAGAGCTGTACATTCATCATCTCTATCTAATTCTGGAACATTCTCCTCACTCCAACAGAAATCCCATGCCTGGGACACCTGGGTGGCTCAGTGGTTGAGTATCTGCCGTCAGCTCAGGGTGTGACTCCGGTCCAGGGATCGAGTCCTGCATTGAACTCCCTGTGAGGGGCCTGCTTCTCCCTCTGCCTGTGTCTCTGCCTCTCTCTTTGTGTCTCTCATGAATAAATCAATAAAATCTTATTTATTTATTTATTTATGATAGTCACAGAGAGAGAGAGAGAGAGAGGCAGAGACACAGGCAGAGGGAGAAGCAGGCTCCATGCACCGGGAGCCCGACGTGGGATTCGATCCCGGGTCTCCAGGATCGCGCCCTGGGCCAAAGGCAGGCGCCAAACTGCTGTGCCACCCAGGGATCCCAAAATCTTGAAAGAAAGAAAAAGAGAAAGAAAAGAAAAGAAAAGAAAAGAAAAGAAAAGAAAAGAAAAGAAAAGAAAAGAAAAGAAAAGAAAAGAAAAGAAAAGAAAAGAAAAGAAAAGAAAAGAAAAGAAAAGAAAAGAAAAGGAAGGAAGGAAGGAAATAAATCCCATGTCCATCAACAGTACCCACTCCCACTTCCCTTCCACCCAGCTCCTGACCACTAATCTGCCTTCTATCTCTATAGATCTGCCTGTTCTGGATACTTTATATAAATGGAATCATACAATATGTATGTATGTGACTAACTTCTCTCACTGAACATAATGTTTTCAAGGTTCATCCATGTTGTAGCATGTATCAATACTTTACTCCGATTTATTACTAGAATAATATTCCATTACATGAGTATGCCATTGGGCTCTTTCCCAAGTTACAAGGTCTCTCCAATAGGGGTTCAGTAGATATTTGTTAGACAGATATAGAGTGGACAGGACTGCTATTTCTCATGAGAAAAGGCTTTTCTCTACCTACAACCTACCAAACACTGCAGATACAAGAGACCCCCCCCACCTCCCATGTCTACACACACCAATACACTTCCTGTTACCTGTAGTGGAGGACAAATCGACACGCCACAGCACCCAAGAGCAGGATGATGGTCAGGTAGAGCTTGAACTTCTCATACTCATCCTTGTAAGCAAATCTGCAGTGAGCAACACCCCCAGGAAAGGTCATATAACTATTAACTATAGTTACAGTAATATAACCATATTTCATCTTGAGGCAGAATCCTCAGCCCCATTAGATCCTCCACCTACCACCACCCACTGCCCACAAGAACCTTCTGATCCCAAAGGAAAGCTCTGGTCTTGAATTAATGGTGATGATCGATTAGAGAAAGAGGACCCATATGTAAAGCTTCCCGTGTCCCTGGACTCCTGGGGTAGATCTCCGGGCCGATGATGGGGATGCTACAGCAACAAAAACACCAGAGCTCTCCTACCCCCAGAACTGACCACTTTCAGATGGACAGTACTGCCTGCTGCCCAGGAGAACTAGGTGTTATAAGGAGTGGAATGGAGCAGGGCCCATTTCTCATGGGAAAGTAGCAGTTCTGTTTACCCAATGTATCAACTGCATGAAGAGAAGGAAGTAATGGTCTGAGGATGGTCTCCCCACAGAAAAGAGAGTGTCAGAAAAACTAAGAGCCAGAGCCCAACTCTTAATGTTTTCTATTTACGCAAAAATTCTAGCTTGGTTCATTTCTTCTGAGTTGAAAGAGCAAAATGCCTGGATTCCCTAAAGCCAGGTGGGAGTCTGAGATACTTACTTGGCCTGGTTGGTGAGAAGGGTCACATTCACATTGCCAAGGACCAGATTTAAGTAGAGCCTGGAAGGAAAGTACTTGTGAGTGCCGACTTGTTCCTTACCAGCCCTGGGAGTGGGCCCCAACCAAAAACATTCAAACTTAGTAAGCATGCATTAAGCACCTATGTTAGAAAATAGAGTGCTAAACTTAGCAGTAAAATTCTCACATGGAGTGAGAATGACTAGAGTATGTTACAACTGTGACACACAACAGTCATGACCAAGCCATTTCCCCCCATTTTAGCTGGCCTAGGGACCATATTTCCCAGGCTCTCTTGTAGCTAATGTGAGCATGTGACTAAATTCCAACCAGTGAGGTGAACACGTGTACAATCTCTAGGTCAATTTGAAGGTTCTCTAGCACACCTGGGTAGCTCAGTGGCTCAGCAGTTAAGCATTTGCCTTTGGCTCAGGTCATGATCCCAAGGTCTTGGGATGAAGGCCTGCATCAGGCTACCTTGCAGGGAGCCTGCTTCTCCCTGTGCCTGTGTCTCTGCCTCTCTGTGTATCTCTTATGAATAAATAAATAACATCTTTTTTTTTTAAGGGTTATTTTTATTTTTTTATTTTTATTTTTTTTAAAAAGGGTTATTTTTAAAACTGAAGTATAACCTTCAGTATATTTATAGGTATACCTACAGTATATTTTATGCCTAGCTCCTTTCCCTCAATATTATGTTGGTGAGATTCATCCATGTTGTCTGTGTATAGTATTCCACTCAATGGAGATACCACAACTTACTTACTCATTCTACTACTGATGAACACTTAAGATGTTTTCAGTTTTTGGCTAATAGAAATACAGCTGCTGTGAACACTTTTTTTTTTAATCAAGATGTAATTTTTTTTTAAAAGATTTTATTTATTTATTCCATGATAGTCACACAGAGAGAGAGAGAGGCAGAGACACAGGCAGAGGGAGAAGCAGGCTCCATGCACCGGGAGCCCGACGTGGGATTCGATCCCGGGTCTCCAGGATCGCGCCCTGGGCCAAAGGCAGGCGCCAAACCACTGCGCCACCCAGGGATCCCTCAAGATGTAATTCATATAAAATAACATCACCCATTTTTTAAAGTTTTATTTTTTTAAAGATTATTTATTTATTTATTCAGAGAGAGAGAGAGGCAGAGACACAGGCAGAGGGAGAAGCAGGGTCCATGCAGGAAGCCCGACGCAGGACTCGATCCCAGGTCTGCAGGACCACACCCCCGGCTGCAGGTGGCACTAAACTGCTGCGCCACCAGGCTGCCCAGTTTTATTTCTTTAAATGATCTCTACACCCCACGTGGGGCTTGAACTCATGGCCCTGAGATCAAAAGTCACATGCTCTTCTGAGTGAGCCAGCCAGGCACCCCTATGACCTCACCCTTTTCAAGTATACAACTTCATGGTTTCTAGTATATTCAAAATATTATATAACTGTCACCATTACCTAATTCTAGAATATTTTCATCATCCCAAAGAAAGCCCATACCTATCAGCAGTCACTTCCTTTCCTCCTTTCTCCCAGCACCTGGCAACCACTAATCTACTCTCCATCTATGGATTTGCCTATTCTGGACATTTCATACAAAAAAAAATTAATGCAACATGTGATGTATCCTTTTTGTGTCTGGATTCTTTTTTTTTATTTTTTTTATTTTTTTATTTTTTTATGACAGTCACACAGAGAAAGAGAGAGAGAGAGGCAGAGACACGGGCAGAGGGAGAAGCAGGCTCCATGCACCGGGAGCCCGACGTGGTTTTCAATCCTGGTTCTCCAGGATCGCGCCCTGGGCCAAAGGCAGGCGCCAAACCGCCAAACAGGGATCCCTTGTGTCTGGATTCTTTGCTGTTGACATTCATATACATGTCTATTGGAGGGCAGAAGCACTCATTTCCACTGGCTATAGAGATAGGAGTGGAATTTCTAGATTATAGAATTTGTGTGTTTTTGGCTTTGCTGGGGAATGGCAAACTTTTTTTTTTTTTTTGTAAAAAGGATCTGCTTGCCCTCCACTTCCTGAGGATGTGATGGTGTAAGCCAGCTTTGGCCATGCACATGAACACAACTCCCTGAAGAGTGGAGAGGCAGGGAGCTGGACTGGAAGGATCCTGAGTCCTCACAGGACCCCATGAGCCCATCACTCTTGGTCCTCTGACCTCTGGACTGCTGTGTGAGAAGAGAAACCGCCAACTTGCTGGAGGCCCTGCATCATCAGGCTTTTGTTACAATAGCCTGTACCCCAATGGCACTAATAAAGTACAAATAAATGGTTATGAAATTTTGGGAGAGGAAGGGTTAATTCCACAGAGGGAGAGGGGTTTTGGAAAGGCTTCATCTAATTGACAATATTTGAATGAGACTTTGAAGGATGAGTAGAAGGTCCAGAGGAGAAAAGCAAACAGAAGAGTCTTCTTTCTAGCTCTGAGTAAAGTCTAGGGGCATTTCCAGTATGGTGTAACTGGAGCAGAGGTGTAAAAAGAACATCTTTCTTTTTTTGCCTAGTGATACAGTATACTTCCTGAAAAAGCAGTGCCATTTCCCTTCAGAGATTCATCATCCCCCCACCAACACCAACACCCCCCCCAAGTTCCTAGGGTAAGGCAGTGAGCTGCACTTAGCCCACCAAACCAGTGCATCCTCCTGATTGGGTTAAGGATGGTCACGTGACACATTGGTCACAAGCCAATGAGACTCAGTCCTGGGATTTTTTTCCCCCCAGAACTACTAAGAAACAAAGAGGCTTTCTCTACTGGAACTGGTAAGCTGGCAGAATGCAAACCCAGAGCTACTGGGGCCAGTTTGCAGAGAAAGTCTCCCTAAGAACAAAACCCACATAGTAAAGAGAGTAAAAGGAAAGCTCCCTAAGAGACAGAGCCTAACAATATTCTAACAATATTACTTGAGCAGCAAGATCCAGCCAGACCCACAGCAAAATCTGCACCTTTCTATTATACAAGCCAATAAATTCCCTATTTTTTTGTAAGCACTTTGAGTTGGGTTTTCCGTCACATGAAGCCAAAGATTACCAGCCAACGTAAAATGTATGGAGGACTAAGGTGACTAGAGCTGGGAAAGTGTATCTGAGTCACACTGTAAAGATGGGTCATGCTGGGGCGCCCAGGTGACTCAGTGGGTTAAGCGTCTGTCTTCAGCTCAGGTCATGTTCTCAAGGTCCTGGAATCGAGCCTCACATCAGGCTTCCAGCACTCAGTGGGGAGCTTACTTTTCCCTCTGCCTTTCCCCTTGCTCCTGCTCTGTGTCTCTATCTCTTAAATAACTAAATAAAATATTTTTTAAAAAATTTAGGGACCCCTAGGTGGCTCAGTGGTTGAGCATCTGCCTTAAGCTTAGGTTGTGATCCTGAGATCCTGGGATTTAGTTTTGCATCAGGCTCACTGTGGGAACCCTGCTTCTCCCTCTGCCTGTGTCTCTGCCTCTCTCTGGGTCTCTCATGGATAAATAAATAATATTTTTATGTATTTTTTTAATTTTAAAAAGGGTCATGCAGTTTTATTCTATGGAAAATTATCACTACCCAACTCAAAGAGTTTTTCATCAAATATGGCAAAAAGAGAAGCCAAGAGGAATGGCTTTAAATGTCAAAGGGATAGTAAGCCTCCTGATAGGGCCTCTGGCTACTGGTAGGCCAAACCAGGAGAAAGGGCCAGAGGTAACTGATGCGAGCACACTTAGCAGTCTGCACCAGGTTTTGATACAACACTGTCTGATCTTGCTCTGGAACAGGTGGCAGTGATGTCACCTGAGGGAGGAAATGGGACTTCTCCAAAGGAGGAAGACAGAAAGAACAAAAGCTCTGGAGTCAGAGTGTTTACATCCAAACATGGGCTGAGCCACCTGAGCAGAACACCCCCAATTGTCTTTGAATCTTTTAGAATTTGGATACCTGGGTCTGATTCACCAAGCTGTAGACAATTCAAAAGCCCCCAGCACAATGCTAGGCATACAACAGGCACTCAATAAATGTTTGTTCTCAAAGGAAAAGAGAGAGAGAAAGAGAGAGAGGGAGAGAGAGAGAAAAGAAACAATCTTAACTACAGAGATCAAACTGATGGTCATCAGAGGAGAGGGGCTGGGGGTAGGGGGAACAAGTGATGGGGATGAAGCAGTGAACTCGTGCTGATGAGCATCGGCTGATGAACACCCGATACTAATACAGTACTGTCAACTATACCAGAATTTAAAATAAAAATAAAATAAACAAATGTTTGTTCTTTAGGAAAGAACATCTCTTCTCTTGACCTTGGGTGGCACCACGCATGTGGCAGGTGCTGGAAACCAAATCTTACAAAAGCCCTCCCAGGAAGGTCACTCTGAGACCCCATCCTGTTCTGTGGAGAAACATCTGAGGAAGCTGCCTTCTGTCTCCTCTTGCTTCCCTCCTTTCCCTCAACCTCAAGCCCCAGCAGGCAGCTGGGAATCACACAGACCAGTACTCTAGGCCTGGGTGTCTGCCCACTGCAGGGGTGGGGTAAGTTCCCAGCTCCTACCCATTCTTCTTGGGCAGGTAGGCCTCCATGTCGAAGAAGATGTTCTGACGATCCTTGATGTTGGCGCTCATCTGCTGAATGAGCTCTGCCTCCTCCCGACTGGCATGGCTCTTGTACCTGTTTGGTCAGATGTGTGGGCATAGGATAAGCGGGGTGTTACTCAAATTAGAGGAAGAATCTGGGGGCTCTGGGCACTGCCCTCCTGTCTTTATATCTCAATGCCTCTTGCAACCTCAATTCTCCCTCTGTACCCTGTGGGTTTGACACTGGGTCACTGCTAGCTTGTGACCTTGGAAAAGCCCTTTAACCTCTCCATCTTATTTTCCATACCCGAAAAACAGGGGTAACATCAGGCCTACCTCATGGACAGTACTGGTGTGAGGAGTAAGTGAGTACGCTAAATGTAACACATTTAGAATGACCCTTCATACAAGGTATGAGGACCTCAATGGACCTCTAGAGGCAATACCTTGCTTCTTACTCTTCTAAAAGAAGAGCCTGAAGATTACTAGGAGTGCAGACAGGAAAGTGCTTTAAAACTATTAGCAGTTAACTGATCACTGTCTGGGGTTTTTTTGGTGATATTTAACTCTCAAGACTAGAAAAACAAGACAGTGGACACCCTCTCAGTGTATTAAGTGTGTCCTCATGGGTCAACCTTCTAACCCAATGGTTCTCAACTGGGGACAATTGTCAATGTCTAGGAACATTTTGTTTGTCAAACAGGAATGGGGGATTCTATTCGCATATAGTGGGTAGTGTCCAGAGATGCTGCCAAACATCCTAGAATACATAGCATAGACCTTGCAGCGGAATTATCAACAGTGCCATGGATGAAAAATCCTAGACTGATAAAGACTATTGAGTCTTACCGTAAGTAAGGTGTGTTTTTCTGAGTGGCAATGTCATTACATGGAACCATTCACACTCTTACTCCATGACTAATGGGCCCCCATTTCCAAAATGGTCAGCCAAGGTTAGGGATATAATTAGTAACGTTTGCAAAAATTGCCCACAAGGGGAGGGAAGAATTGACCAAGAGTTAATACACTATAGTATGGAGACCCAGCTAAGTCAACTGGATAAGCCACTCAGAGCCTCAGTCTCCTTGCCTGCCTAATCACTCTCTAGACCCCTTTACCTATGGGGGATGAGAGCTCTTTCCACACCATGAAGACATGAGGATTGGCAAGTGAACATATGATCCTGACCTCAAGAACTGAACTAAGTCATGAGCTTAAAAACTTCCCTACCCCAGGGATGCCAGACTTCCTACCGCCTACACCAGAGACCTATAATAACTTTCCTCTGGGAAACTACCTCTCCTCCTCTTTCCCACTCCATATAGTCAAGTAAGACTGTCCCATCCCCCAGGTCCATAAACTAAGCATATGACCTACTTTTGCCTAACCAGAGTCTCAGTGATTGGTTAAAATATGAGCATGTGACCAATTCCAGCAATGAGAATCACATCCAGAACTTTCACTGAAAAACAAGTGATTGTGCTGTGGTAAAAAAAAAAAAAAAAAAAAAAAACAATAACACCACCACCAACAACAAAAACAATAGGAAGTAAGGATGGGGGAGGTAAGTCTGGAAGCTATAAGTCTGGCACTGCTGATGGCCATCTCAGTGACCATAAGGGGACAGTCAGCCAATTGAGAGTGAAGCCAATCTAGAGGACGGCAGAATTTAGAGGGGGGAAAAAAAACAGATTCCTAAAAACATCTTTTGACCCCTGGATCCAGTGATGTCTGAAACTACTCCTGGTTTTTTTCCATTAAAATTTCCATTCTCTGCTCAAGCCAGCTTTGAGCTGGGCAAGTCCCTTAAAACCAGAAGAGCTGCAGCCTTGCCTACCTCTGGAGTGTGTGCTTCAAGTCCTTCAGTCGCGTCTTCTGCTTGTTGATGGAGCCGCTACACAAAGTCTGGAGTGAGGTCAGCTCCTCCAGCTTCTGCCTGTAGATCCTGTGGGTTTCCTGAGAGATAGAGGCGCCCAAGTAGGGTGTAGGGGAGAATGTGAATGGGTGGTTTTTCATATTTTGCTTGTGTCATGAAATATGGCTGTGGAAGTCAGTTTGACAGCTACAATGATACAACTACCACCATCAAAGATGTAGCTTAGAAAACTGGGACTGGAACTAGGGAAGGCAGCATGGCACAGAACCTGTGTATAGAACCAATGTTTTGTTTTGTTTTGTTTTGTTTTGTTTTGTTTTGTTTCCTGCCTGGCTTCCATCCTTCCTAATAGCAACAGCAACCAAATATGAGGTGGCTTCTGAGGGGCCACCTCTTGTCAACCTCTTCTTGGACCAGATGGTTTGAGTAGAGCTAACAGTCTCCGTGCCAGGAATGGTCATGTAATCGAGGCCTGGCCAATCAGCATCCTCCGATGCCCTAACCAGTGACTGGTTCAGAGGTAGACACGTGGCTCAAACTGGGCCAGTGACAGTCAGCCCTGGGACTTTGGTTTAGAAGTATTGGTTTAGAAATGCCCTCCTTCTAGGTTTGCTAATCTGCTAGAAAGTACACCTGAGGCTGCTGCGCAAATGAAGCCAAACAGGAAAACAAAATTGCAATGCAGGAGGAGATAGAATTCTCACAGCATCAATTCAGCCCTGAGATCTAACCTGGTCTGAATGTAATACTCTTGGTGATATGAATTAATAAATTCTTTTTAACTTAGGCTAGTTTGAGTTAGATTTCTCATCCTGGCAATAAAGAGACTTCTTGCTAAATCAAATAAGGACAAACATCTTCCCTCAAAGTCAGCCCTCCCTACCTCAGGCTCTGGAAATAACAATTCAGGGCCACAAGGCCTAGGGAAAGACTCCCTCCAATGCAGGGAGGATGAACACAGCAACTTCTTGATCATGTTGCCACAGCACACCTCACCCAACATTACACCATATGCTCAGTAACAACCCTTCCCTCTAGAGTTCTGATCATCTAAGACAAACATCAACAATTTGGAGGAAACAGCATGAGGGACAGGGACCATGAAATTAAAAACCATAATCCAATGAACATATTTAAAGTGTCTATTTTCTTGGGTGGTGGATAAATGTATTTACCAGAGGGAGGAAAAAAAGGGGGATGGTCAAAGCCTAAACTCTCATGTCTGCCAGGCAGGGTCTCTAGAATATGACAGTCAAGCCAGAAAATAAAGAAGCAGTGATGGCAATGAAGTGAAGAGATAAAATTAGGAACATCAAAGAATATTGAGCAAGTCTACTCTGGCCCTGAGATGAATGGGCTTGGTCCCCCTGAATTCACACTGCATTCTCACTCTCCTTCCTGGGTCCCTGGAGAGGAAAATCATGTCTTTTCTGTAACTTTTTAGCTTTTTTTTTTTTAAGATTTTATTTATTTATTCACGAGACACAGAGAGAAGCAGAGACATAGGCAGAGGGAGAAGCAGACTCCTTGCAGGTCCTTGCAGGGTCCTTGCAGGGAGCCCAATGCGGGACTCGATCCCTGGACCTGGGATCACACCCTGAGCCAAAGACACATGCTCAACCACTAAGCCACCCAGGTGTCCCACTTTTTAGCTTTAAATAATTTCAAACTTGCTGAAGAACTCCCGTATACCCTTCACCCAGATTCACTGTTGTCATTATGCCATACATATTTGCTTTATACTGTGTGTGTGTGTGTATGTGTTTGTGTGTTATTTTTTTTTAAGATTTTATTTATTTATTCATGAGAGACACAGAGAGAGAGAGAGGCAGAGACACAGGCAGAGGGAGAAGCAGGCTCCATTCAGGGAGCCTGATGTGGGACTCGATCCCGGGTCTCCAGGATCACGCCCTGGGCCAAAGGCGGCACTAAACTGCTGAGCCATCTGGGCTGCCCTGTGTGTTCTTTTTCTATAACAGGCACCAGTGAACTATAGCCCATAGGCCAAATCTCCAACCACAAGATTCTGTATGGGCAGTAAGCTAGAAATGGTTTTTGCCTGGTTGAAAAAAAAATCAAAAGAATATTTCATGACACGTGAGAAGCATATGAAATTGAAATTTCAGTATCCATAAATAAACTTTATTGGAGCACAGCCACACCCATTCATTTACATATTGTCGAGGCTACTCTGGTACTACAACAGGCAGAGTGAGTAGTTGTGACACAGACCATATGGCCCACCAAAGCCTAGAATCCTTATTCCATAGCCTTTCTGCCAAAAAAAGTTTGCCCACTTCTTTCTAAACCATTTGGGAATTGGTTGTAGACAACATGCTTCTTTACTCTTAAATACTTCAGTGTGTATTTCCTAAGAACACAACATTCTCTTATATATCCATCGTCCAATGATCAAATCATCGTTTCTCTTTAGGCTCCTTTAGTCTACAACAGTTCTTCAATTCTTCTTTGTCTTTCATGACATGGATATTTTTAAAGGGTGCAGTCCAGCTGTTTTGAAGAATGTCATCCCCATCTGGGTTTGTCAGATATTTCCTCATGATTGGAGTTTGGTTATGCATTTGGATCAGAAATACCATTAAAGTGACACTGTGTCCTCAGTGTCTCCTATCAGGAAGGACACCATGTCTGTGATTTTAACTTTGATTGCTTGCTGCCCACTGCTTTCTCCATTTACAGTGACCAGCTTCCTATCTTAACAAGTAATCTGTAAAGAGGGAGGCTGTGATTTACTCACTTTTGAATTCTTCGGCCCTCTATGTTCAACTAATCTGCTAGTATTACAGGAAATTCTCCAGAACTGGACAGGAAGGATGGGGGAAGAGAGATCCCAAGTAGACTACTCAGCTTTTGAGAAGGTGGGGCCTCTGAACCAAGAGTCCTCGGTGACACCAGCTGATGTTGAAAGATAAAGGGCCATGCTACCTCCTGGCAATCTTTGGTGCTGGATCCCACCACAGAAAAATGAGATCGAGACTGCAACATCAGCAGCCAGATGCTCACCAGGCCCCCTTGGATTTAAATTAATATCTAACTTCTTAAGTAAAACATGAAGACAATATCCTCGTTAAAAATTAAAATGCTACATGGGGATCCCTGGGTGGCTCACGGTTTAGCGCCGCCTTCAGCCCAGGGTGTGATCCTGGAGACCCGGGATCGAGTCCCACATCAGGCTCCCTGCATGGAGCCTGCTTCTCCCTCTGTGTCTCTGCCTCTCTCTCTCTCTGTGTCTCTCATGAATAAATAAATGAAATCTTTAAATAAAAATTAAAAAAATTAAAATGCTACAGCTATGGCTGGAGTCACCTATGAATATCCAGCACCCTGTCTTCTCCCCTTTCTCCAGAGGTAACTACTATTACCAGATTCTTCTGGACTTTTATCTATGTATTTTTCCAGACTGTAGTCTATTTACCTATGTATATCTATATAGACCTATTTCTACATATATGCACATAAATATTTATACATGTACATGAAAAATACACACTGTTGCAAAAATGAATTGTTCCTAATACTTATTCTCCTTTATTTCCTTAAATAACAGGACCCCACTGAGTTGTTAGCTGGGCACATAGCCACCCAGAAACAGACATTTCCCAGCCTCCCTTGCAGCTATGTGTAGTAGGAGGACTGTGAGTTAGCCAAAGGGATGCAGGTAGAAGTGGTGTGTGTAAGTTCTGAATCACATCTTTATAAGGAGCTGCTTGCCCTCCACTGTCCCCTTCCCTGGCTGGGATATGGCAACAAGAGGTGCAGTTACCTTAAAATCAGAGATGGAAGCCATTTGATGTCAATGGCAAATCCCAATGTCCCTTCCCCAGCCAAACCAACCTCTGATGACTTCATGTGACAGAGCTTCCCACCTGTAATGGTTTTAAAACATGATCGCCCATCCTTTAGCATTCCTCACATAAAAATGTGAGATATCTGTTCGCTCCTTTTATTTTTATTTTTATTTTTTTTTATTTTTATTTATTTATGATAGTTACAGAGAGAGAGAGAGGCAGAGACACAGGCAGAGGGAGAAGCAGGCTCCATGCACCGGGAGCCCGATGTGGGATTCGATCCTGGGTCTCCAGGATCGCGCCCTGGGCCAAAGGCAGGCGCCAAACCGCTGCGCCACCCAGGGATCCCATGTTCGCTCCTTTTAAATATGGATAGGCTTGTAGCTGGTTTAACCAATAAAATATGGCTGAAGCAACACTATAGTTTCTGAGAAAAAAAAGTCATGGAAGGCCATGTGGCTTCTGCCTTATTTGCTGGAACACTTGCTTTTAGAGCAAACAGTTCATCTACCCTGAGGCCACCATGATGTATAGAAAACCTAGTCACACGTAGGCACTCTGATCAATCGTACCAACTGAGACAAACATTCTTGTCATTCCAGCTCAGACATTTAGACTAGTGGGTAAAGAAATCTTCAGATAGGAGCACCTGGTCAGTTAAGTGTCTGCCTTTGGCTCAGGTCATGCTCCTAGGGTCCTGGGATCGAGCCCCATATTGGGATCCTTGCCCAGTGGGGAGCCTGCTTCTCCTTCCCCTCCCTGCTCACTAACCTCTCTCTTTCTCTCTCTCTCTCTCTCTCTAATACATAAAATCTTTTAAAAAAGAGAAAAAGAAATAAACCTCCAAATGATCCCAGCCACAATCTGTAAGGTATTCCTAGCCATTTATGTCTTCCCAGCTAAAGCTCTGACATCAGAACACAGTCAAGCCACTCCTATCATGCCCTGTCTAAACCCCTGACCCACAGAATCCATGAGCAAAATGTAATTACTATTGTTTTATACAGCGACACAGAACTGAACACCACTTACCCTGGACCACAGCTCTCTTTGGACTGCTATGTGACAAATAAGCTACCTCATTTAAGCCTTTTTTTTTTTTAACTTGGGGATTTCTTTGTTACAGCAGCATAGCTTATACACTAAAGCCCATACTTTTGATTTTTAAAAATATATTAACAGTATCAGAATATAGATATGATTCCACAAGTTTATTTTTCTCACCCAACAATATGTCTTGAAGATCTACAAACATAAGAATGTGTATACTTCATTCTTTTCAGAGCTATGCAAAATTTCATGCTATGGACACAGTTATTGAGCCATTCTATTGCTGGATATTTAGGTTGTTTCCAGTCTCTACCTATAACCAACAATGCAACATTAAAAAATATCCTTGCACTGCCTCCATGGGCATACACACAAGCATCTCTCTAGGGAAGGGAAGAAGGATTACTGGGTCAAAGTGTACAGCCTTGTTTTAATAGATCTTGGCAAACTGCCCACAGAGTGGCTGTATCAATTTACACTCCCACTTACAGCATATGACATTTGTCGACATCTTACCAACACTCAATGACATCTACTTTTCTACAGGCACTTCTCTAATCTCTGCTGGTGATATTTTCTGCTCAATCCTAAAGCATCAGATTGGGTAGGGATAGGAAGTCTGTGAATCTTCCCACAATGTTGTCCCTGGGCATATGGAGTCACTCCTGTTCCCCTTTGGTTCTTTCTCTCTGCCATCAACTAGAGCCACTTCCCAGGGGAGAGCCTATAATGGAGACCATATATTGGTCCACTCCTGTCTTCAGCTCCAGACTCAGGATTTGACAGCTAAGAGGAGAACAATATGGGGTTGAGGTGTCGGGGTGGGGGGAGTCAGAAACAAGGTCCTTTGTGTGACATACTCTCTACTCCCAAGGCATCCCTCACCCACACCCAGAATCTGCTGATTTCACCTCATACCAATCCCATAAGCAGTAGGAAAGATTATCAATTCATTTCATGGATCCTAACTTTTCTCCAGACTGCTACCTCTTATTCTAACTGTAATAAAATACATATAACATAAAATTTACCATTTTAATCATTTAAAATTTCTAAATTTTTTCTAATTCTAATAAAACACATTTAAAAATTACCATCTTAATAATTTTAAGTGGAGGGATGCCTGGGTGGTTCAGTCAATTAAGGGGTTGCCTTCTGCTTAGGTCATGAATTCAAGGCCCTGGGATTGAGCCCCAAGTCAGGCTCCCTGTTCAACAGGGAGTCTGATTCTCCCTCTGCCCCTCCTGCTTATCCACACACTCTCTCAAATAAATAAAATCTTTTTTAAAAATTAAAAAAAATTTAAATGTACAATTCAGTGGTATTATATATGTTCACATCATTGTGAAACCATCACCACCACTCATCTCCAGAACTTTTTCATCATCTCAACTAAAACTCCAAACCCATCAAACAACAACTCTCTTTTCTGTTTCCCCAGCCCCTGGCAACCACCATCCTACTTTGTCTATGAATTTGACCTTCTAGATACTTTATATAAGTAGAACCACATATTATTTGTCTTTTTTTTTTTTTTTTTTTTGGAAAACCAAACAGAAGAGAATATAGTTTAGTTGAATTATACAACATGTGAACCCTTTCAGTTCTTCATAATTTACATCTGACTTCTCGGAAACATTTTGGGAAGAAAATGCAGAGACTTTTGGGGGGAAATAAATGATTAAATTTTTAAAAATTCCAGTTAGTGGGACGCCTGGGTAGCTAAGTGGTTAAGTGTCTGTCTTCAGATCAGGATGTGCTCCCAGGATCCCGGGATCGAGTCCCACATTGGGCTCCCTGCATGGAGCCTTCTTCTCCCTCTGCCTATGTCTCTTCCTCTCTCTCTCTCTCTCTCTGTGTGTGTCTCAGAAATAAATAAAATCATTTTTTAAAATTCCAGTTAGTTAACACAGTGTTCTATTAGTTTCAGGTGTACAATACAGTGATTCAACAATTCCATACATTACCCAGTGCTCATCATGACAAGTGCCCTCCTTAATCCCCATCACCTGTTTAACCCATCTCCCCACTCCTCTCTTTGGTAATGATCACTTGGTTCTCTATAATTAAGAGCTTGTTTCTTCATTTGCTTCTCTTTTATTCTCTTTGCTTATTTGTTTCTTAAATTCCACATGAGTGTAATCATGTATTTGTCTTTCTCTGACATATTTTGCTTAGCACAATACACTCTAGCTCCATCCAAATTGTTCCAAATGGCAAGATTTCATTCTCCTTTATGACTAATATTCCATTTTGTATATATATATATATACAATATTCCATTTTGTATATATGGAATTTTGTATATATATACAATATTCCATTTTGTGTGTGTGTACATATCACATCTTCCTTATTCATTCCTCATTCAGTGGACACTTGGGCTGCTTTCATATTTTGAGTATTGTGAATAATGTACTATGAACATGGCTGTATAAGTATCTATTTCAAATCTCTGCTCTCGGTTCTTTGGGGTATAGACCCAGAAGTGGGATTGCTAGATCAAATAGTAATTCTATATTTAATATTTTTTTTAGGAACCACCATACCATTTCCCATAGCAGCTGCACCATTTTACAACAGCTGTATCTTTTTTTTTAATTTTTATTTATTTATGATAGTCACACAGAGAGAGAGAGAGAGAGAGAGAGAGAGAGAGAGAGGCAGAGACACAGGCAGAGGGAGAAGCAGGCTTCATGCACCGGGAGCCCAACGTGGGACTCGATCCCGGGTCTCCAGGATCGCGCCCTGGGCCAAAGGCAGGCGCTAAACTGCTGCGCCACCCAGCGATCTCACAACAGCTGTCTCTTGATGCACTACTGTCCATGAGGTGGTTCTGAGAGGTAGGGTGGGGAATACAATTCTTGTTCTCCCTTGGAATTCCTAGCTATCCTCTGCAGATGAGGGTGTCTCCAGAAGACCCTCAATTAGACCTGTGCTTTGAAATGCTTTTTTCATGAGCAGAATGAGCCACATTGCAACAATTCAATCCTGGCTTTCATCCATCAGCCTTGAACCTGTGGCCTCAAATGGAACTGGTCACCATATGGAAGCCTTCTGTTGTTTTTGCCAACCAGGCAGCTATTCCTCTTCTGGTTCATGTCTCCACAGTTTCTTTGGAAATCCATCCCTCCCCACACTCAGTTATTGAAATCTGGCTAGGAATGGGGTTGAACCTGTCCCAGGTTCGAGGGCGTATGACCTGGGCCTGGCCAATCAGAATATGAGTCTCCAGACCCAAGTGGCGGATTTGGGGACAGGCATTCAAAACCAACAAAACTCAAACAAAAAACAACAAAACCAACAAAACTCAGCTGGAGGTCTTTTACCAGAACTGCTGAAAAAAAGAAGCTCTTCTTCTACTAGTCTGAAGGAGGAAGATCTAACGTGAGCCCAGAGCTAACAGAGCTGTTTTGCTTGAGTATGAATCAAATGATGGGAAAACAGGGCAGAGAGGTAGATGAAGGCTGAGCCCTGATGGTTTCATTTGAGCCCCTGGATCGACTCATACCTGAAGGTGATACACCTCTGACTTCTCAATTACATAAACAAATACTGTTTTATTCTGTTTGACTTTGCCAGTTTGGATTGAATGTCTTCATTTCAAAGGCAAGTGTCAGAATTTGGATTAAAATGCCAAAGAACACGGGATGCCTAGGTGGCTCAGCGATTGAGCGCTTGCCTTCGGCCCAGGGCATGATCCTGGAGTCCCAGGATCGAGTCCCACATCAGGCTCCCTGCATGGAGCCGGCTTCTCTCTCTGCCGATGTCTCTGCCTCTCTCACTCTGTGTCTCTCATGAATAAATAAAATCTTAAAAAATAAATAAATAAATGCCCAAAACAGGCATGCCTCAGTGGCTCAGCAGTTGAGAGTCTGCCTTTGGCTCAGCGTGTGATCCGGGGTCCCGGGATCGAGTTCCGCATCCGGCTCCTTCCATGGAGCCTGCTTCTCCCCACTCCGCCTGTGTTTCTGCCTCTCTTTCTGTGTCTCTCATGAATAAATAAACAAAACCTTTAAAAAAATACCAAAGAACAGTTTTCCTTCTGGGCAAAGTTAATCACTCCAGGTAAGAAAAAAAGCCAAAAATCTTGGACTCATTACTACCAACCTCTTGCCCTGGGCACTATCATCTTCAAGGAATCAAAAACAAAGACTTGGAGCCTCATTGAATGAATCCTTCACCAAGCCAGTAACTAAATAGGCACCTAAAAATGTAGATCTCTGAACAGAGATTGGGTGTTTTTCTACAAACCAAAAACCTAAGCCATCATTTTTTTAAACAACTTTATTGAAGTATAATTCACATATCATAAAATTCACTCATTTAATGTGTACAATTCAGTGATGCTTATTATATTTACCACATCCAGTTTTGGGGCATCCCACCACCACCCAGTAAGATCCCTCACATCCACGACAGCAGTCCCTCCTCCCTACTCCCCTCCTTCCAATCCCTGGCAACCACTAACCTACCTTCTGTTCCTACAGATTTGTCTTTTCTGAATATTTCATATAAATGGAATCATACAATATGTGGTTTGGGGTCTGGCTTCTTTCACTCAACATCACGTTTTTGAGGTTTATTTATGTTGTAGCATACACAAGTATTCCTCCTTTCTGAAAGTTCATGTTATACCATTTTGCTTTTTATGAAAGACTTCCATTAGTAAAGCAGTGGCTTTTTTCATAAAAGTGAAAATCCTCTTGAGATCTCTTTGGGTTAGCAAAAACAGGTACTAATGGAGGTCTTTCATAAAAGCAGTGGCATAAAGCTTTCGGAAAGCAGGGGATACTCTGTTTTACGCCATTCTGGCTTATGAAAGGTTTCCATAGGAAGGCTGTGCTTTTGGATAGTAGGGGGAAGCATGCATTACTATGTTGTGTTTTTTTTTCATTACTATGTTTTTATTGCTACTTTACAATACAAATTTGGTATAGATGCATCACACTTTGTTTATCCATTCACCTGTTAATGGAAATTCTAGTTATTTCCACTTTTTAGCTATTATGACCATGAACATGTACTAATCTTCGTGTAGACACATTTTCATTTCTCTTAGGTAGATACCTAGGAATGGAATTGCTGGTCATATGGTAAATATATGTTTAACTTTTAAAGAAAATGACAAACTGCCAAACCACTATTTTTATTTCTAAACTTGGCAGCAGTGGATTAGAACATGGGAAACACCAAACACTGGGAGTCCACTCTGCACACAGTGTGGGGAGTACCAGCTTATTAAATGTGATTGACTACCACATCAAGTTGCTACCTCTAAAAATAACCCAGAGTGCTGGGGGCACCAAAGCAGATAAGCAGCTGCAGAAGAAAGCACTCCATTTGGGAGCACAAGCAGACCCCCACACCTTAACTTGTCTAGTTCAAGGCCAAAGAAAAGAAACACACTTGATTTATCTACGGATGGAGCTTTAGGGGTAAAAAAAAAAAAAAAAAAAAAAAAAGAGGATAATTATGAGCAACCATTGCCAGTAAAGAATCAAATGCTAACTATATAAATGTAATTAAAATCTCCAAGAGAGAAAATACAAGCATAATACAATTTACTCAATTCTGCAGTAAATAGTATTTGCATGGTCATAATCATATAAATGACTGACAGTGAACCTATAAAGCTGCCTTTCTTTCCCCCCCCTTTTTTTCTTTCTTTCTTTCTTTCTTTCTTTCTTTCTTTCTTTCTTTCTTTCTTTCTTCCTTCCTTCCTTCCTTCCTTCCTTCCTTCCTTCCTTCCTTCCTTCCTTCCTTCCTTCCTTTCAAGTTTTATTTATTTAGGTAATCTCTACATCCAACATGGGGCTAGAACTCATGACCCCAAGATCAAGAGTCACATGCTCTTCCAACTGAGTCAGCCAGGCACACTAGAGATGTTTTTCTTTATAAGCCTTTTGGTACTGTTGGGTTACTTTTTGGTCTCCTGCTCATTTTACTATGAAGTATTTCAGGCATACAAAAAAAAAGATATAAAATCACATAATGGATAGAAAATCATATAATTGATAGAAAATAAACATGAGCATCCATATTCTCACCCTCAGTTTAAAAAATAATAGTGCACAGAAAGTTAAAAGCTTCTATGTATTCTTTCTGGATGGTATTCCTATCCTCTGCCCCCAAAGAGGGGAACCCCTTTACTGGTTACCTCTGCCCCTCTGCCCACCCCAGATCAATTCTTTCTCTGAGCCCAAGGAGGCTGACCCCTATGGACTGCAACTCCTGCACTCCCTTGCCTTGCCTCCTACTTGGGTTTTGCCAATGGGATGCACGGTGGGAAGAGAGAGAAGCTAGGGTATTTGTTGCTTCTGCTTCCTCTCTACTTTGCTGCAACCTTCAACAATTACAGCTTCTGTCCTACACCTCTCCTTCCCCAGCAACAAGCTTTGGTCAAGCTCTGGTGATGCATCATCTCCTCCCCTCTTCAGGAACAGGACTGGCCCCAGCTCTAGGGGCCTGACCCTTAAATTGCCACATCTCTGTAAAGTCCTTTCTTTAAACTCCTTTCAGTGAGACCCTTCTGGGAGTCATTTGCTTCTCACCAGGGCCCTACCGAATTTCCACTATACTGAATCTGGCCCGTATCAGTCCCTTGCACTATATAAACATGTATTGACAAGCAATACATAGTATTGTTTGGAATGTTTCTAACTTTATCATCCATGTCCTACTGTATATATGTCTCTGCAACTTTCCACTCAATGTTGCTCTTCTTTTAAAAACGTTTATCCAGACATCCCCGTCCCCGGTGGCCCAGCGGTTTAGTGCCGGCTTCCACCCAGGGTGTGATCCTGGAGACCTGGGATCGAGTCCCATGTCAGGTTCCCTGCATGGAGCCTACTTCTCCCTCTGCCTGTGTCTCTGCCTCTTTCTCTCTCTCTCTCTTTCTCTCTGTCATGAATAAATAAATAATCTTTTAAAAAAATAAATAAAAACGTTTATTCATGTTGACACATGTAGCTCTAGTTTATTTATTCTGCTCATCATAGCCTGTCCTATGGATGTTCAGTGGAAATATCCATTCTGAAGAACATTTAGGTTTCTGGTGTTTAGCTCTTACAGACAAGTGTTCTGAAAATTCTTGAACATCTCTATTTGAATGTTTAACTTTGTGGATATGCATTACTTCTAAACATGTAGAATGGATTAAAAGAGAGGGAGAGAGAAAAACACTGATATTGGCTCTGTGAGCTGGGATGCCCATACCTTCTTTCCTACAATGGCTAATTACCATCCTTTTATAGCACATGTAGAAGACACAAACAAGTGAGTTTCTTTCAGAGGTTTGGCGATCTGCTACCTCTCCTGTACTCTCAGGCCCCAAGCTCTGCCCCAGTGGGAAGATGAGGTTAATGACTCCAGGTCTCAGCATGGCTGTGAAACATTTGGAAATGTCTGCTTAACACAACTTGGCTAAATAATAAGACCCAGAATTGGGGAGTCACAACCCAAGTCAACAATTATTGCAAGAATTGCCAGCAATGGAATCTCACGGCATCTTCAGAGAGGGCTCTGGCCCAGAAGCATTGCAAGTTGGTAGGCAACCCAACAGATTGCAACAGACATGGCCACCACCAAAATGTGGTGTCTGATAGCTGTGCTTCTCTCAAGGGGTAAGGTTTTTTTGTTTTGTTTTGTTTTTTTTTAAGATTTTATTTATTTATTCATGACAGAGGGGGAGAGAGAGAGAGAGAGAGAGAGAGAGAGAGGCAGAGGGAGAAGCAGGCTCCGTGCAGGGAGCCTGACGTGGAACTCCATCCCAGGTCTCCAGGATCAAACCCTGGGCTGAAAGCGGCACTAAACCGCTGGGCCACCGGGGCTGCCCACCAAGGGGTAAGTTTTTGAGAGATTACATTTATGTAATTATCTTTCCAAGGAAGCAAATTCAAACAAAGATTTCTGGATGCTGAATATATTTAACTAAGACTCATCACCATGAAAACACTACTAAGGATGGCAAGTAGACTTCACCGAAACAGCAACAATTTTATACTGGAAAAAACTGAGTCATGTGCCAGGATTGATTCGTGATGTCTGCTATAGGAGCAGTAAGTGCAGGTATTAGACATGAGTGCCAGATGTTTGGCAGGCAGGATAACCTAACTTTTCATATCCACAGTCTGTCACTTCTTAGCTAAGTCATATAATCTCTTTGTATCTCAGTTTCCTCAGCTGTCAAGGAGTTAGGAGATGAGGTAACAGGCCATATACTGGTTTATTTTTTTTAATTGAGGTATATTATACATATCAATTTTATTGAGGTATAATTTATATATCAATTCACCAATCTTAAGGTGTACAACTCAATGAATTCTGGCAAATATACATAATTGTGTCAACACCACCATACTCGGGGCATAAAAGAAAGGTTCACAAACTTTGCTGATTCACCATGCCCTTCTTGTCTCAGTATACTTTTCAAGTCAAATAACTGAAAAGTATTTATGTCCTAACAACTCAGTAGCCTTTTGAGGAAAAGAATATGCAGAAATTGACAAAAACATTTTTATTTCATTTTGAAATAACCAAAATTATTTACTAATGGGATGTGTGTACTTATTGGGCTTTGTGTTAAATTCTCAAACCTTGGAATCAGATTGGACACTGTCACCATCATTTCTTTTCCATACAGATTTTCACATAATACTTGATTCTAATCACAGACCACTAGAAACCTAACTTCACAAAGATAAGATATCATCAAAAAGAATTTAGTGTGATCTAACGTGCAGGTGTGAACTATGCCAAATTAGCAGTTTAAGTGGTGTATGGCAGATGTCATTGTGTTTTCCTTGAAAATTTAATTTTACCCTATAGTGTCCCTGTGAGCTTGAAGCAGTTCCTTGAAGGTGCCTTGACACAGTGTGGGAATCACAAATATAGATTCCCCCCTCCAAAAGATGCGTGTCCAGCATCCCTTTCTTTCTTTTACTACCAGTATTTTTTTTTTTTTAAGATTTTACTTATTTATTCATGAGAGACACACAGAGAGGCAGAGAAACAGGCAGAGGGAGGAGAAGCAGACTCCATGCAGGGAGTCCGATGCGGGGCTCTATCCCTGGACTCCGGGATCATGCCCTGAGCCAAAGGCAAAGAGGGTCAACCACTGAGCCACCCAGCCATACTACCAGTATTTTCATTTTCCTTTATAGGATTAACTGGATTATTCTTATTTCATATCATTCCAGTCCTAGGCTCCAGGGAAGACATGTAACCAATGCCCAGCCAATAAGTGCCACAGTAGCTGGTTAAGTAAGGGATAATCATATAACCCACGTTAGGACAAAAAGTTGGCCCTGGGACTCCTGCTGGAATTACCAGGGAAGATGCTCTGTTTCTGCCAATTTGCTAAGCTGGTAGATGCCAACCTGGGGTTGCCAGTGCACATCTTTACCACACGTGGGAGAGACTGCCTGACAATAAGGCTGATATAGAAGAAACAGAGAGGGGGTTCCTGGGTGGCTCAGTCAGTTAAGCATCCAACTCTTGGTTTAGCTAGGGTCATGATCTCAGGGTCATGGGATCCAGCCCCACCTCAAGCTGTGCCCTCAATGCAAAGTCGGCTTGCCCCTCTCCCTCTGCTCCTCCCCCTGCTATGCTCTCTCTCAAATAAATAAATAAATCTTTTTTTTTTTTTTTTAAAGGGAAGAAGAGGGATCCCTGGGTGGCGCAGCGGTTTGGCGCCTGCCTTTGGCCCAGGGCGCGATCCTGGAGACTCGGGATCGAATCCCACGTCGGGCTCCCGGTGCATGGAGCCTGCTTCTCCCTCTGCCTGTGTCTCTGCCTCTCTCTCTCACTGTGTGCCTATCATAAATAAAAAAAAAAGAAAAAAGAAAAAAAAAAAGAAAATAAAGGGAAGAAGAAACAGAGATACACACAAAGACATCATTGGAGCGCCAAGATCAAGCCTGACTTAAAGCCATTTGTCACTGGACTTCCCAATATACGAGCCAATAAACTCCTTTTTTTGGCTTAAAGCCAGCTGAACGAGGTTTCTGTCACTTGCAACTAAGAATCCTGACTAATGCATTATGTCAAAGCACTGTACAAATTAAATGAGACCTCAAAAGTTCAATATTTCTTTCCAGAGCCAAGGGTCTCAAGATACTTTGGGAGTCCACTGTGTTAAGAACTCAAAGAATATCTGATGTACACAGTACCATGTACTTGGGTTCAAATTCCAAAATCCCATGATTTTCAAGCTACTTAACATCTCTCAGCCTCAGTAGAAAGTAGATTAAATGAAATAATCCATAAATCATACAGTTAGCTCTTACTGTTGCTATTATTGTCAGCCTTTGTTTTATAGACAAAGAAACTCAAACTCAGAGAGGCGGCTTGCAGGTAGTAGACAGGGGCAGGCCAGGGGTTCTTTCCACACAGCCCACTTCTAAAGAAAGAGATCCATAAGGCCACGCAAGAGGAATGAGAAACAAAAGGCTACAAAAAGCACAGACCTGCCTTAGGTAGTGGTTAAGAGTATAGACCTTGATGTTCAACAGCCTGGGTTTGAATCCTGACTCCAATATATACAAGACATGTGGCTTTGGGTATATGATTTTCTCTCTGTAAAATGGGATAAGAGGATCTATTTCATAGAGCTTTAATAAAATAATACTGACCTTCTTGTTTCTACCCTGTCCCTCTCATAGCTATTCTATACACAGCAGCCAGAGGGCTGCCTGTTTCATTGGTAGGAAAAGCCAAAAATCTTTGACACTGGCCTACCAGGCCCCTGCATTTCTGTGAAGTCAGGTTTAGGGAAAGGCCTCTTCAGGCCACCTCCTTCCTGGATGGACAGAGATGGGGTCAAGTTTCCAGTGATGCAAGTCAGGAAATGTTTATTAAATCACCTGCCACGGTGTCTGTAAGTGACCTTCTGTGGTCATACCACAGGCCACAGGGCCAAACATGGACTGGTTTCAGACAGATGCTCAATTCACCAGCATGGCTGAAATCCCAACCAGAAAACAAAGTCCCCATAGCCACTTGACCTTGCCCCCGAATCTAGTGAGGCTCTGGCAGATACAAATCACAGTCAAAAGAAAACAGGTCCGGGCAGCCCGGTGGCTCAGCGGTTTGGCGCCGCCTTCGGCCCAGGGCCTGATCCTGGGGACCCGGGATCGAGTCCGACATCAGGCTCCCTGCGTGGAGCCTGCTTCTCCCTCTGCCTGTGTCTCTACCTCTCTCTCTCTCTCTGTGTGTCTCATGAATAAATAAATAAAATCTTTAAAAAAAAAAGAAAGAAAGAAAGAAAGAAAGAAAGAAAGAAAGAAAGAAAGAAAGAAAGAAAGAAAGAAAGAAAACAGGTCCTTTCCTCTAGAAAGTCCTAGAGAGGGATCCCTGGGTGGCGCAGCGGTTTGGCGCCTGCCTTTGGCCCAGGGTGCGATCCTGGAGATCCGGGATCGAATCCCACGTCAGGCTCCCGGTGCATGGAGCCTGCTTCTCCCTCTGCCTGTGTCTCTGCCTCTCTCTCTCTCACTGTGTGCCTATCATAAATAAATAAATAAGAAAGAGAAAAAGAAAGAAAGAAAGAAAGTCCTAGAGATTATGACTTGACTTTTGCCAAGAGGGCGGGGAATTCCAAAGACCTTTCAAATCCTCTGGGGTCTGACAACTAGGTTTCCTCTTTCCTCTCCTCATTTGAAAAAGGGAAGGAGAGGTGAAACAGAGACATTAGCTATGACCTCAAGAAAGACATAATCAGAGAGGTGCAAACATGAAACCCACCAATCCCAGATTCTGAGGCAGACATAGGGAAAACTAAGATAGACAGGAATTTTCTGGTTAAAAAAATAATAATAATAAATCCTTCCTTTCTAGTTCCAATCTCTCCACCTGCCTACCTGTTGTGACTTCCCAATACATATTTGAAAAGTATTTGAAAGTCTGTCCAACACACACACAATGACGATGTACACCCTACTTATTATACACCTATCCCAGAAACTTTCATCTCAGGTGTTCAAAGTTCTCATATTTATTATGGGGGATGTGGAGGTAAGAGAGGGGCCTCCCAGCACAATGAGAGACATCCGAACTAAGCATTTAGAATAATAAGTTCTAGTGCCAGCTTTACCACTCAAGAGCTGTGTGACCCCAGTTGAGTGAATTAGATTCTCAAGCTTCAGCTTCCCATCTATGAACTGAAGATATAGACAATGTTTTTGCTCTAGTCTATGACCTTGACTCACAGGGGACTCTGTGGCCTTCCATCCGTCACTGGCCTCTGACCTGGGAGTTGTCCACCAAATCCTGAGGCCAGCAGGGTCCCTCTTCTCCAAAGGCCCAGTCCATTCCAGTTCCCCCATTGCTGAAGAACTGAGCAGGTGACATCACGGCTCCTCCTACCCCCCAGTCAGCTGTCCTACAGCCCTTGCTGTGTACCAGGGGACAAAATCCAGAATTCTCCATTCCTCTCTGTCCCTCACACACCTGAACCCCAAAGATATGAAGTAAGAACATAAATCAAATGCCTCCTTTGCAAGTGCTGCCTGCCAAGACTAGCTATCTAATTGCTGTTGATTGCATTAACTGAATGGCTCTGAAGTGTTAAGACAACTCCTCCTCCTAGTATAAGGCAGGGCAAGGGAAAGCAATTCAGGAAGAAAGCTCCTCACAGTAAAACTCTTCACCCACTCTCAACCCTAACACCCCTTCCATGATTCCACGGCTGAACATGATCTGAGAGCCCAATAGGACAAAGTGTTAAGAAGCAGCTGAATCTTCTAGATGGGACTGGAGCCAGAAGGATCCCCTCGGAACTGGGTGAGCCCTACGCCCTGGACCTGAAGGAGAGGGCACCAACCCACACGTGCCCCACAGGCCAAAAAAGGCCTACGTTATTCTCTGCTCATGCTTAAAACAGACCCCACCCCTCTACCTTCCTGCTCCATCTCTGCAGCACCCCTCTCTTTAAACATCAAGGTCTATTGCCTCATGTCTAGAAGACCCATCATAGACAAAATCCTCTCCCCTCCTGTGGACACTGTAAGAGGCCAACCAACTGCAGATAAGAGCTCCATGTCATTGCTCCAGCTGAGGATAGGAAGAAGTGGGGTGAGGCTGTGCAATGTGATTTCTGGCAAACAGAGCCCAACTCCACAGAAAACAAATACAATCTAGTAGCTGGAGAAGAAAAAAGCTCCATCCCCAGAAGCGCTCCAGAAGTCCTTCTTGGCCAATGCCAAGGTTTCAAATGAGGTGTCTCTAGTCACCTGAGTTGGTAGCTGGGACCTCTTTGAACCTCCTTGCAAGAACAACTCCTCCGGCCAGGACCCCACAGGGGCAATGTCATTCTCTCAAGGGGCCTCTCTTACATCTGGCCTCATCCTATCCGGTGTAAAGTTCTGGGCCAGATGGGTGAGGGCTCTGAGCAGCCTCTATCACTGACGGGGGCAAACCAGCTGTCAGAACTGACAGATGTCATCCACAAGGCCAAACAGTCTGCAGCAGCGGCGGAGAGTAGGGCATAGACACCAGAGCCCCCAAAACGCAGAACAGGGGTCCTTAATCCCTAAGCAAAGCCTAGGGGTTCAAGGTGAACGGCTCCCAAGCACATCTCGCAATATGCAGTTGCAGAAGAGAGGGCTACCTCACCAGAATAGAGAAGCTGAGCTGCCAAAAGCAGGTGGACGGGGTGAGGTTAGGGGAGACCCCTGCCGAGGTGGGGGTTGGGCTGTTTTGTGAAACCCAGGACAAATCTGTCCCCTCAGGCTTGCCCCATATGACACACCTGGAACTTCCCCTCAGAGGCCACAGACCAACTTTCTGCAGAGGAGGAGGTGTGCGGAGCAGAGCCGGTGCGAAGGCGGGGTAATGGGGGTCTAGGACCGGGCGCCCCAAGTGGATGAAGAACTGAAGTGCTGGCAGTTAGGAGGGTGCTGGCCCACGCGGACCACCAGCCCCTGGTGCCCAGCCAGGGGCACCGCCCTGGACCCTGATGATCCCCACCGCGCCGGCTGGGGAAGCAGGAAGGGGAAGGCACCGCACCGCAGGTAGCAGAGTTGCGCGACCAGGTGGCCCGGCCCTACCTGCAGTTCCTGAAATTCTCCCTCCAGCTCGTGCCACTCGCGCTCGCAGCGCTCCAGCTGGCCGGACATGGCGCGGCGATGCGAGGCGGCGGCAGCTCCCGCAGCGGGGCGCGGGCGGACACCGGCACCCCAGCGCAGCCACTCGCCCGCCGCCTTCGGAGGCACCAGCTGTTCCTGCGCAGCCGGAGCCACGCGCGCACCTGACGTCACAGCCCCCGCCCCGGCCCCGCCCCACCCCCTCGCCGGAGGCGGCCCGCGCATGCGCACGCGCCTCCGCCGGCTCCGCCCCCGCGCGCCCGCCGCGAGACCGCTGTGGTCCTCGGGTCTCGGCGGTCTCGGTTGCCGTCTCCTGGCGGGTGCTGCTGCCCTTCCAGTGTCTCCTGGTTGACGCTGGGGAACTTCTCCGCCCTGCATTTGCACAAGATCGTGTTTATTTGGCATGTCCGGAGTCGGGAGGAAGGAGGATTTGGGGGAGCTGAGAGCTCAGCACTCTCGGCATTCATTGCCTGAACAGAGCCAAAGCCAATGGCCTGTAATGCTAGAACTGACATTGACCATCCAGCAAGGTCGCCAGGCAGGGAGGGGAAGGGCAGAGAGGGACCCGACGTCTCACCGTGTCATGACTTACTGCAACTAATACATCTAGACTCCTGTCATCTGCATAGTCCCCTGCGAGAGATTCTGCGCGACTCTCGACAGCAGTGTCTGCTGCTCATGTGACACCATTGCCTCTCCTTCCCTGCATGGACGTAGGATCTGTCCCTGCCTCCCTTCCCAGTGACATCTCCTATCTCAGCCCCCTGGATCAGTACTTCCCAGACACTTTTTTCTCTTCCTATCCTTGCATGGAACATTCCCTCTAAATCTTCATATGGTTGCCTTTTTCTCATCATTCAAGCCTTAGGTTTTTGTTTGTTTTTTTGTTTGTTTGTTTTTTTTTTTTTTATTAATGATAGTCACAGAGAGAGAGAATGGGGCAGAGACATAGGCAGAGGGAGAAGCAGGCTCCATGCACCGGGAGCCCGATGTGGGATTCGATCCCCGGTCTCCAGGATCGCGCCCTGGGCCAAAGGCAGCCGCGAAACCGCTGCGCCACCCAGGGATCCCTCAAGCCTTAGTTATAGTGACACCTGTATTAATTTCCTAGGGCTGCTGGGGGCAGCTGGCTGGCTCACTGGATAGAGCATGGAACTTTTGATCTCAGAGTCCTGAGTTCAAGCTCTACATTGGACATGGAGCCTACTTACCAAAAAATAAAAAGAAAAGAAGTCCTAGGGGACAGCCCAGGTGGCTCAGCAGTTTAGCACCGCCTTCTGTCCAGGACTTGATCCTGGAGACCCAGGATGGAGTCCCACTCCGGCTTCCTGCATGGAGCCTGCTTCTCCCTCTGCCTGTGTCTCTGCCTCTGTGTGTGTGTGTGTATCTCTCATGAATAAATAAATAAAGTCTTTAAAAAAAAAAGTTCTGTACTTTTGGGCAGCCTGGGTGGCTCAGCAGTGTAGCACCACCTTCAATCCAGGGCCTGATCCTGGAGACTGGGATCGAGTCCCACGTCAAGCTCCCTGCATGGAGCCTGCTTCTCCCTCTGCCTGTGTCTCTGCCTCTCTCTCTCTTCTCTCTCTGTGTGTGTGTGTGTGTGTGTGTCTCAATAAATAAATAAAATCTTAAAAAAAAAAAAAAAGAAATCCTAGAGCTGCCTTAACCACAAACTGGACTGCTTAAATACCATAAACTGAGTGGCTTAAACAATAGAAATATATTCTTTCACAGTTTTGGAGGCTGGAAGTGTGAAATCAAGGTGTCAGCAAAGACATGCTCCAAACTGGGTAAAGTCTTTCCTAACTTCTTCCTATCTTGTGGTGGCCCTCAATCTTTAGCATTCCTTGCCTTGCAGCTTCATCCCTCCAGCACTGCCTCTGTTGTTATATGGCTTTCTTCCCTGTGTGCTTGTCTCTGTATCCTCTCCTCTTATAAGGACACCAGTCTTACTGGATTTAAGGGTCCACCATACTTTAGCATGATCTCATCTAAATTTAACGAATTACGTCTGCAAAGACCCTGTTTCCAAATCAGATCGTGTTCTGACATAGTGGGTATTAGACCTTCAACATATCTTTCTGGGGGACACAATTCAAAGTGTAACATCTCTGGAAAAAAAAAAAAAAAAAAGACCTTTCCTGAATACCCAGAGCTTCAAGCCTCCTCCCAATCACTTATATGTTACCTGTCTTATTTCCTTTGTATAAGTTACCATTATGTGAAAGTACTTGTCTCCATGTTGGTTGTATGAATCCCTCCCTGAGTATATAATCTGCATGAGATCTCAGGGATCTTGTCTCTCTCTCGGGCATCACTGTATCCCCAGAGTGTGGCACATAGTAAGGCCTTAATATCTACCGAAGGAATACACATGAAAGATCATCTACTGCAGAGGTTCTCAACTTTTGGGGTTCACAAGCCACTCCAAAAACTGCATAGGGAATATACACATAAGCACACAGAAATATATGGAATTCTTAAATGAGGCCTGAAGAAAAGTATGACTTACTCAAGATTCCCAACAAATTAATGACGAACTTTGAGTTTTGATTCTCATCCCTGGGGGTTGGAGCTTCAGCATATCTTTGGGAGACACAATTCAATTCATAACAATATCTCCCAATAAAGGTGAAAAGGCTTTGTTTGCATGCCTGGTTATTGCTGATTGGATGTCAGGCATTGTGAATTTTACCTTGTTGATTGGTTCCCTTCCTCAACCACTTTTTCTTCTCTTCCTCCCTATCTCTCCCCTCCCCCTCCTTCTTTTGTATTTCAGTTTTCCTAAAAATATTCTTGAGCTTTAAATTAGATGTAGTTACTTGGAAACAATTTTATCCTTTCGAATCTTGCTTTTAACATTTATCTGAGACTAAAACAGTGCTCAGTCTAGAGCTAATTTTTCCCCACTATGTGAGGTAGGACCAATGAATCATGAAGTTTTTCAGGGTGGCTAGTGGAACAAGGCACTATTCCTGGGCCAGTGTGAGTGCTATACATGCTTACTTCTAATTATTTTAGGTGGTTCTTTCCCTGGCTTCAGGTGGTTGTCCCTGCATACATGTTGACCAGTACTCAGCTGACTGCTGGGGGTAGGGGCAGGGTTTGGCGGGCCTCTGGATTCTCTGTGTGCAGCTGTTTCCTCTCTACAATTCTAACCTCCTCCGTCCCCCTGGGCTCTCAGCTCTATCTTGTCAACTCTGGGGATCTGCCAGGCTTCACGTGAGACCCCCCCCTCTCCCTGCACCAGTGCCTAGAAACTCTCTCAAGACATTAAGTGGGGGGGGGGGCAGCCCTGGTGGCTCAGCGGTTTAGTGCCACCTTCAGCCTGGGGTGTGACCCTGGAGACCTGGGATCAAGTCCCACATTGGGCTCCCTGCATGGAGCCTGCTTCTCCCCCTGCCTGTGTCTCTGCTTCTGTGTGTGTGTGTGTGTGTGTGTGTGTGTCTCATGAAAAAATAAATAAAATCTTTTTTAAAAAAAGACAATAAGTGGGGTAATGGTAGAAATAACCCCCACAATTTGTTTCCTATTTCTCAGTGCCCCCATCCTCTGTTGACTGACATCCAGTGTTTTGAATGAAAAACATCATTTTGGGGACACCTGAGTGGCTCAGTGTTTGAGTGTTTCTGTCTGTCTCTCATGAATAAATATATTTTTAAAATCTTTTTTTAAAAAACCATCATTTTGGGGCAGCCCAGGTGGCTCGGCGATTTAGCGCCGTCTTCGGCCCAGGGCCTGATCCTGGAGACCCCGGATCGAGTCCCACATCAGGTTCTCTGCATGGAGCCTGCTTCTCCCTCTGCCTGTGTCTCTGCCTCTCTCTCTCTGTCTCAAATAAATAAATAAATAAATAAATAAATAAATAAATAAATCTTTTTTAAAAAAAGAAACATCATTTTGTATATAGCTTCCCCATTTTGTGGTTGTTTCAGATGAAAAGATAAATCTGGTCCATACTACTGTAACTTCACCAGCACCAAAAGATTTGGGATCCCAAATGCATTATGCTGCATATTGATGCAACTATGCATCAATAGTTCATTTTTTTTCTTCTGCTGAGTATATTTCATTGTATGATCAATTTGCTTTTCCTTTCCATTCACCAGTTGAGGGACCTTTGGATTGTTTCCAGTTTGGGCTGATTATGAATAAAGCCACTATAAGCATTTATGTAATTTTTTTTAATTAAGAAAAGGACAGGGCAGCCCCAGTGGCGCAGCGGTTTGGTGCGGACTGCAGCCCGGGATGTGATCCTAGAGATCCCGGATCGAGTCCCACGTCGGGTTCCCTGCATGGAGCCTGTTTCTCCCTCTGCCTGTGTCTCTGCCTCTCTCTCTCTCTCTCTCTCTCTGTGTCTCAATAAATAAAATATTAAAAAAAAAAGAAAAGGACAATTTTATATTAAAATCCAAGCTTTTTTTTTTTTTTTTTAAAGATTTTGTTTATTCGGGGGTAGGGGACATAGAGACATAGGCAGAGGGAGAAGCAGGCTCCCTGTGGGGAGCCTGATGCAGGACTTGATCTCAGGATGCTGGAATCATGACCTGAGCCAAAGGCAGATGCTCAACCACTGAGCCACCAGGTGCCCCAAAATCCAAGCGTTTTAACTTAATTTTTTAGAGTGATCTCTACACCCATCTTGGGGCTCAACCTTACAACCCTAAGATCAAAAGCTGCCCACTCTACCAACTGAGCCAACCAAGCACCCCTAAAATCCAAACTCTTACTTTCTTTTGAAAAATGGGAATATAGGGGCACATGCATTATTCATGGAACCCTTTTGTAGATGGCAGGGGCTGGCCACCCCAATCGGCATCGCCGCTCAGGGGCCAGAAGTATCAGATCTTCCCTGGCTGCCACCCTGACCCAGTTCCTACCCAAAGTGCTCTCAGATTCACTTGTCAGCTCCCTGGGACTAGATCTGGCTCTGCTAAAGGACTTTGATCATGAGGAGTGGGAAAGTGTATTATCCTCCTCACCCCCTGCCCACACCACCAGAGGGAAATCCCTTTTTAAGGCACTCTATTTAGGAAACCTGTCAGTCTGAGACTTTGTATGACCAGCTGAAAAGAGTCATAAAAGTAGCAAACACATAGCACCCACTATGTGCCTGGTGCTCTTGTATATACTTTATGTATATGCATTAATGCATTAAGCCTTCACAACAGCCTTGAGGAAGGACTTCTATTCTCCCTGTTTGACAGGTGAATATTAAGGCATAGTTTCCCCAACTTTTAATGTGATCAAGAACTACTTTCTAGGGACGCCTAGGTGGCTCAGTAGTTCAGCATCTGCCTTTGGCTCAGGGCGTGATCTCGCAGTCCCATAATCAAGTCCCCGCATCGGATTCCTTGCATGGAGCCTGCTTCTCCCTCTGCCTCTGTCTCTGTGTTTGTCTCTCATGAATAAACAAATAAAACCTTAAAAAAAAAAAAAAAAGAACTACCTTCTAAGATCTCATTAACTGATTCAGTAGGTTCTAGAAAGGGCCAAGGATCCTATAATTCTACAAGCTTGCAGACAATAACATTGGTCTGAGGACCGCATTTTCAATAGCCAGAGTCCAAGTTGCAGACAGGTGAAGTGACATATCCAAGATCATTAAGCTACTGGTAGCTGTGTTACACATTACAGGATGCCAAGAGCTAATTCCAAAAAAAAAGAGCATCTGTCCAAGGAGAACTGAAGATTCCAGGGACTTTTCTTTCATCTGCTTCCCACAAATGCCCTTGCTGAAAATAGTCCCCAAAGATTTTAACAAGCAGTTTGTGCAAAGATGTTTATAGCTGCACTTTTTAGATCAACCATGCACTGGAAACATCCCAAATGCCCCACAACAGAGAAACAGTGAAGTAAGCTGTAGTCTATTTCATATAATACTAGATGGCTGTTAAAATGATCACTATGGGAACTAAATGGATGCCTGTAAACAGGTATATTCAATCATGTTAAGTAAAAAAGTAGAGCCCAAAATGACATGCATATACTGATTAAAGATACATGGTCACTCCTGCACCCTGAAAAAGAAAGATTGCATGAACTTAGTATAACAGAAACAGTCCATCATGTAAATTGATGGAATATTTTTTCCTGAAATGTTTTTCAGATGTGTGGTTTTTTTTTTTTTAAAGATTTTATTCATTCATTCGTGAGAGACATATAGAGAGAGGCAGAGACATAGGCAGAGGGAGAAGCAGGCTCTGTATGGGGAGCCTGATGTGAGACTCGAACCCACATGGATTCCCCAATAGGACCCCAGGATCATGACCTGAGCCAAAGGCAGACACTGAACCAATGAGCCACCCAGGCGCCTGTTTTTCAGATGTTTGATAGAAATTTTAAGTCCCTGTCTTTCTGCTCATGGGATTATTATTTTTTAAAGTTTTATTTATTTATTTATTTTTAGATTTTTTTAATTTATTCATGAGAGATACAGAGAGAGGCAGAGACACAGGCAGAGAGAGAAGCTCCATGCAGGGAGCCTGATGTGGGACTTCTTCCCAGGGCTTCACGATCACACACACCCTGGGCCAAAGGCAGGCACTCAACAGCTGAGCCACCCAGGCGTCCCAAAAGCTTTATTTATTTAAATAATTTCTTTTTTTTTTTTTTTTGAATAATTTCTACACCCAGCCTGGGGCTCAAACCCATGACCCTAAGATCAGGAGTCACATGCTCTTCCAACTTAGCCACACACCCATGTTCACAGGTTTATAATGTAAACAGCAAGCATGGTCATTAAATGTCATTTATTTAATATTTATACTTCGGGCATAAAAATATCCTTTCTGTCCTTATTTAGTTAATTGCATTACTGAACCTACCTGGGGCTGTAAGTCCTGGCTGGAAAGCATATGATTTATTTGGCCTAGCCAGACAAACCCAAGTTCAAATCCCAGCTCTCCCATTTGTCAGATGCCTGACCCTGAGTCCATAATTCACCTTCTCTATTAAATTGGGAGTTGCGGGCAGTCCGGGTGGCTCAGCGGTTTAGCGCTGCCTTCAGCCCAGGGCGTGATCCTGGAGACCGGGGATCAAGTCCCACGTCAGACTCCCTGCATGGAGCCTGTTTCTCCCTCTGCCTGTGTCTCTGCCTCTCTCTCTCTCTGCGTGTCTCTCATGAATAAATAAATAAAATCTTTAAAAAATAATAATAATAAATAAGTTGGGAGTTGCTCTCTTAGGATTGTCGCGAGGATTAATGCATTGATATAGATAAAGTGCCCAACACTATGGAAGTACTGGAAAGCACTGACAGTATATTTAGGTTAAAAAAAATAAACATTTTATTTTGGGATACTTTTAGATTTACAAAGCTGCAAAGAGAGTACAGAGAGTTCCCACATACTCTACATTCAGTTTTCCCTCATGCTGACAATTTACATAACCATGACACCTTTATCAAAACCAAGACATTAACATAGGCATATTACTATAAATGAAACTTCAGACTTTATTCATTTTTTTCCAGTTTTTCCATTGACATCCTTTTTCTGTTCCATAATTCAACCTGACATGGCATTAGGCTTCATGTCTTTAATAGATTCCTCTGGTCTGTGATAGTATCTCAGTGTTTCCTTGGTTTTCATGACCTTGACAGTTTCGAAGGTTACTATATATATTTGTTGTTGCTACTGTTTAGGTAAACTGTATACCCAACATGGGGCTCGAACTTAACACCCTGAGATCAAGAGTCACATGCTGTCTGCCAACTAAGCCAGCCAGGTGCCCCAAACAATAGCTTTATTGAGATATTGTGATGGTCAATTTCATATCAACTAGCCCACACAATGCCCAGATGTCTGGTGAAATGTTACTCTTGGTGTGTCTCTGAGGGTTTTTCTGGAAAAGATCTTTTGAACTGGTAGACTGAGTAAAGCAGATTGTCTTCTCCAATGTTAGGAGGCAGCTTATCCAATCAGTTGAGGGTCTGAAGAGTACCCAATGGTGGAGAATTCTCTCTCTCTCTGCCTGACCACTTTGGGACATCGGTCTTCTCCTGCCCTCAGATGAGGATTTACAGCATCAACTCTCCTAGTTTCTCAGACGTTTGGACTTGGGCTAGAACTTACAGTGTCAGCTTTCCTGTCCTCAGGCCTTCAGATTCAGACTTGAAATACACATTTTGCTTATCCCTTCATTGGTTGATGGAAGTTCAGGTTGTTTCCACTTTTTGACTATTATGAATAATACTGTTATGACATTTGTGTACAAGTTTTTGTGTGGATATGTGTTTTCTTTTCTCTTGGTATTAAACCTACGAGTAGGATTGCTGAGTCAAAAAAAAAAAGGATTGCTGAGTCAGATGGTAACTGTGCTTAACACATTTTTAAAAATATTTTATTTATCTGCTTGAGAAAGAGAGCATGGGGGCCAGGGGACAGAGGGAGGGGCACAAGCAGACTCCCCACTGAGCTCAGAGCCCCATGTGAGGCTCGATCCCAGGACCCTGAGATCACAATCTAAGCCAAAGTCAGGTGCTTAACTGTGAGCCACCCAGGTACCCCTGTGTTTAACATTTTGAGGCACTGCCAAACTATTTTCCAAAGTGGCTGCACCATTTCACACCCTCACTAGCAATGCATGAAGACTCCAGTATCTCCACATCCATGTCAACACTTGTTATTGTCTGTGTTTTTCATTTTAGCCATGCCTGCAGTTTTGCATGGAGTGTATCTCATTGGGCTTTAATTTATGTTTTCCTAATCTCTAAAAATATTGAATGTCTTTTCATGTATTTCCTGACCGTTTGTATATCTTCTTTGGGGAAAATGTCTATTTTAATCCTTTGCTCATTTGTAAATGGGATTATTTTCCTTTTTATTGTTTTTTTTTTTAAGACTTTATTTCTTTATTCATGAGAGACACAGGCAGAGGGAGAAGCAGGCTCTATGCAGGGAGCCCAGCGTGGGACTCAATACCGGGTCTCTAGAATCAGGCCCTGGGCTGAGGGCGGCGCTAAACTGCTGAGCTACCCGGGCTGCCCTCCTTTTTATTGTTAAGTTGTAAGGGTTCCTTACATATTCTGGATACAAGTCCTTTATCATATACACAATCACAAATATTTTTCCCTTTTTTTAAAGATTTTATTTATTCATTCACGAGAGACACACAGAGAGAGAGAGGCAGACACAGGCAGAGGAAGAAGCAGACTCCCCATGGGGTGCCCGATGCAGGACTCGATCCCAGGACCCCCAGGATCACGACCCAAGCTGAAGAGCCACCCAGGTGCCCCATTTTCTCCCTTTCTGTGATTTGATTATACATACATATAAAAATTTTTAACTTTTTCAACAATCTCAAACTTAAGGAAAAGCTGCAAGTACAATACAAAGAACTGACTTTTCAAACCCGTTTGGATGTAGATTGCTGATCTGCTTTGCCCCATCACTCCTGAATACTTTGGTGAGCATTTCCTACAATAAAGAACATTCTCTTAATCAGTCAAAGTGCAACCAATGAAATCGAGAAACTAAGACTGATATATCACTGCCCTCTAAACCTCAGACCCCATTCAAGTTTCCCACTGTGTTTGGCTGCTATGCCTCTGGAAACTCCTTTCACTTTTTTTTTTTTTAAGATTTTATTTATTTATTCATGAGAGACACACAGAGAGGCAGAGACATAGGCAGAGGGAGAAGCAAGCTCAGTGCGGGGAGCCTGATGCGGGATGCAATCCCAGGACCCCAGGATCAGCATCTGAGCCAAAGGCAGACGCTCAGCCACTAAGCCACCCAGACGTCCTGGAAACTCCTTTCATATGGGATACTTCCTCAATATTTCTTTGTCTTCCTTATCTTGGTATTTCTGAAGAGGACAGGATGGTTATTTTGTAGACATTTCCTCAGTTAGGTTTGCCTAATACATCCGCATGCTTAGACTAAGGTTAGGGTTAGGTATCTTTCTTTTTTTTTTTTTAGGTCCACCTCAGAAGTGATGCTATGTTCTCATTACAGTTCATCAGGTAGTTTAGAACCTCAATCTGTTCCACTAGAGATGATGTTCATTTTGCTTGATTAAGGTAGTGTTTTCCTGGGATACCTGGGTGGCTCAGCAGTTGAGTGGCTGCCTTTGGCTCCGGGTATGATCCCGGAGTTCTGGGATCAGAGTCCCACATCAGGCTCCCTGCAGGGAACCTGCTTCTCCCTCTGCCTATGTCTCTGCCTCTGTGTCTCTCATGAATAAATAAATAAAATCTTAAAAACACCCAAAGGTAGTGTTTTCCCAGCTTCTCCATTATAGTTACTCTCATTCCTTAGCTGACTTTTGTGCCCTCGCAATAGGTCCCCACTTCCTTAGTTTTTTTGTTTTTTTGTTTTTTTACTTTTTTTGACACAAAAAGATGTTCCAGGGGCACCTGGCTGGCTCAGTCAGTAGAACATGAGATTCTTGATCTAGGGGTTGTGAGTTCAATTCCCATGTTGGGTGCAGAGATTTCTTAAAAATAAAATCTTAAAAAAAAAAAAAGATATTCCAAACACATCTTATATTTTCCCTGCTCCAACTCTGGAATCAGCCATTTCTCCCATCATTGTTGGTTCCTTTTAGTGGAGAATGAAATCTAAAAACCAAGTTTCAGGTACTGGATGTATGTTCATCACTATGGGATATCACTACTGCCAGTTCTCTCCAAGGACAGATCTAGGGACCACATGTATGTTTGTACATATATATTTGTACCTATTTGCACCTTTATTTAGAACTCTATTATTAATATGGAAAATTAATAAGAGAGGGACACCTGAGCCAAGCTACTCCACAGGATTCATTCTAGCTTTCTCTCTTTTCCATATTCCCAACTCTCTTTCCAAGAGTGAGAAACCTGTCTCCCATTGTCCTTAGTGTAGTTACTTATCTGATCATTCCCCCTCATTGTAACCAATCTCCCATTGCCAGCACCATCCTCTCCCAGTCCTGATGCCCACCTTGCCCCAAAGAAATATATCTTGATAAAAGGGATGATGAGCATGGTGATTCCTATTTTGGCTTTGTCTCCAGATTAAAAAAATATATCTCCCTTATTTTATTAATTTTCTTTTTTTTTAAAGATTTTATTTATTTATTCACAAGAGACACAGAGAGAAAGAGGCAGAGACACAGGCAGAGGGAGAAGCAGGCTCCATGCAGGGAGCCCGATGTGGGACTCCATCCCAGGACTCTGGGATCACACCCTGAGCCAAAGGCAGACCCTCAACCACTGAGCCACCCAGGTGTCTCTCTCATTAATTTTCTAGTGAAAAATTTTCCAACCTCCAATGGCTGTTATCAACCAGAGATGAGTGGAAGGAAGGTCTTGATAAAGGTTTAGAAACTGCACACTTCCTAATTCACCTCAAAAGCCAAATGCCATCTCAGAATATATGAGGAATGTATTAGTAGACACCTTTGCCATTCTCATTTGTTGCAGACACAAAAGGCCCTATATCACGAGTCCCAGCCATTCCTACTATTTTGAATTCCTGGTGTGAAACAAAAGGGAGAAAACATAGTATGTTTTTCTCTTTGTTCGATGCATTTGAAGAATAAAGTCTGACAGTTCCCCAGTGAAGCCCTATGTACCAGATTCTTTTGTATGATGGAAAATATTGGAGGAAGATTATAAATAATAGGAAATTCACAAAAATGTTTTCCAATGACTAGGTGGACTGCTGGCTGCTTTTTATGTTTTTGTTTTGGTTTGCTTTTTAGGTTACAAGATTAAGTCTTGTTTCATTGCACCACCTGCTGGTGACTTCTCAGAATTTCTGTTTCTTCCAACAAAAGGCAGAAGGTTTGTTCAACAAAGATTTATTAACAAATTTTCTTTTTTCTCCCACCTAAAAAATTGCCATTCACAGAGCTTGGATGGTAGAAATATTTCAATGCTGTTCATCTTTAATAAAACAAAACACTTGATTTCCAAATTTCCAACAATGATAACCTTTTTATTGTGACATATATATAGAAAAGTACATATTGCCAGGACTCCTGGGTGACTCAGCTGTTGAGTGCCTGCCTTCGGCCCAGGGGGTGATCCTGGAGTTCCAGGATGGAGTCCTGCATCGGGCTCTCTGGATGGAGCCTGCTTCTCCCTCTGCCTGTGCCTCTGCCTCTCTCTCTCTCTCTCTGTCTCTCTCTCAATGTGTCTCTCATGAATAAATGAATGGAATCTTTAAAAAAAATAAATAAGTTGAAAGCAAACCAAAATGGAACTAAGTACTAATACATGCTACCACATGGAATAACCTTGAAAGCAATATGCTGGGGATCCCTGGGTGGCTCAGTGGTTTAGAGCCTGCCTTAGACTCAGGGTGTGATCCTGGAGTCTCCGGATCGAGTCCCACATCAGGCTCCCTGCATGGAGCCTGCTTCTCCCTCTGCCTGTGTCTCTGCCTTTCTCTCTCTGTGTCTCTTGTGAATAAATAAATAAAATCTTAAAAAAAAAGAAAGAAAGAAAGAAAGCAATATGCTAAGTGAAAGGAGTCAGTCACAAAAGACCACATAACTTGTGATTCCATGTATATTAAATGTCCAGAATAGGCAAATCCATAGAGATGGAAAATAGATTAGTGGTTATCAAAGAATGGGAATGAGTGGGAAGAGACATGGAGAGCCCGGGTGGCTCAGTGGTTTAAGCATCCAACTCTTGATTTTGACTCAAGTCATGATCTCACAGTCATGAGAGCAAGCCCTGTGTTGGGCTCTGTGCTGTGTGTGGAGACTGCTATGTGCCAAGCACCATGCTGGGCACAGGAATTACAATAATGAGCAAATTTAGTGGGATACCTGGGTAGCTCAGTGGTTGAATGCCTGCCTTCGGCTCAGCGCGTGATCCCAGGGTCCCAGGATCAAGTCCTACATCGGGCTCCCTGCATGGAGCCTGCTTCTCTCTCTGCCTGTGTCTCTGCCCCTCTCTCTGTGTGTCTCTTGTGAATAAATAAATAAATAAATAAATCTTAAAAATAAATAAATTAGTTAACTTTAAAAAAAAAGAATTTTCTTATTATGAAACAAGGCTCCAGGGGTACCTGGTGGGTTTAATTGGTTGAGGATTGAACTCTCAGTTTTGGTTCAGGTCATGAGTAATGAGTTCAAGCCCCACATCAGGCTCCACACTCAGTGAGGAGTCTACTTAGGGTTTCTCCCTCTGCCTCTCCCTCCCTCTTCTCTCAAATAATAAATAAATCTAAAAAGAAAGAAAGAAAGAAAGAAAGAAAGAAAGAAAGAAAGAAAGAAAGAAAGAAAGAAAGAAAGAAAGAAAGAGAAAGAAAGAAAGAACGAACGAACAGGGGAAAAGAGAAAGAGAAAAAGAGAAAAGAAGAAAGGCTCTAAATCTCTCTTCAATTTAAGAACTAAAGGCTGATGCCTGACACCTATACCCCACCATGAGGGTAATTAACAAGTGAAAAAAGAGCCCTTGAGTATAGAATAGAAAAGATAAAAGCATCATGCTACAAAGATGCTTAATTTTTTCTGCTTTTTATTTTGGAAAATTTCAAAAGAAATAAAGAACAAAGGAGGAAGGAGGGATAATTTTTATTTCTAAAATATGCATATAGGAAAGTGCAAAAAACATTATGTACAGCTTAAAGAATAATGATTAGGGATGCCTGGGTGGCTGAGCGGTTGAGTGTCTACCTTGGGCTCAGGTCATGATCCTGGGGTCCTGGGATCAAGTCCCACGTCAGGCTCCCTGCATGGAGCCTGCTTCTTCCTCTGCCTATGTCTCTGCCTCTCTCTCTGTATCTCTTATGAATAACATAAAAATCCATAATTAAAAAGGAATTATGATTAACCAATATTATAATAATGTAGTATAGTGTCAGATAATAACTACATTTATCATGGTGAGCATTGAGTAATGTACAGAAATGTTGAATCAATATGTTGTACACCTGAAACTAAAATAACATTGTATGTCAATTACACTTCAATTAAAAAAAATGTTTCAATTAAAAAAAAAGAATTATGAGGTGAACATTTTTGTAAAGACAACCCAGGTCAAGGGATCCCTGGGTGGCGCAGTGGTTTGGCGCCTGCCTTTGGCCCAGGGCGCGATCCTGGAGACCCGGGATCGAATCCCACGTCGGGCTCCCGGTGCATGGAGCCTGCTTCTCCCTCTGCCTGTGTCTCTGCCTCTCTCTCTCTCTCTCTCTGTGTGACTATCATAAATAAATAAATTAAAAAAAAAAAGACAACCCAGGTCAAGAACATTGCCTTCCAGTTATAAATTAAATAATTCATTGGGGGTGCCTGGGTGGCTCAGCTGTTTAAGCGTCCAACTCTTGATTTTGGCTCAAGTCATGATCTCACAGTCATGAGATCGAGCCCTGTGTTGGGCTCTTTGCTGTGTGTGGAAACTGCTTACAATTCTCTCTCTCTCTCTCTCGAAAAAAAAATGAATAAGCCATGGGAATATAACATATGGCATAGGGAATATAGTCAATAAGATTGCAATAACTTTGTAAGGTAACGCATGGTAGTTAGACTTATCATGGGGATCATTTTGTAATGTATAAATATATCAAATCACTATAAGATACACCTAAATAGGATTTTGTATGTGAATTATACTTCAGTTTTTAAAAAAAAGAACATTGCCAGTCCCCATAAGGCTCACCCATGCTGATTCATAATCCCCTTCTTTTTCCCCCGACGTAACCACAATTCTAATTCCTTTGCTTTTCCTTGTAGTTTTTACCACTTATCTTTGCATCCCTAGATAATACAGATTTGTTTTTCCTACTTTTGAAATTTTCTAAATGAATTTATACTCAATTTTCTTTTTGTTGTTTATTTTTATGCCTATCTTCTTGTATGTGGTATTATGTTTAAGACTCATCTATGTTGTATGTGACTGTAATCCATTTTCACTGTTATGATAGTATATTGTATGAATAATCCGCAAGTGTTTTACCTCTTATTGCTGATAAACATTCAAGTCACTTCCTGTTTGGGATTTGCAGAACAATACTAGAGGGGGTTTGTGTATATTTATCTTAGGAGTTCATCACCAGAGGCAAGGATACTCTTACCTTTCACTTCACCACATCATACCAAAGTGTCTTCCGAAGTGGTTCACACTCCCTGAGAAAGTTCAAACATTCTGTCTTTTTGAAGTACCTTTGGAAAGTGTATTTCATTTGGTTGACAGCTTATAAAAAATCTAAGTGTTTTCATGAAAGCCGCTATTGGGCTAATTTGAAATGGAGAGATAAGTGCCACCTGCTAGAAAAGGCACTTTAAAGAATTTACCAACTGCTCATCACTTCCCAGCTCTCCACTCTGGTTGACAACAGGGCAAATATCACTGTACATTTTCCACACACCTTCAATGTGAACAATTGTTAACTGTTTACAACGTACTTTCACAAACGTTTCATTTAATCCTCATAACAATCTTGAGAGGTAAATATTATTATTGTGTATTTTAGGGATGAGGAAACAGATTCAGAATGATAGCTGTCCAGATTATCCAGTAAATTACAATGCAGGGGCTTGTACCTCAGATTCTTCTTTTCATCACACCATAGTTAGGAACCTGACATAGTATCTTGTTGAATAGAAAATTTTGTTGCAGGAGCTCCCAGGTGGCTCAGTTGGTTAAGTGTCTACCTTCTGCTCAGGTCATGCTCTCGGGGTCCTGAGATTGAGCCCCACGTTGGGCTCTCTGCTCAGTGGGAAGCTTGCTTCTCCTGCTCCCTCTCTGCTTTCTCTCTCAAATAAATAAATAAAATCTTAAAAAAAAAAAAAAAAAAAAGGAAATTTTGTTGTGAAAATCTGACTCATTGTAACCAGATCAACAAGGCACTGAATACTCCCTAGGTAGAGTGAACTGCCTGGTTATTTTAGGATTTGATAGTGTAGCTTGTTTTGTTTAATGTTACCAAAGATCTAAAAAGCACTTGAATAAGTAGACTTGCTCTCTTAGACTCCTGCCATTGCAGTATTCTTTCTTTCTTTCTTTCTTTCTTCTTTCTTTCTTTCTTTCTTTCTTTCTTTCTTTCTTTCTTTCTTTCTTCCTTCCTTCCTTCCTTCCTTCCTTCCTTCCTTCCTTCCTTCCTTCCTTTCTTTCTTTCTTTCTTTCTTTCTTTTAGGATTTTGTTTATTTTTTCATGAGAGACATAGAAAGAGAGGCAGAGACTTAGGCAGAGGAAGGAGAAGCAGGCTCCATGCAAGGAGCCCAATGCAGGACTCAATCCCAGGAATCTGGGATCACGCCCTGAGCCAAAAGCAGATGCTCAACCACTGAGCCACCCAGGGATCCTTGTAACTAGAGTATTTCTGAGTTACACATTGATACCAGGGGGAGGATGAGAGACACTTGGCTGTCTTAACCAAGGCCAGTCTAGATCAGCCACCAAAAATCACAGAAATGTTTATTGCTGTATGCCACTCAGAATAGGTTGCTGTTTGTTTTACTACAAAAGCTAACTGATACAATCTGGGATACGGGGATGGATTTGTGATATAGAACTCTTCTTTGGAATGGTATCAACATCATGAGATATTCTTTTTCTTTTTTAAGATTTTATTTATTTATTCATGAGAGACACGCACAGAGAGAGAGGCAGAGACACAGGCAGAGGGAGAAGCAGGCTCCATGCAGGGAGCCCGATGCGGGATTCGATCCTGGGACCGCGGGATCACGCCCTGGGCTGAAGGCAGATGCTCAATCGCTGAGCCACCCAGTTGTCCCCATCATGAGACTTTCTAATTAATGATTTATACTTAGGGCCTGCTATGGTCTAAATGCTTGTGTCCCCCCAAATTCACATGTTGAAATCCCAATGTCTAGTGTGATGATATTAGGAGGTGGGGCCTTTGGGAGGCAATTAGGCCATGAGAATTAAGCCTTCATAAATGAAGTGTCCTTATAAAAGAGACCCCACAGAGCTCCCTGGCCCCTTCCACCATGTGAGGATACAAGAAGTCTACAGCCCCGAGGAAGCCACTTACCTGACCATGCTGACACTCTTATTTTGGATGTTCAGCCTCCAGATCGTGAGAAATAAAATTCTGTTATTTATAAGCCACCCAGCCTGCAGTATTTTGTTACAGCTGCCTGAAGGAACTAAGGCAGAGCCTAACATTTTGAGTCATGAATGAGGTCCATATTATTTGCAACACAATTTCAATTTCATTCATCAACATTTTAGAAGTATACCTATATATTGGGGGATCCCTGGGTGGTGCAGTGGTTTGGCGCCTGCCTTTGGCCCAGGGCGCGATCCTGGAGACCCGGGATCGAGTCCCACATCGGGCTCCCGGTGCATGGAGCCTGCTTCTCCCTCTGCCTGTGTCTCTGCCTCTCTCTCTCTCTCTGTGTCTCTTGTGAATAAATACATAAAATCTTTTTACAAAATTAAAAATAAATAAAAATAAACATTAAGAATTTATTGGGATGCCTGGGTGGTTCAGTAGTTGAGCATCTGCCTTTGGCTTAGAGTGTGATCCTGGAGCCCTGGGATGGAGTCCCACATCTGGCTCTCCCCATGGAGCCTGCTTCTCCTCTCTCTGCCTGTGTCTCTGCCTCTCTCTCATTGTGTCTCTTGTGAATAAATAAATAAATAAAATCTTTTCTAAATTTTTAAAAAGTTGAAATTTGGAATTTCCAAATGGTGACAGCAGAACCTTAAGCCATGCCAAGGCCCTTAGCATGAGGCCTTTGTGACTCCTCTATGGGAAAATCGTACTAACAGGTGTATTGTGAGTTCATTTAAAGGTTTCCTTATTTGGTTTTTCACTACTTTTCTGTGTTCCTTGCAAGGCATCTATGAAGTGGTTCATTCTTTCTACAACAGGTACATTCTTGGATTAGGACCCTTCTAAGAGGCAATCTCTCAAGGAGAAAATAGTTTAGGGAGATGGTGGCTATCCAAAAGGGAAAATCTTGGGGCATCTGGGTGTCTCAGTCAGTTGATGCCCAACTCTTGATTTCGGCTCAGGTCATGACCTCAGGGTCCTGTGATGGAGCCTAGCCCTCAGATCCTTGCTCAGTGGTGAGTCTGCTTTAGGTTTCTTTCTCTCTCCCTCTGTTGTATCCCCTGCCCATCGCCTGGTTGCACCAGCCACACACACACTCTGTCCTTCTTTCTCAAATGAATAAATAAATCTTTAAAACAAACGACAAAACCAAAAGGGGAAATCTTTTCTCCCTTGCCCCGAAGAATGTCTGAGTAACTTCCTCAAAATACCCAAGAATCACTTTTCTGTTCCTTTCAGTTGTTCAGCTCCTTGACTAGGATTTATAACTCTTGACATGGAGGTTTCTCTGTCCATCAGCTTGAAACTTTCAGAGGCAGTTTTCCAGCTTGTCTCTGTTTAACCAGGTCACTGTGGTAAAAAAAAGTCACCTTCTACCTTGTCCCCTGTATCAAAGCAAATTCAAGAAACACACAGTTTCCTGACTACCTGATTTGGCCCCAAACATCCTCAGCATGTCATCTACACTCCTCTCTCCCTGCCTAACCCACTATGTTCATAGGACACTATCTCTTAAAGATGTTATTTATTTATTCATGAGAGACACACACACAGAGAGAGAGACATAGGCAGAGGGAGAAGCAGGCTTCCCCTGGGGAGCCCTATGTGGGACTCCATCACAGGACCCCAGGACCATGACCTGAGCCAAAGGCAGACGCTCAACCACTGAGCCACCCAGGCACCCTGTTTGAGGTCACCCTCCCATTCAGTCTAAACAGTCTCCAGAGACACTTTACACTATCATTCCTAGCCCAAGACCTCACCCAGGATTGTCCTACCCCTGAGCCTCATAGTGTGAACTTTTCAAGAGCAAGTGCTGAATTATATTCATCTTTGAATCTCCAGTATCCAGTAAGGTGAACAAGTATAAAACATAATATGTTTTCCACAAATGTTTATGGAATAAAGTTGATGAACTGACACAAGTGACCTCCAAAGCATTTACAATTTTAATGACAAAATCACCTCCATGCAGACTTGTTTATCTTTTAAAAAATTTTTTTTTGTTAGATTTGGTTCTATTTTTGAGATCACTTCGTTTATTATTTTTTAATATTTTATTTATTTGTTTCTTTGAGAGAGAGGGCAGAGAGCACAAGCGGGGTGGGGAAGGGAGAGGAGGAGAGCAGAGGGAGAGGGAGAAGTAGACTCCCCAGTGAGCGAGGAGCCCCCCCCCCCCCCCCCCCCCCCCCCCCCCCCCCGCCCCATGCAGGGCTGGATCCCAGGATCCCACAATCGTGGCCGCAGCTGGAGGCTGACACTTCACAGACTGAGCCACCCAAGCTCCCCTCTTTGCCGACTCTTCTTGGGTCTTCCAGAGGGTTTCCTGACTCCTAAGACCAACGTTTCCATGGGCGAGAACATATCTTTATTTTTTTGTCATAATACTTACCAAACTGGGCACATATAGGAAGCCTTCTAGAAATTTAAGAATTCATGGGGAGGGGGAGGGTATTTAGGGAAAATCCTCTCTGTCCCTGAAACTTTAACACATATGCGAATGGAATAATCTTGTAAAACCTCTTTTTTAAAAAAAATTTATTTATTCATGAGGAGACACAGAGAGGCAGAGACACAGGCAGAGGGAGAAGCAGGTTCTGTGCAGGGAGCCCCATGCGGGGAGACCCCAAGATCACGCCCTCGGCTGAAGGCAGGCGCTAAGCCGCTGAGCCACCCAGGGATCCCCTAAAACCTCCTTTTGAATAGACAGATAAGTTCCCTGTGACTGTTGTGCCCAAGATTGCGAATCCGAGAAACCACCAAGGAGCCGACACGGATGCAAGCCCACGAGGCTCAAGCCCACGAGGCTCGCGCTTGGGTCCAAGCGTAGCCCACACAGCGGAGCAGGCCCTTGGACCCCGAGGTGGGTTCCAGCCGGGTTGTATGGGCTGGTCTCGGGGATTTCCAGTAAGGGTGGGGGAGTTTCTCAAGCTCTTAGTTCCTCATTCCGATATGGATCTTTCGTTAAGGTCGTGCTCTGCGGTTTTTCTTGGAACTGACGTGGCCTAGAGGCCGCAGTTGTTACTCATTTGGGGCCCGAGGTGGGGGACACTTTCTGAATTGCTCGGGTCCCACAGTGACCACATGCGGGTCTCTTCATCTCTAGGATCAGGAGCTCCGCAGCAGGGCAGCCGACACAGGCCCCCACTTAGCCTCCCATTCAGCCGCAGGCGCCTTTTCCGCGCTTCCTCCTTCCGCCCTTTAGGCTTTAGACTACGACCCGCCCACTTCCGGCAGGGGCGTCACCAGCGCAGGCGCAACTCCAGGAGCCACGCAAGCCCCGGTTCCAGGCTGATGAAGGCGCATGTGCAACAAGGGGCGGGCTGGTGAATAGCGCGCGAGAATACAGGCCCGCCGCGCTCGCGCGACTGTCTCCGCCCACCTGAGAAAGCGGGCGGAGCCGACGCCCCCTGCGGGCTCGGGCCGCTCCAGCGGACTTGAGTGCAGGAACGTGGCGAGGGAACGAGGGCAAGCTTCTACGCATGCTCATTTAAATGAGGCCTGAAGCTTTTCACGTCAGCCTCGTCTGCCGCCGTTCCGTCTTAACCGCCTCTGACTTTTAAAGGGGCAGAGCTCTTTTCCACCCGATGGCTTTGTAGAAAATGAAGCCTTTACGGAGAGCTTTGTAGGTGCCCGGCCCAGCTTAAACGTCTCCTGCATGCATTTTCCAGTTTTTCCTTTTGTAATAATTACATTAGTATTTATATTTTTCATACATGTCTTCCCTTGCCCCAAGAGTAGTATTTTCCCTTGGAGGCAATTCTCTGAAATGAGAGAGAATGTGCCGTTCTGCTCAGGTCTTCCTAGGTTAAGAGGTCAGAGGTTGAATCCATGCTATGCTGCTTCCTTGGTCTTTTACTCTGGATAGCTTATCTAACTTTTTTTTTTTGTTTAAGATTTTATTTATTTATCCATGCCAGACAGAGACATGCAGAGACAGAGGGAGGAGCAGGCTCCCTGCGGGAAGCCCGATGTGGGACTCAATCCCGGGATCCCGGGATCACACCTGAGCCAAAGGCAGATGCTCCACCACTGAGCCACCCAGGTGCCCTTTACCGAATTTCTGTGAACCTGAGTTTACTGACTTTTTAAAAGGAGTATAAGGATGCCGACCTATCTTATAGGATTGTTGTGAAAAGTACTTTTTTCAAAGACTGTAAAGTACCAAGTACTATGCCTCACACCAGCTACCTGTTAAATAAATAAATAGTAGTTAAGTGGAATTCCTCAGTCAGAGAATAGTTTTAGAGTTTCTGTAACATAGTTCCAGATGGTTTTTCAAGATCTACCTAATTGCCTGGGTGGCCAGCAGCATGTTATGGTGCCTCTTTCCCCACAGTGCTGCCAATATCACAGACCATCATTTGTACACATTTTTCCTAGTCTAGACAGTATGTAATGGTATGTAATGGTATGGCGGGGTTATTCTAGCGTTCATTTCTTTAATTGCTAGTAAGGCCGTGCATTTTTCTTTGGGATGATTTATTAGCTGTGTTTGTTTGCCAAACAACTATTTTCAAACCCTGTAATTTCCACCGGCTTATCCCTGCAGACATTATGTTAGGTTCTGACAGAAAATTTTGCTGATCAATTAAAAAAAGAAAAGGGAAAGGGAAAAATGATTTGATAGAAGGAAATAAAAGGAGATTTTCCAAGGAAGGGATAGTGTCAAGAGATAAGAGCTCATCCCAAAAGCAGCGCTGTCTGGAGAACTTTCTATGGTAAAGGAAATGTTCTGTATTTGCAATGTCCCATGTGGCAACCAGTTGCCACAAGTGCCTACTAAATACTTGGAATATGACTAGTGTGACTAAGGAATTTAATTTTTATTTGTATTAAGTGTAAATTTCCATATAAAGAACCCCCTCCCGGATAGAGTAACCCTAGAGATTAGGAAAGAAGGAGAGATAGGAAGGAAAAAGAGGAGCCCTACAGAGTGACTCTCAGAAGTGGCCTCATTTATGTGAAGGGACCCAGGATGCTTGGCTAGCTCAGCTGATAAAGCATGTGACTCTTGATCTCAGGTGGAAAGTTCTAGAGGCCGTGTTGGGTATAGAGACAGTCAATCAATCAATCAATCAATCTCTTTAAAAAAAATATGAAGGGACTCAAATTAGACTTCTGGCTCTATTCCTGAGAAAGACAGTCCCAGAGACTGCCAGTCTGACAAGAAGGGTGTGTTCAGTGTGCAATAATCTATCAAGCTATATACATTGATGATATTTACACTTTTCTATACACTTCAATAAAACGTTAAACAACATTTGCTGCACTTTGTGTTACCCTCTTTAGGCATTTCTTTGATTTTTAATTTACCAGAATGAAAAATGAAAGACAATGGCAAGTGGCCTGTGATTTACTCTGGACATGTGAGAGCCCCTAGAGGGCGCTCATCCTGCATCAGACACTTAAAAAACAAACAAACCCTATTGAGAGAACACTTTACTGAGGGAATTCCAACTAAAGGATATGATTCCATGGTTTTGGAGTTTTTTATTAATTAATTTATTTATTCATAAGAAAGGCAAAGATATAGGCAGAGGGAGAAGCAGGCTCCCTGTGGGGAGCCCAGTGTGGGACTCGATCCCAGCACCCCAGAATCACAATCTGAGTTGAAGGTAGACACTCAACCACTGAGCTACCCAGGTGCCCTGCATGGTTTTTAGTAGGTTCACAGAGTTGTGCAGCCATCATCACAATCAGTTATAGTATATTTTCATCACCCCTGAAAGAAAGCCCCTACCCTTAACTGTCACCCTCCTAACCCCTCATCTTCCCTCCCAACTCATCTACTTTCTTTCTCTATAGATTTGCTTATTCTGGATATTTCTGTTCTTACGACTATTTGTGGCTGGCTTTTTTCACTTAGCATAATGTTTTCAACGTTCATCCAGGCCACAGCATGTCTCAGTGCTCCACTCTTTTTTATGGCTGAATAATATTCCATTATATGGCTAGATGACATTTCATTTACCCATTCATCTTTTGATGGACATCTGAGTTGTCTCAAACTTTCGTCTATTATGTGCACTGAAGACATTTGCCGGTCCTGATATGTGGTTCCTTCCTGCCACTTCCGGGAAAATTGAAACCCACAGGTTACTCAACTCCAAAGACCCTGTCTCATTTTATTTAGATGGTGCACTCAAGAGTGGACTGCCATGTGAATGCCCCCTCCCCCAGAGTTGACAATTCAGTCACTGTTGAATGAAATCTGCAAGGATTTCTTGAGAGGGCAGAGCCTCTAGGCTTTCAGCCAAAGCTTTGTGCCCAGGAAAGGATAAATAGAACCATGCCTCCCCAAGAGGAGTGTTCGAAGGAGTCTCTCTCACTTCAGACCATGCAGGAGAGCTCTCTTCACCCCATGCTTTACAAAAGATCCTTGAGAAGAGCCCAGCTAAGTTCCAGCCATTCAAGTCTGGCAAGTAATTATCAGAAGGGTGTTTAGAACAGGAGCCCTCAAGCTTGATGCCCTTGGCACTTTGGTAATGGGGAGTGGCCAGTCCATAGCACCTACTCGGGAGTTTGAGAATAATGCTACGGGATTCTGACCCCATAGGGAGAATAATCTCATTGATTTGTAACCTGCCATCCAGCTGGCCTCAGATGCAGATAAATCTTAACCTGCTTCACATCCTTCTCCAGGGAGTTCTAGCTTCCCGGAGCCAGGATCTGATTAGAGGCTGTGAAAGTGCTCCTTGTAGTGGTGGGACTGGGGCTCAGGCTGTTTCTTAGCCTGAACCAGGGAGAGGGGAGATTCTAGACCATGAAGTGCCGCTCAGCAGGCAGCAGGATGGTTCTGGATGAAGCCATAAGCCAAGGGACAGTTTGTGCTAGGATATAGCCTGCTGAGACTGCTGGCCACACATCTGAGCCGGAGAGGAGAATATTGTGAGAAGAACCACAGCATCAGTAGAGTAACTGGCCAGAGGCAGATTCCAAACCATAGCTGGGCCACTCATGAGTTTGGGATTGAAATTCAGAAAGAGCCAGTTAATTTCGGAGTGGTTATATAACCAAGGTGATATAGGGAACAGCCATTTGCCATCATGAGCAGGAGAAAGCTGAACGAAGGAGACACACAAGGAGATGGAGGGACCAAGAGAGAGGAAAAGGATGGCTTTGCTGTTGACAGTTTTCCAACTATCTTGTATCCTTAATAAATTTCCTTTACTAGGTAGTACAAGATGGTGTCTCTACTTGCAACCAAAAGAACCTTGGATGAGGCAAGAATTTACACAGGCAAGTTCTGTGTCCATCAGTTACTCTCTGCTAAGAGAGATACATACACCCAACAAATTAACTATAAATGATACAGTGCGTGTGGAAAAATCCCATTCCAAAAACAAAACAAAACAAAAAACAAACAAAAAGTCCCATTCTGATGGGAATGAAGAGCAAAGCAATGAAGGAGAACCCACTGGTGATCAAAGAAAAGCCCACCAAAACATTTTCTTCTGAGATTGCTAAGGAGATTTAAAAACAGTAATACTTGGAGCATCTGAGTGGCAAAGTCAGTTAGGAGTCTGACTCTTGGTTTTGGCTCAGATGGTGATCTTGGGGTTGTGAGATCGAGCCCTGCATCAGGCTCTCTGCCCAGTGTGGAATCTCCTTGGGATTCTCTCTCCCTCTCCCTCTGCTCCTCCAAATCATGCTCTCTCTCTCAAATAAATAAATAAATCTTAAAAAAAAAAAAAACAGTAATACTCAATGTGAGCAAAGGGCAAAAGTGGGAGAAAAAACAGACACTCCTATTCTGTGGATGGAATTAATACAATCATTTTGGAGGGGAATTTGATGTTATATATTAAGAACTGAAAGTGCTCAGGGCACCTGGGTGGCTCAGTATTTGAGCATCTACCTTTGGCTCAGGTCCTGGGATCAAGTTCCACATCGGGTTCCTCAAGGAGAGCCTGCTTCTGCCTCTGCCTAAGTCCTTACCTCTATCTGTGTCTCTCATGAGTTAATAAATAAAATCTTTAAAAAAGAAAGAAAGAAAAAGAACTCAAGGGACGCCTGGGTGGCTCAGTGGTTGAGCGTCTGCCTTTGGCTTGGGGTGTGATCCTGCAGTCCTGGGATCGAGTCCCACATCAGGCTCCATGCAGGGAGCCTGCTTCTCCCTCTGCCTGTGTCTCTGCCTCTCTCTGTCTCTCTCATGAATAAATAAATAAAATCTTAAAAAAAAAAAAAAAAGAAAAAGAACTCAAAGTGCTCATATATTTGACCCATAATTCTTCTAGAAATCTGTCCTAAGAAAATAAGCAGCAACATGCTCTCACCTTTATGTAGAAGAACAGTAATCAGATCAACATTTATAATGGAGAACATTGCAATACATTTAATGCCCATCAATAGGAGTTTGGTGAACAAAGTACTATTCAGATGTTAAAATTGTGTTCCTAAATGTGTTTCAACATGGAAAAAATTCTGCCATTCTTTGGGTCAGAGGTGTTTCTTCTGTGGTCACAAGTTGACCCCAGTTTTGTAAAAAAGAAAAAAATAATAGTAATATTTAAATGATTTGTTAAGGAAGTGTTCCCAGGAGAAATTGCTTAATTTGGATTAATACTTGGGGGAGCTTGGGTAGGGAAGAAGCCAAGTAAATGCAGCCTAATCCCATGGGGAAGTCTAAAGCAAAAATCATTTCAACAAATATTTTATGAATCCATTTCCATGGGGTACCCAGAATAGAAAAATTCATAGAGGCAGAAAATAGAATAGAGGTTATGAGGGGCTGGAGAAGAGGGAGTGGGGAGTTCCCATGTAATGGCCTAGAATTTTAGTTCGGGATGATGAAAAAGTTCTAGAAACAGATAGATGGCTGGTCAATAGGTGGTGGTTGCCCAATATTGTGAATGTACTAATGCCACTGAACTGTACACTTAGAAATGGTTAAATGGTAACTTATGTCATGTATGTATTACCACAATAAACACAAAATCATACACACACAAAAAGAAAAAAAATTACACCTACTTTTGTTCAGTCTTGAAGCCAGGGGTCTTCCCACTCCTGTATCCTTATCTACAGGCTACCCTGGATGGAGCATTGATCCCTGGGTATTTCCAGTTCTCTGCCCAGTGAAGTGGCTCCAGTAGGTCGAGGACAGTCCTCAGAAGAGCCAGAGCTGGAAGAAGCTGACCATGTAGACCTTAGGGGCTGTGCACACACACCTAGTAAGAGAGCTCTGAAAGGCTCAGAGTACTGTCTCACCAGTACTGTCTGTCAGGTCATCTGCATCAGGTCAGCTGGTCAGCAGGTTACCTATTTTCAGTATTATCGGTCACCTGACTGTAATACTGTATTAATCCATCAGAGTCTAGGTGGAAAACCAAACTCCATGCCAGGTAGTTGGACAAAGGGAATTTAAGGGGAGGGAATTTGTTCCAAAGTCGTTCAATGCAGTAAAAGAGTACTATGGACAAAGAAGACAGCCCCAATACGAGCAGTGGAGGAAAGCCACTACTGTCCCTAAGATGGTAGGGACAAAGGGAGGAGGTGCTGACAGAGCCCAGGTGCTGGACCTGTGTGGACAGGAGATGGAACCAGATGCACTCTCTGCCACAGAGACACCACCTGAGGCAGAGAGAAAAGGGAAGAAATACCCCAACTTCTCCCTCCCTCCTGTTCACCACACAGTCTCCTGCAAGTGTCTACTGTTTGGCTGAAGGCAGCCAGATGTGAACTGACTAGAGGCATAAGAAAGATGAAGCTGCCAGGTTGTAGCTCTCTGCTAAACAGAGGACAAAACAGTCAATGACCAGCACATCTACCATTCTTTTCTTCAATAAATCCATACTAAGTACATGCTATGTGCCAGGACTGCACTAGGTATTGGGGGTAAAGCCTAGAATAAATAGCCCAGAGAGAGAGCACAGTTTGGGGCAAGATAGAAGTACTTCTGTACAGCAGGAGGAAGCTTCCACCCCAAGAAGTCTGCCTCTAGCCCATACTGTACCTTTGTGCAAATCAGAAAAATGTGTCCCTTCAGGAGGACACAGCCCCTTGAGCATATAGCTTGGCAAGCAACCAAGGCAAGCTGTGTAGTCCTGGGCAGGATACTATTTCCACAAACAGCCCTAGAGATTCTTCTTTGTCTCTATCTAGCAGGAATTCTTAACCTGAAGACTCCTGAGCAAGAGTCTCTAAAAGTACGTCATTCAATTATTCATTTGACAAATACTTGTTGAGCAACTACTAGGCGCCAGGGATTTCATCTGGGTCCAAGGGAGACAGCAGTGAAAAAACACAAGAATTTCTCTGTTCAAATATGGCTACATGCCAATAATTGTCAAATCTAGGCAGAGGTTATAACAGGTATTCATTGTACTATTATCATGCTTTCTGTGTGTTTGACATTTTTCAATCGAAAGTTAGAAGAAAAGGGGCACCTGGGTGGTTCAGTGGTTAAATGCCTACCTTTGGCTCGAGTCATGTTCCTGGGGTCCTGGGATTGAGTCCCATGTTGGGCTTCCTGCTCAGCAGCAGGGATAATGCTTCTCTCTTCCTTCTGTGCTCTCTATATATCTCAAATAAGTAAAATATTTTAAAATTTCTTTTAAAAAAGATTATATATAGGGACACTTGGGTGGCTCAGCGGTTGGGCATCTGCCTTTGGCTCAGGGTGTGATCCTGGAGTCCCAGGATTGAGTCCCATGTCCGGCTTCCTGCATGGAGCCTGCTTCTCTTTGCCTGTGTCTCTGCCTCTCTCCTGTGTCTCTCATGAATAAATAAATAAAATCTTTAAAAAAGATTATATATATTATATATACATATGTGTGTGTGTGTGTGCGTGTGTAGCAGTGCTATACCACATGAAACAGGAATAAGGCTGGAGGGATCCCTGGGTGGCGCAGCGGTTTGGCGCCTGCCTTTGGCCCAGGGCGCGATCCTGGAGACCTGGGATCGAATCCCACATCAGGCTCCCAGTGCATGGAGCCTGCTTCTCCCTCTGCCTATGTCTCTGCCTCTCTCTCTCTGTCTCTCTGTGACTATCATAAATAAATAAAAATTAAAAAAAAAAAAAAGGAATAAGGCTGGAAAAACAGGAAACAGGAAAATGGGTTGTAAAGTGTATATGGAGATTCGAGTTTTAAACAGGGTGGTCCAGAGGCTCCTGGCTGGCTCAACTGGTAAAGCGTGTGACTCCTGATAGCAGTGTCCAGTTCAGGCCCCACCGTTGGGTGTAGAGATTACTTAAAAGTGGTGGGAGGGAAAGGTGGTCCAGACACTCCTTACTGAGATGACGTTTGAATAAAACCTTGAAGAGGAAGGGATGATCTAGACTGCTATCTGTAGGAAGAGATGAAGATGTCCTGCCAGAAGGCCCAGAAAAGACAAAGGCCCTGAGGCAGGAACGTGCCCAGCATTTTCCAGGAACAGCGAGGAAGCAGATGGTGGCTGGAGCCGACTGAGACTGCTTGCCACAAGTAGGGGACAGGGTCACAGAGGAACGGGGAGGGGGAGGGCGGCCCGATGAAGGGGAACTTTGAAGGCCACCGCAGGGACTGTAGCTTTGACTCAGAGTGCCCAGGGGAGCCGATGTAAAGACGTGACTCTTGAAGAGCGAGGAAAGGCCCAGGCTGACTTGCGTCTATGTAAAACACACGCATCCCCAAGGGGTGGCGGGTCTGCGCCGCTTCTCAGATTCTTAAAGGTGTGTAGCACACCCCCCACAAGACTAAGGACTAGTGTGATGCTGGTTTGCCTCTCAGATTTTACCGCTTTGTCTTGAAACATGGCAGAAAAGCCTTTAATCCTGCCCTGTCTGCTGGGGCGCTGTACTGGCCCCGGAGACCCCGAATGCGGGGCGCAGTAGCCTCCTCGGGCACACAGGGGCCACGCTCCGCGGACACCGGCTCTTCGGGCTCGCCAGCAGCCTTCCGGCCCCTGGGCCGATGTGCCAAGCGCCACTGGAGCTCCCCGAGCCCTACGACGTCTCCCCGCCTCCGCGGATCAGCGCCCCGCCGGCCGCGAGCGCGCGCTCTCCGCGGGAAGGGGCGGGGCTTCGCCTGGGCCCCGCGTTGCCATAGCGACCCCAGCCGGCCGCGGACGCCGGAGCCCGCGCCGCGCTCTGTTACCCCTCGCTCCCGCCCGAGGGGCTGCAGATCAGGCTCCGCCCCACAGGTGAGCGGGCGCAGGTGAGCTGGCACAAGTGGTAGTGGTGGGACTCGGGATGGCCCCCCAGCCCTCTGGACCCCGCCCCTCCAACTTCCATTGTGGTTAATTTATTGTTATTTAGAATCAAAACTAATGTCCCCCCCCCCCAAAACTTTCTTTTCCCTTCGGTAGCTCACGTATTAAGACTGCAGCTTCCTCTTGAGCAGAATCCCTGTTCCCAAGAAAGAGTGGGACAGAGGATTTTATATGACACTGATGGGGCATTAAGTAACGCCTAGCGACATCGTAAAAAAAGTTATTAGGTTCTAGGTTCTCACAGTACTGAGTAAACCAAGGAGAAAGTGTCAGTTTGGGGCTAATATGGCATTAACATCCTTCTGAATATTTGCTAATCTTAACTGTAAGCCACGATATCCAGCTAGGACTTAAGGTGGTTTCTTTATAGTATTTTTATTTTAACAGTGCCTTCCCCTTAGGGTATTTGATACTGGTTTTCAATTTATAGTAAGATAGGTAGTCTCTTTCTCGGATAAATATATTGATCTTTTTAAAAGTGAATTAATGTAAACATGAAGATTCATCACTGTACAGGTAGTATTAGGAAAAGGGAGAAAAAGAAAAAGAAAAATGTTAAGTTTAGGGCCTGAAAGTGTTTCCTCCCTCCCAGCTTTTGTCCCTACTGTTTTCTTTGCCAGGAGAAACTTACACTGTTCCTTTTTTTTTTTTTTTTTAAGATTTTATTTATTTATTCATATTCATGAGAGACAGAGAGAGAGAGAGAGAGAGAGAGAGGCAGAGACATACGCAGAGGGAGAAGCAGATGGAGCCCATTGTGGGATTTGATCCCGGACTCCAGGATCACTCCCTGGGCCTAAGGCAGGCACCAAACTGCTGAGCCACCCAGGGATCCCTGCTTACCCTGTTCCTAGGCATGATTGTCAAAATATGGGCCAGCCAGTGTGGTTGGTCAGCCTGGTCAGACTCCTGGAGACCCTGCTATAGCCCAACAGAAGGAACTCCTTGAGGTATGGGCCCAGTGCAAAATGAAAAAGGCAGCCCTCATTCATGAAGTATTAAGAATTTAAAAACAGGGATACCTGGGTGGCTCAGCAGTTGAGCGGTGCCTGCAGCTCAGGGCTACCTTCAGCTCCGAGGTGTGATCCTGGGATCAGGGATCAAGTCCTGCATCTGCCTCTCTGTGTGTCTCTTATGAATAAATAAATATATCTTTTGGGGATCCCTGGGTGGCTCAGTGGTTTAGTGCCTGCCTTTGGCCCGGGGCACAATCCTGGAACCCCTGGATCAAGTCCCACATCTGGCTCCGGGCATGGAGCCTGCTTCTCCCTCTGCCTGTGTCTCTGCCTCTTTCTCTCTCTCTCTCTGTGTCTAACATGAATAAATAAATAAAATCTTAAAAAAAAAAAAAAAAAGAATTTAGGGACGCCTGGGTGGCTCAGCGGTTAAGCGTCTGCCTTCGGCTCAGGACGTGATCCTGGAGTCCTGGGATCAAGTTCCACATCGGGCTCCCTGCATGGAGCCTGCTCTTCCCTCTGCCTATGTTTCTGCCTCTCTCTCTGTCTCTCATGAATAAATAAATAAACTCCTTTAAAAAATAAAATATTTTTAAAAAAAAGAATTTAAAAACAGGCAGAGCAAAGAAATAAAGCACAGGCCCTTCTAAGGGTGGGTCCTGTTCAACTGTACAAGTTGCACACCCATGATGCTGACCCTGCATGGGTGGATGCCTGGGACACCATGATCTGAAAGTTGCTCAGCCCAGAGGTCATTCTAATAGGTCAGCACCTCTCTTGCTAGTGGTAAAATATTTCACTCCAGCCCCTACTGCTAGCTCTGCTGGCATGTGTGTGTGTGTGTGTGTGTGTGTGTGTGTATTCCCCAAACCAATGGAGCAGGATAGATGATGGTATTTGCTGAGGGGAAACGGATCCCCTTGATATGAAGGAGACCATCTTTATCACCTTGCACGAGCCCCACGGAGATAGACAGGTAGACATGACCATTTGCACTGGAGATCTTAGGGACATGAGAGCACAGGTTGGGGGGCTCCCAGAATAAGGAGAGACTCTAGACCACCTAAAGTTTCTCTACAACCCCATCAGGCATGGTTAGGAAGAAAGCCCTGGTCTGATGGAAAGACCTAACCATGTAATAAGACAGACAAGTAGAGTATCTGGGCAGAGGTAGAAGGATGATTCTGGTGTGCCTGGGACCCAGTTTTAGCACTAAAGTCCAAGTTCCTAGGAAACCCCTCAGTTCCTAGGCAAATCCAGATAGTTGATCACCCTAGAGGCAGTATCTTTAGTTGGTGGGCTCCCCTGACAGCCTCTAAAGCCAGGCCCTGGACATTTCCAGCACCTTCTAACAGATAAGGCAGGACCAAAGGGGCTCCAGCATTGCATACTGGGTGTGGGGAAGGTGTCCCTGCAGGCTGTGCTGTAGCAACTGCCTGCCAGCCCGGAGTGGCCTGGCTATTCCTCACTTCCACAACTCTCCTGGAATGGATCCCAATGCTCACCACTGAGCCTCCAGGCCAAGCTCTAGCCTTAGGACCAGCATCCACTTTGATTGGTCATGCTGGTTATTAAATATGTAACTATCAACCACTAGTTGGGGGCAACCTCTTCCTGATGCCATCACAAATCCCCCTCCTATACTGGTTTCCCTGGGCGCCCAAGCAATTGTGTCATCAGACACACCTCAGGGAGGCCCTAGAAATGCAAAGGAGGTGACAGGCAAGGGTCAGTCCAGCACGGAAGGGTGCCCCACGAAGGGCTGCTCATCTGCCTGGGGACTCAGAACACATAGGACTCATGTCATTTGGGTCCAAACAAGTGCCTCCCCAGGAAGCCCCAGGATCCTGGCACTACTATGGGCACACTGAGCCCCTGATGTCCCTAACCCTTTGCTAGCACCCGCTGGCTCCACAGAAGAAGCAGCCAACATGCCTATCTCCAAGGGCTTGCAAAAGTCGGAGCCCCCATGGAAGGAGTGGGACAAGAAGGCTCAAAAGAATGGACTGAGGCACCAGGTGTACGCTGTCAATGGTGACTGCTATGTGGGCGAGTGGAAGGACAACATGAAACATGGTGAGTGGGGGACTTCCAGGGGCCCCAGGGAGTGGGGGCAATGCAGCGTGGTGGGTGACTAGGGCCAGCCTGGGGCTATGGAAGCAGCTAGCAGAGCTTGCTGGGGACAGGAGATGTGTCCCCAAGGCTCCCCCTAGGGGTGAAGGCTGCAGACCTGGGCCAGCTAGGGGTCTCCACATGCTGGGGCTCTGGAACCAGATTCACCCTAGACGTCCAGTGAGCCAAGACAAAGGATCAGCAGGGGACAAAGTGGTCTTGACATACCAACCAAAACCATGACCAGGGTTCTAGGGACTCCAGCGTGGTCCCTAAGCTCTGTGACCTGGGCTAAACTTGGGGCTGGCTAGCAGGAAGACAAGGTACCTCCCCAAACCAGCTTGCAGTGGGGACTCAAACAACTCTGACATGGGAGTCTGACCAGCAGTGGGTTAATGAGGATGCACACACAGACACACACACACACACACAACTAGTTGGGGCTTTAACTGCAACTTTAACAAGCAAATGGCATGGGGGTCCTTGTGATATAAACTAAGCCCAAGGGCGACTGGGTGGCTCAGATGGTTAAGTGGCTGCCTTTGGCTCAGGTCCTGATCCCAGGGTCCTAGGATTGAGTCCCACATTGGGCTCCCTGTTCATTGGAGAGTCTGTTTCTCCCTTTACCTCTGCCTCTCCCCTACTGGTGCTCTCTATCGGGGGAAAAAAAACAAAACAAAACAGGGATGCCTGGGTGGCTCAGTGGTTGAGCGTCTGCCTTTGGCTCAGGGCCCAGGATTGAGTTCCACATCAGGCTCCCTGTGGGGAACCTGCTTTTCCTTCTGCCTATATCTCTTATGAATAAATTAATACATCTTTTTAAAAATTACATATTTTTTTAACTTAAACTAAGCACTAAAAAAAATGTTGTTTTTTTTAAGTTTTATTTATTTAGGGGCACCTGACTGGCTCAGTCAATACAATATACGACTCTTGATCTCAGGATTATAAAATTGAGCCCCACATTGAGTGTAGAGATTACTTAAAAATAAAATATTTAAACTAATTAATTTATTTCAGAAAGAGAGAGCACAGCAAGAGGTGCAGAGGGAGAGGGAAAGAGAATCTCAGAGCAGACTTGGAGCTGAGCATGGAGGCTGATCTCAGTCCTGAGATCAATCTAGAGTTGGCCACTTCACTAGCGGAGCCAGCCATGCACCCCTTAAAAATAAAATATGAAAAAAAGTTTTATTTATTTAAGTAATCTCTACACCCAACATGGAGTTCGAACTCATGATCCTGAGATCAAGAGTCACATACTCTTGCAACTAAGCCAGCCAAAAGCCCCAAGAAAAACAAGTTTTTTTTTTTTTTTTTTGATAGTCACAGAGAGAGAGAGAGAGGCGCAGAGACACAGGCAGAGGGAGAAGCAGGCTCCATGCATCGGGAGCCTGATGTGGGATTCGATCCCGGGTCTCCAGGATCACGCCCTGGGCCAAAGGCAGGCGCCAAACCGCTGCGCCACCCAGGGATCCCGAAAAACAAGTTTTTATTCAAAAAAGGTGGTATGGCCTCTCACTCAGGGCTTGTAATTCCAGATTCTATGCTCTTCACCACTTTTCTCTCCTGCCTTCCTGAGTTAAGTACTTTGGAGTCCATAAACCTGGGTCAGAATCTCAGCTCCACCAACCATGATCTTGAGTGATTAATTACCCCTCTCTGAGCCTCAGTGTCCCATTCTGTAAAGTGGGGAAATTCCTATTGGTAAAGATAAGAAATGACATCTTCCATGTATGTAACCCAGGGTCTCTGCAGCAAGGTCTATGAGTGTTCTTTGAGGGCTGAGCATGGCAGGGATCACCACTACTCAGAATTTTCTTCATTCAGAAGCACTCGAAAGCTGACTCTTTCCAGTGTATGACACAGCACTGACCCTTAGCACTGACTTAAAGGCCAGGCTTTATGCAGCTACTGGGAGCTCTGTGTGTGGTTAAAGATGTCCATGTGTGCTTTAGTCCTCATGGGTAGCAGTAGGGTAGACAGGAACTAGGAATTAGGAATTAGGATCCTGAAGTTCTGAGTCTGCCTCCACCACTGAACAGCTGTGTGACTCTGGATCTCGCTGCCCCACTGGTGATATGAACTTGAGGGTTGACAATGGCCATCTGAGCCCTCCTTCAGTGTGAGTCCTGCCTTCCCTAGGACCTTGGAGGGATAGAGCTGATTGGGCTGGGGCTACAGAAAATGGACCTGTGGGAGAATCCAGACCTAGCCTCCCCTCTCTTTAAGGTACATGCCTCTGACCTAGCCTATGGGGGTTGCTAGGGTATAAGCATCCTGGAAGTAGTTAAGAGAGTCATCATCATGCAGGACAGGGATTGGGTGCCCAGTGGTTCCCTGGACTGCTCATTCATGCACTCTGCTAACCCCTACAGCACTCCTAGTTCATGTCAGGCCCTGTACCGAGCATCTGGCATAATGCCAACCCCCAGGGAGCTCCAGTCTCAGAGAGAACCTGCATAATAAGTAATATCCCATTTTACAGATGAGGAGACTGGAGCTCAAAGAGAGGAAATGACTTATTGAGGGTCACATGGCTAAAACTGGGGGCATCAGCCTATGTGATGAATGACCTGAAGGCAGAAGCCAGCCTCCCAGAAAACAAAGCAAACATGTTGTCTCAGACACTTCATTGACTATGTACACTACATGATGGAGAACTACAGAGGACTATAAAGCTATGGCCCAGAATGAGAAGAATTAGTCAAGATACTCTGAAAGAGATTCAGAATAAGAACAACCTCCTCAGTGTTATTACCAGCAGAGTGGCAAGCCTTCCTTGATTCTTTGCCGAGGAATGAGATGGAGGTTGAGTGACTGGCTTATGCCTCCTTCTGGACCAGAGAAGCTGGAGACAGGGTTTAAGATTTTAGGCAAGGAGGAGCATGTGGCTAGATGTCACACACAAACACACACACACACACACACACACACACACACACACACACACCGCTCTCTAAGGAAAGGAACTGTCTCCCAGAGGTTTCTGAGGACTCTGGGAAAAGCTAGAACCTGCTGTTTTCAGAGTGGGTGGTTTATTTATATATAGTCTGCACATAATAAAACGAGGCTATTTTACTTCAAAAAATAAAAAGTAAAAATAAAAGTGGTGACACCAGGATATGAAGGGACCAGAGAAGAGACATGTAAGTGGCCATGAGAACATGGACAGATGATGTTTGAGTTGAGTGCACAAAGATAAGAAGGATTAGCCCGGCAGAAGGGCATGTCTTCCAGATAGTGGAATCAGAATGGAAGCATTTTGGGGTGGGGGGCGGGTATCAAGTCTTGTTCAAGGAACAGACTGAAACACAGTGTGCCCAGAGCAGAGACAGCGAAGGGAGACTGGGCAGGTCAGGGTGTCTGGCCATACAGAACCTTATAAGAGATGGTAAATTTGTCTTTATCCCAGAAGCAAGAGGTCTCATTGAACCAACTTGGATCACAAGCCCGGCACTGAACCAATCTCAGTGGCCCACGCTGATTGGCTAGACTTGCCAGAGGGAGGAGTCAGACCCGCGCAAACCTTCGGGACGGAGACTCAGGAGGGGCTGGTTCCCCCAAACCAGACGAAGTACAAGTGGAAATAACCGGATAGGGACACCTGGGTGGCTCAGCGGTTGAGCATCTGCCTTTGGCTCAGGGCTTTGGTCCCCTGGTCCCAGGATCCAGCCCTGTATCGGGCTACCCACGGGGAGGCTGCTTCTCCCTCTGCCTGTGTCTCTGCCTCTCTCTTTCTCTGTGACTCTCATGAATAAATAAATAAGTAAATAATATCTTAAAAAAAAAAACGGATGAGGGCTCTATCTCAAGGGCAAAAATAATTGGTAACATCTTTCGTATTTGCAGGCACTGCTCTAAGTGTTTTCCTTATTTTAATGAAGTTAGTGATCAGAGTAACCGCATGAGATATTTTCATCCCCGTTTTACAGGTGAGGAGCCTGAGGCCCAGGGAGTTAAGTTACTTGCCTGAGATTATTAAAAAGCTCACAGGGGCGATGTTGGATTTTTTTCCTGAGCCACTAAGGACCAAGACATGTATTAGCCCACAAATATTTTATTTGTCCCTTTGTTCAACAAATGTCTTTTTTCATCATGTATTGTTTACCTGCAACTTGCCAGGCACTGAATTTGGTGCTGGGAATAGAGCAGTGAATGAAACAGACTGAAGTTTGTGTCCTCCCGGAGTGCACATTCTCGTGGAGAGCTAGACAATAGACGATAATGATAAGTGAATTGTCTGATATGTTAGGAGTTGACAAGTTATATGAAAAGAAGCAGAGGGATGCCTGAGTGGCTCAGCGGTTGAACGCCTGCCTTTGGCTCAGGGTGTGATCCCAGGTTCCTGGGTTTGAGTCCCACATCAGGCTCCTTGCATGGAGCCTACTTCTCCCTCTGCCTGTGTCTCTGCCTCTCTTTCTCTGTGTCTCTCATGAATAAGTAAATAAAATCTAAAAAAAAAAAAAGAAAGAAGAAAGAAAGAAAGAAGAAGGAAAAAGAAAGAAGAACGAAAAAGAAGAAAGAAAGAAAAAGAAAGAAAGAAAAGAAAAGAAAAGAAAAAAGAAAAGAAAAGAAAGAAAGAAAGAGAAAGAAAAGCAGAGCAGGGTAAGAGGGTAGGGTAGGCTTCTAATTTTATTTTATTTTCAAACATTTTTGAAAGAGATTGTATTTATTTATTTGAGAGAGAGAGAGAGAGCATAAGCAAGAGGAGGGGCAGAGGGAGAAGCAGACTCCCCACTGAGCAGGGAGCTCCATGCAATGCCTGATGCAGGACTCCATGCTGGGCTCAATCTCAGGACCCTGGGATAATGACCTGAGCCAAGACAGACGCTTAACCAACTGAGCCACCCAGGCACCCCGAGGCTTGTGATTTTATATGGGATGGGCAGGGCAGTCCTCACTGAGCAAAAAGATTTGAACAGAGACTTGCAGGAGGTAGGAAGTGACTAAATATTTGGAGAAGAGCATTCCAGGCCAAAGGACAAGCAGGTACAAAGGCCCTGAGGCTGAGGCATATCTGGTGGGTTCCAGGAACAGTATGAAGGCCATTGTGGTTGGAGGGCAGTCTGGAAGTTGGGGGCAGAAGACACAGATGAGGCTGGAGTGGTAGGACATAGGTTCCCATGTGTGTTTCTGAAGAGAAACTGAAGAAATATGCAGGACATTTTCTAGAAACTCTGGCCTTCTGGTGCAACCTTCAGTATTTTTAAGAAATGAAGCTCATTATTATTAAGAGAAGAAGAAGAGGCAGGTTTCTTCTTGGGGGTTGCTGTTATCAATCTGGCTTCAGGGAAAAGGGCTGGAGAGCTGCTATTTGTAGAAATGGAACAATCTTGGGGTTTTTGCTGGTGCTGGGGGTCTAGAGATAAGGCATAGACCCTGGCCCAGCCCTGGAGAATCACCAAGTCCTCTAGGGGCCCCTGAGGCCAAGGCAGACGTAGCACCTGCCCCTCCAGCCCCATGGCTGTCATGTCTGCAGTGCCCACCCCTCTGTGTGTCATCAGGAAAAGGAACACAGATCTGGAAGAAGAAAGGAGCCATGTATGAGGGAGACTGGAAGTTTGGGAAGCGAGATGGCTATGGCACCCTCAGCTTTTCTGACCAAGAGATGGGAAAGCACAGGAAAGTATACTCTGGCTGGTGGAAAGGCGATAAAAAATCGGTGAGTGTTTCCCATCAAGCCCTGGGGTGTGAGCCAGGCTGAAAGCAGACTCTGTTTGTGTGTGCATGGGGGGAGCAGCCAGAGAGACCTGGGAGAAAGGGGAGGAGGGCTGACAAAAGGAGGAAAAGAGTACTGTGTGCGTGGGAGAAGGAAGGGGTGGGAAATCATCAAGGCTTCTCAGAACAAAACCCAGGAAACAGGAAGCAAAAGGAGAGGGCCCAGGGAGGAGCCCATGTAACCTGCAGCTACAAGAAGCCAGCCAAGCTGTGTGGGGGCCAAGTCTCCTCCCCATCTGCCCCACTCATTTCCTGGCTTTCTTTTCCCTGGACGTTCCTTTCTGAGAACCCGCCTTCTGCTGGACTTGTACAGGAAGGGGGTAGGAAGAGTGGGATCAAGAGAGCAGAGGCCACCCTCTTGGCCACAGGACAAGAGAGGACGGTCCTGGTGGTAGAAGCCAGCCAGAGGCATATATGTCCTTATCCCCATAAATGCCTGGATCCTTACCATATCCCAGAATGTGGCATATGGTGCTTCAACCAACTCACAAAGTCATCATCATCATCATCCATCTCATTTTATTGATAAGGAAACAAACTCAGAGGGACACCTGGGTGGCTCAGCGGTTGAGCAGCTGCCTTCCGCTCAGGGCATGATCCCTCTGCCTATGTCTATGCCTCCCTCTGTGTGTCTCTTGTGAATAAATAAATAAATCTTAAAAAAAAAAAAAAAAAAAAAGGAAACAAGCCCAGAGAGGTGAAGTGCCTTGCTTGAGGTCACACACTGTTGGAAGTGGTAGAGCAAAGGATTTCGCGATCTCTGCGCTTAAATCATTTATTGACCAGTGGGGAGAAATATCCCCAAATAAACAATTCACATACAATATGGTGTTAGGGGGCAGCCCCGGTGGCGCAGCGGTTTAGCCCCGCCTGCAGCCCAGGGTTTGATCCTGGGGACCCTGGATCGAGTCCCACATCGGGCTCCCTGCGTGGAACCTGCTTCTCCCTCTGCCTCTGTCTCTGCTTCCCCCCTCCCCGTGTCTCTGTGAATAAATAAATAAAATCTTAATAAAAAAAACCAATATGATGTTAGGATAGACGTTTTCACAGGGAGCCCACAGGAATCGAGAGTTCAGGGCAGGCTTCCTGTAGGAGGTAATACCAAAAGGTACAAAGAGTTAACCAGGGAGGAAAAAAAGGAGAAGGGGAAGTAGCAAAGTAGTCAGAAGTAGCAGAGTATATGTCAAACAGCAAGGTTGGTGTGCCCACAGGGATGGGAGGGGCAGATGGGGGCCTTAAAAGTTATGCAGAGAATCAGGATTTTGAGGGGTAGGCTTGGGCTGCATCACCCAACTTCCTTAGGTATGATATACAGGGAGTGCAGGATTCTCTGTGGTTGGTCACTAAGTGTGGCCTTCATTTTTCGGGGGACAAAAGTCTGTAACTTTGGTCTGATTCCTGGGGGCATCTGGGACTTTTAATAGGATCAAATCAGAGCTGAGGAGAAAAGACAACCGAGACCAGATGAGCAATGTAACGATGCATCTTGCTGCTTCATGGAGGATGCGAGTGGAGGGCAGAAATGATGATGGGCGGAGGGAAGGTGGTAGGAGAGGGGTGTAGGGGAAAGGACAGCCTGGGGAGCTTTTTCAATGTGCGACCATCAGCTTGGGATGTAGGGTTGAGGAAGGAAGCAGGCAAGTAGTCCAAGTGTGTGGCTGGGATGCCAGGCAAAGTAAGGGTGGCTTTCCTAGTGATGGGGGCGTGCTGTGAACAGGGACACTTTCGTGTTTCCAGGGCTATGGGATTCAGTTTTTTGGACCCAAGGAGTATTACGAGGGTGAGTGGTGTGGTAACCAGCGCAGCGGATGGGGCCGCATGTACTACAGCAACGGTGACCTCTACGAAGGCCAGTGGTTGAATGACAAGCCGCATGGGGAGGGCATGTTGCGCCAGAGTAAGTGTCCAGCCGCGTCCCATCCAGCCCCGCCCCAAGACCTGCTGGCCACACTCTCAGGGCAGCCCTCCGGTTGGCCACCCCGCTCTGGCCCCCTGCCTCGCCCCAGAAAGGCCCACTCTAGCTTGGTTAAGATGAATGACCAGACCAGATCCCTGCCTTCGGGGAGTTTATATTCTGAAGGGGGAGCCTAACAATGCACATCAACAATTAAGACATTTTTAAAAATACTTTATTTATTTATTCAGGAGAGACACAGAGAGAGGCAGAAAACATAGGCAGAGGGAAAAGCAAGCTCCCCGTGGGGAGCCTGATGTGGGACTCAATCCCAGGACCTTGGGATTACAACCTGAGCAGAAGGCAGCCGCTCAACCCAGGCGTCCCTAAGACATTTTCTCATGGTCATAATAATCATAGCCTGCATTTACACAGCACTGAGCTCATTTAATCCACCTTAAAGTTCTGTAAGATGGTACTCTTACCATCCACACTTTGCAAGTGAACTGAGGCAGAGAGGTTAAGTCACTCGCTCAAGGTCAACGTAGTCTGTTGGTTCTGAGGTCAAAAATGCTAAGGAACACCCCCTTTAAATTGGGAGGTATATTGGACAATGACAGAGGAGTTGGGGACAGGGGGTTTGGACTGATTTAGGGTCAGAGACTATCTCCCTGAAGAGGTGACATTTGGACAGATCTGAAGGAAGAGAAGGAGCCTGATTAGCACTGGGCCAGAGAAAAACATTCCTAGATAGGGACGCCTGGGTGGCTCAGCAGTTGAGTGTCTGCCTTCGGCTCAGGGCGTGATCCTGGAGTCCTGGGATCAAGTCCCGTGTTGGGCTCCCTGCATGGAGCCTGCTTCTCCCTCTGCCTGTGTCTCTGCCTCTCTGTGTCTTTCATGAATAAATAAAATCTTTAAAAAAAAAAAATTCCTAGATGGAGGAAAGAGTAATGAGTAAACTGTCTCAGTGTCAGAACTTAGTCCATTCTCTACAGAGCAACCAGCATGAGCTTTTTAGAGATTGGACCTTGTCGCTGCCCTGCTTTCAACCTTACCATAGCTCCCTCTTACCTCTGGACAGAGTTCAGAGCCCTTACTGTGGTCCACAGGGTCTGCAGGCCTATAGGAGTGCCTCTGTTCCCCTGAGGATCCCTGTTTCAAACTTAGTCATTTTCTTTCAGTTCCTCCCACACTTTTCCCTCAGGGTCCTTGTACTGCTGTTCTCTTCCTGCAAGCGAAAGAAGATCCTCTGGATCTTTGCACTGTCTCCTCCTCACAGAGGCCTTCCCTGTTAATCCCACTAATACACATTCTCCTCAGCAGCTTCTTCCTTTCCTTTTTAATACTAGATGTGTCATCTTGGGCAAGTTTCCACCTCTCTGGGCCTCAGTGACCTGACCAGTAAAATGGGAATAATGGTAGTACACACATTGTAGGTACTAGGACTGGGGCCTGACACATATTATGCTATCTATAAAGCTAGTGTCATTGTCTCTCCAGACTGTGAGTTGCATAAGGACCTGGACTGCATATCTGTTTTGTTCCCTTTTCCTCAGTGCCTGGCACATAGTAGGCACTTAGTGAAACACAAACCAGAGCCCAGTCTCCTGAAAACTCAAGACTCCAACTGCCAATGAGATCTGGCCAAACTGAGACATCAGGGCAGCTGAGGAGGGTTTAAGCCAGCTACTTCTGGCTTCTCAATCCCCCATGCACTCAGCTCTGTGCCTTTCAGTGAGTGCCTACTAGTAATAGCCTGCACTTAGTGAGCACCTGTTGTGGCCACAAATACTGTAAGGGCTCTAAGTGCATCATTTCTAGTGGCCTGGACTCTGGAGCCAGCTTGCCTGGGTTCAAATCCTGGATCAAGTTCTGACTAGTTATGTGACCTTGGCAATTTGCTTAAACTCTCTGTGCTTTGGTTTTCTCATCTGTAAAGTAAGGATAAAAATACAACTTAAGGAGGGTTAGTGAGAAGGTTAAATGAGGTTTGTAAAGTGCTGAGCATGGTGCCTGACACATAATAGTGGGTGCTCAACAATATTATTAGCTCATACTTGTATGTAGCAGGTGTCAGCAAACTACGATCCTTGGACCAAATCCGAATCCAGCTCAACATGTTTTTGTAAGTAAAGTTTTATTGGCACACCAGACTCACTCATTCTTTGACATATTGTCCATGGCTGCTTTCACGCTGCAATGGCAGAGTTGAGTAGCTATGACAGAGACCCTGTGCCCCACAAATACTGTCTGCCCCTTTACAGAAAAAAATTGCTGACCTCTCATCTAGAGTTTATCCATACTCTTCCGAAATCCTTTCCGTGTATCGACTTATTTAATCTCCACAACAATTCTATGAGGTAGGTGCTATGTTATCCCCATTTTACAAAGGAGGAAATAAGACAAAATGGTTAAGTGACTTGCCCAAGATCACATGGTTGTGTCTGAGCCAAGAGGTGTTAGCTTTATTAGTATTACTTTTATTTACACTACCACCACTATCAGCGGAGCAGAAGAATGAATTTGTGCTTGAAGGCATGGGCTCCTGGGATGAACAGGCCTTGGCTTCAAATCTTGGCTCAGCCACTTCTTAGCTCTGTGACCTTGAGCAAGTCAATCAGACTCCCTGAGCTTTGCAAGCTCCATCTGTAAAAATGGAGTCCGTTATCCTTCATAGAACTGTTTTCGTGAGGAGTGAGGTCAGAAACGTAGCAAAGAACCAGGTGCAGAATGAGTGCTGGAAAAACGCTGCCTATTCATGTTCTTAGCTTTATTTTTTACAAATAGGAAATGATGTTGTTCATCCAAGTTCAGGTAAGTAGTAGAGGTGAGCCGTGGACAAGGTCTGATTATGGAAGTCACTGACACTCCCCTGGGCTCTGATGTTGATAGGTTAGTCCTTCCAGACCCCAGGCAGCCCAGCCCAGGGTACTCTAGTCGGCTTGGTTTCCTTCTGGCTTTCCCTGTGGGTGCAGTGTCTGGCCTGAGTGTGTGGAGGAGCCATCCTCGTAGTCTGGTCTGGTGAGGTATGCCCAGCACCCATGTGACCCTGTCCTTTCCCCAGAGAACGGGAACCGCTACGAGGGCTACTGGCAGAGAGGCATGAAGAATGGGTCGGGCCGTTTTTTCCACCTGGACCATGGTCAACTGTTTGAAGGCTTCTGGGTGGACGACGTGGCCAAGTGTGGCACAATGATTGACTTTGGTCGCGATGAGGCCCCTGAGCCCACCCAGTTCCCCATTCCTGAGGTGGGCAGCACATACCAGGGCCCTGTGGCCACACCCAGAGAGTCAGGAAACAGCACCCCCCGCAGCCACATTCAGCCTGGTCAGGCCTAGCCCAGCCCAGCCCAGCCCAGCCAAGGAACAGACAAGGTTTTGTTTTCAGCCAGGGCATTCCCCTAGAGACTGGCAGCAGCCCACAAGGCAGACAGCACCTCCAAAGTGGGCAGCACCCCAAAGTCTGGCAGCCCGAGCCTTCCATGCTCCCCAATCCAACTCCTTATTGCTTCCCTCCAGATCAAAATTCTAGACCCTGATGGTGTGCTGGAGGAAGCCTTGGCCATGTTCAAGAAGCCTGAGGAAGAAGATTGATGCCAGGTGAGGGGCGGGCATACTTTCCAGCCTCTGATATGGTCGAGGAAGCTCCTGGGTTCTCTTTTTTGGCCATGGACTTCAAGCGCAGGACCAGAGGGCAGGTCTCTTGCCTCCGGCAATCCAGCTGGTTCTTTTGGGTTCCTCCCCTTCAAAACTCATTTCCTGCAGACCAGTTCACCCCAAAACACCCATGAGTAGGGTGGTTTGCCCCAGGCCTGCACTTGCACATCTGTCCTAGCCCCTCCTAGTGCAGGTATAGGTGCGGTTTGAGGAGAGGGCGTTGGTATAGCATCTATTGAGTTGCTAGCTCCCACCAGCCCCTTGCTCCCACAGGGAGCACACCAGAGCTTCAGGAGAAACTCCAGGCCATCACCCAACTGCTCAAACCGGTGTGGCTTCTGCAAGCGGAGAGTGGTGACTCTGGGCACACCCTTGGCACCCTCAAAGGGCACCTTACTCCTCCCAGCACTGGATTATCCTCTCCCCAGCTGGCTTTGGGGACCCTCTTGGTACAGCCTTCATTCTAGGTTACAATTCCTGAGGGCAAGAGTATAAAAGAGAACATGGTGGCATCAGCCCAGGGCTTGTGGTGTGTGATTGGGAGGGACAGGGTGCAGCTCTGAGAGAGGCTTTAGGTAGAGGGAAGACATCCCCACGGGATGCATGGATTTACCCTGGGGGAGAAAGAGGAGGTGTGTTTAGGTTTCTAACCTCTCCCATACTCCAGGGAGGAGAGCCTATGTCTGGTCACATTGGCCACTGAGATTTGGGGTTGAGACCTGACCTGGCTTCTTAACCCAACACAGAAGCGCTCAACCTCAGTATCCTGTGGTAACTTTAAAAGCTCAGACACCCAGGACTCAAGCCCAGATTTTTGTCTGGGGTGAAGCCTGGGCCTTCAGAAAGTTCTTCAGATGATTCTAATGTGCACCTGGAGCCAGAACCCCTGACTTACTGGCTTTGTGACCCTAAGCAAGTGACCAGAGTGGCCCCTTGTGTAAAATGGCACTTGGGAGATTTCACAGGTTTTTTTTTTTTTTTGGAGAATTTGCTAACAGATGTAATGATAACAAGTAACATGTATTGAGGTTAATTGTGAAGCAGAGGTCTGGGAAGAGCTTTGCATAATTCTAGACAACATTCCACAAGATAAAAGGCACTCTTACATAATGGGTAGGAACAGGAGCTCAGCAGACTGCCTGGGTGTGAATCCCAGCAGTGATGTAGAAGCTGTGTTCTCAGATATGGCACCTAACCCCTCTGTTCCCCAGGCTTCCTCCTCTCAAATACAGGACAATAACCTTCCTTGCCACTCAGGTTACTGTGGTTAACATGAAGATGAAATAAGGCGTGTTTCTAATCCAAGAGTGATTTGACCTCCTCTCCCTCCCCGGGGACATTTGGCGACATCTGAAGACGTCTCTGGTTGTCACAACTGGCAGGGGAAAATATTACCAACAACTAGTGGGTAGCAGTTGACGATCTCACTGAACACACTATAATGTGGACACTCTCCAATAGAATTTTTCAGCCCAATGTCCGAAGCATAACCCTGTAAAACCATGATGTTCACTAAGCCCTCAGCAAGTGCCTGGCACACAGTAAAAGCTCAATAAACACTACTTCCTTTCTGCTCTCTAAATCATAAGTGACGTGGCCTGACCCCAAGGCATGGTTCTGTCTGTACCTCTCACATCAGAAAGCTGAGTCTGGCCCACGTGGGACACAGGACGTTCACTTGGGGCCAGGTCCTGTGCTGACAGCTTCATATGTTCTCTCCCATGTCCCCTCAACAACTGCTGAGGGTGTCCTCTATTATTGGCGCTATTTTAGAGGAGGAAACAGGTTTCAGGGAGGCTCACAAGTCACAGAGCTAGAGAGTAACTGGACTTAAACTAGATCTAACTGCTCTTCAGGCACACAGTGGCAGAGCGTACAGGTTACCTTCCCCTCCTCCCCCAGAAAAAGTAGGAGGTGTTCTTGTTTATGTATGAAATCTCTCTAGATGGCAACACAATACTCTGGCAACAACGAATACCTCTGGAGCAAACTGGGAACCTGGGAACAGGGGAGGGAGGGTGACTTTTCATTGTTGTATTTGGAACCTGTGAATGTATTGTCTGAAATATAAATAAAACTGAAATTAAAGAAAGACTGTCCATTAACTACCAGCTTTTTTCCCTGAGCTGCCTGGGTTTGAGCACCCAGAGGTGTTCGTTAAAAACATATTCTTCTTGGAGTGCCTGGGTGGCTCAGTTAAGCATTCCGACTCTTGATTTTGGCTCGTCATGGTCTCAGGATCATGAGATCAAGCCCCACTTCAGGCTCTGTGCTGGGCGTGGAGTCTACTTAAGATTCTCTCTCTGCCTCTCCCTCTGCCCTTTCACCCCATCCCAAATAAAGATTCTAGATCTACCTGGACCAACTTTCCAGGGGAAAGATTTAGATATCTAAATTTTGCAAGCTAATCTGATGATTGTTGACTTCAGGCAAATTTAGGAAGGAACACTTAAGACTAGAGTCGCAGGCCAGAAATCATTGCAGCCAGCTCCCAGGTCTCTGGAGAAGCAGGGAGGGGTGGGGGTGGGGAACACATGGAAGATGGCTAGGTCTTCTCTGGGGAGAGTGGAGAGTTCCACACAGGGGCTCCTGCTCCCCACTACTCAGTCCCAGTCAGGAAGGCTGTCCTGGGACTGGGGGTGGGGGGGTGGGTGGGTCCTGGTGCATATGATGCATGACAGAAGCAAAAAGCTACAATAGGAAAAAAGAGGAGGGATCCCTGGGTGGCGCAGCGGTTTAGCGCCTGCCTTTGGCCCAGGGCGTGATCCTGGAGACCTGGGATCGAATCCCACGTCAGGCTCCCGGTGCATGGAGCCTGCTTCTCCCTCTGCCTATGTCTCTGCCTCTCTCTCTCTGTGTGACTATCATAAATAAATAAAATCTTTAAAAAAAAAAAAAAAAAAAGGAAAAAAGAGGATCCTCTGCCCCACTTAGCCCACAAAGCTATTAGCACATTTGAGTTTGCACAAAACAAGAACTTAAGGCCACACTCCCCCGCCCCCCAACCTACCTCCACTTGGATCAAAGGACTTTGTTTTTATAAAACCATGTTCTGTATTGGGTTTCTGGGACCATGGGGGGCCAGGCAAGTAACATAAACAAAGCTGGCCTGGTGTGAGACAAGGGAATGGTGGGGACTGTGGCAATCATATCTGGGAAAGAGGGCGCTGCAACCCTCTTCCTTCTCACTGTTACTCTGTGAGGTGGGACCAGGGATGCGTCTGCCTTTGGCTCAGGTCTGTGATCCTGGGATGTCTCTGCCTCTCTCTCTTTCTCTTTCTGTCTCTCATGAATAAATACATAAAATCTCAAAAAAAAAAAAAAAAAAAAGGGGGTGGTGGGGGTGGGGGTGGGACCAGTGCTGCTGCCGCTGGATCTCCCAATTTCTTAAGCAAAGACAGAATCAGTATGTAAGATTTTTGTGACAGCCTAGGGTCTGAGCCAGACTTTCTAGGCTTGAAGTCTAGCCAATTACTTAACCTCTTTGGGTGTCAATTTTTGCCATCTGCAAAAGAGACAAATATTCCTGCCAAGATACACATCTTGATTATAATAATAACGGGAAATTATCGGGGAAATGAGACTGAGGTGGCATTCTACAAAAACCATAGGCCTGGACTCCAGAAATGTCCATGTTACAAAGGACAAAAAAGGCTGCTCCATATTCAAAGCAACTAAAGAGACGTGACAACTGAATGCAATACATGACCCTGAAGGGAAAAATCATGGCCAGAAAGGACATGCTCAGGACTTGTGGAGAACTGAACACAAATGTCCTATTAAATAGTACTGCATCAATGTCAAATTCCCTGAATCCAATCACTTGAATTGAGGTTAGATAGGAGAATGTCCTTGGCTTTAGGAGGAAGTACTTAGGCATGAAGGATGGTATTGGCAACCAATGCATGGGACCTCACAGAGAAAAATATCGCTTTTTCTCCTCATTCACAGCTTCAGTTATCTGTGAATCTCCTGCTTGCTGAGGTCAAACAAGCACCATTCTGTCTCAGTCTTCTTAAACAAGTGTCCTTTTCACAGTCGATTTAGGCCACATTTTTCACATTTGGTGCTTTCTGTTGGTTTTGCTGTTTTTTATTTTTTAATTTTAATTTTAATTTTTTTTTTTTTACGGGAGGCTCCATGCCCAAACATGGGGCTTGAACTCATCACTCTTGAGATCAAGAGTGGCACGCTCCACTGACTGAGCTGGCCAGGTGCCCTGGTGATTTTGCTATTTAAAAAGAAGGCAGTGGAGCGTGCCACTCTTGATCTCAGGGTTGTGAGTTCGAGCCTCACACTGGGTGTAGAGATTACTTTAAAAAAAAAGGCAGCCATGATATGTCTTACAAAGAAATACCTTTGGGAAAAGCTTCATTTAGGTACAAGTTATCATGCAGTGAGCCATGAGTGAGTTCATTGTTCACAAATCAACAATTAAATTAAATAAGGTGTCTTTAAACAGAAACACACATGGGGTGCCTGGCTGGCTCAGTTGGTGAAACACACCACTTGATCTTGGTGATTTTTTGTCTGAGTGCTGTGTGTAGAGATTACTTAAAAATAAAAAAACAAAAACAAACACATAACACAAGGTCACCTACTGAACAGCTAACAAAATATGGTGACCTGAGGCTCGTCGGAACTTAACCACACAGGAACAATGGTTCAACATCCACTAATTCATAGGACACAACTGCTGTCGAGTAACAAGAACGGACTATATTTCAGTCACTATTCATGCAACTTCTCTGCAGGTTTGAAATTTTTCAAAAATGTCAAGAATTTTTTTTTTGTGCTTAGAGGCTCACCTGATTGGGGTACCAGGAGAAATTAATACCAGGTGGTCCAGACCCAACAAATACAAACACAAGAAGTATCCATTATGAGTATATTTATGTGTGTACACACACACACACACACACACACACACACACACACGAGACACTGAACGGGGAAGGTGGCCAAGACAGAAAAGACAAGAAGCATCCAAGTGGCACTGGCACTCAGGATGGAGAGAGACAAAGGGAGCGCTTGGCCCCCCTCTGGCTCCCACAGTGGCCTCCTAAGGGAGGTGAACCCGAAGCTGGAAGAACAGGAAGTGCTTACTCTCTCAGCGGAAAGTTTCAAAGTGCAGTCCTTTCTCTTTAAAAAAAAAAAAAAAAAAAGCCTCTTCCCTTCACTCTCTGCCCCCTGACAAAAGCCCAGTCCCCTGAGCTGGCTGTCCCTATGGCTGGAGCAGGAGGTTGTGGGGAGCAGCATAAGGCCAAAGATCTGAAGTGTGCAAGCCCAGAAGGGCTTATGCATAGTGACTGCTGGGCGTCAGGGGGTGATCCCCTCTGTGGTCCAGCTGGTCCTGCAGGCGAGCAAACTCGGCCAGCTCGTTGAGCTCCTGGAACTGCCGGTCCGTTTTATGGCTGACCAGTGAGCGGTAGAAGTGGACGGCAAAGACGATAAAGACCAGGCCGAAGGGGACCATGATGGTGGTGGAGGCAATGGCAGCAGCCTGGCCGGGGGTGATGCCGCCAGTGCTGCTGCCGTTGACGCTGGCAACAGCGCTGCCAGCTGGGGGCTTGCTGGTGGGCCGGGGCTGCCCTGGCTGCTTCTTGAGGGGCAAAAACTTGACCCAGCAGAGCAGCACTACCTCAGCCAGAAAGAGGAGTGTGCCAATGACAGTGGAGAAGGCCCAGGCTAGCTCGATGTGGCGGTGCATGCGTTCATGGGGCGACTCCTTGACTGAGTTGAGGTTATGCACGTTGCTCACCGCCTCGATGTTGGGCAGGATGCAGGTGCTGATCATGAGCGCAAACAGGTGTACGGCCACTAACACTGTAGTGCAGGCGCTGAAGGCGATCAGCAGCCCTGGCGGGTAGTCGTGGTCGGCATCCAGCTGTACCTCCACCATCGCCACCTAGGGGAAAGGGAAGAGGCGGGCTGAGTGCCAGGACCCTAACGGCCCACAGAGCCACACTCAAATCCTGGCTTCCCTCCCGCCAAGCTTGTGGACCCTGCACAAGTCACCTGGCCTCTCTGAGCCGCAGTTTCCTTATCTATATAATGGGGATGAATAGGATCCACTCACTTAGGGTTGAGAAAGTACTAGTGAGGATAGTGGGTTTGGATTCCAGGCTGCCTGGATTTGAATCCCCATTCTGCTACCTGCTAGCCATCATGGGAAAGTCACTGAACCTCTCTGAGCCTCCACTTCTTTATTTGCAAACCCGAGATATCATAGTTCATAGGATGATTTTAACAAATGAGAATCGCTGGTACATGCTAAACATTTCCCAAATAGTAACCACTGCTCCTACCATCCAGCCAGGTATTAAAAACCAACCACCACAAACAGTTAAGATGGTTAAGTTTGATGTACATTTTACTATGATACAGTTTTATTATAAAAAAAAAAAAAAAAGGGGCAACCACTAACCACTCTCTGTTGGCCCCACATCTGTTCCCAAGCACAGGCTTCTCCCTCAAATCCTGCTCCAGGGCCAAGGAGAGGGTGGGGTAGAGGGACAACGGCCCACCCACGTCAGGCCCAGGCCCTTTCTGAGAACACAGCGCACCAACCAACAAGGAATGCAGAAGCTTCCTAGAAGACAGAACCTGGTGCTGCTGCAGTGTGGCTGGCAAGCTCTGGAGCCATCTCCTCCCCTAGCCCCTGCTCCAGGCCCCACAGCTGACGCACTAATTGCTTCCCAGTTCCTGGAGACCCGTGGACCCAGGGTCACCAGGGGCATGTTCTGGACCTGCCTGCCACTGGCTGCTTCTCACCTAGGCCTTGCAAATCATCCCCATGTGAAGGACCTAGCTCATCAGACATGGGCTGGAACAGGGGGCAGTGGGCTCACTGCCAGGGTCTGCCTGCCCAGGCTAGAGGGACAAGGGCAGCAAGCACCAATGGCAATGCCATTAAGGATAGTGATCCTTCCTAAAGTGCTTGCTATGTATGTACCAGGCTCAGAGAGGGGCAGGTCCAATGCTGAGATGTACCCACTAAGGTCATATCAGCCTACCCTGGGGAAGGGGTGGACTCTGTTTTCCCACTAGCTCTCCTCCTGCCTGAATGCCTGGCCATGTTTGCCTTCATTTCTTGTACCTCTCTGTACCCTTCCTTTGGCCTGGAAAGGCAGTGTGGAGCAGTGGTTGGGAGCATGGGCTCTAGACCCATGCTGCCTGGCTTTGAACCTTGACTGCTCTGCACTTTATTCAGCTATATGACTCTGGCAAGCTCCTTCAACTTTCTGGGCCTCAGTTTCCTTATCTGTAAAATGGAAATAAAGGTACATGATCAGAGGACAATTATGAGGACTAAGTTGCTTTTAAGATACTTAGATCCATGTAAAATATTTGGTGCCTAGCACAGAGTAAACACTCAATAAAAATGAGCTTTATTATTATTTCTCAGTTCCTCATCCCCAAACCTACTATCTCTATATGTAATTCTTTGGGGTTTTTACTCTTCTGATGGAGAGGTATACTCTGGATGACAGAACGGCAAGGCCAAATTAGGGGGTCTGAGTCCTGATTCCAGAACCACCCCCTGCTTCCTTGTCTGATCTTGGTCAAAACCCTCCCCTCTTGGGATGCCTGGGTGGCTCATCGGTTGAGTGTCTGCCTTCGGCTCAGGGCGTGATCCTGGGGTCTCGGGATCGAGACTGAGTCCTGCATCGGGCTCCTTGTGGGGAGCTTGGTTGTTCCTCTGCTGTGTCTCTGCCTCTGTCTCTCATGAATAAATAAATTAAATCTTTATTAAAAAAAAAACCAAACCTCCCCTCTTATCTATAAAAGGAGGGGGCATGATGAGATGTAGGTCACAGGCCAAAGCTGATTTGGAGCCTGTACCTTTGACAATCTGGTGAAAATAACAGATACCCTCCTTAGAAAATCTAGATTTATATATAATTCACTTTTCAGACTTTTCAGACAATTTCAACGAGATTCACAGACTTTTGCCCTACACTTGCCACAACTGGTGACCTTATGAACTGTTCAGCCCAGGAGTTTACAAAATGTTTCAAACTCATATAAATCTGGGGAAGTCCCAGCAGGATTTCAACTTTTTTTAAGATCACTGGTGGCCTAAAGCCAATCCTGAGACTTCCTAGTACACACGGGTGAGGGCAGGCCACCAGGGCATAAGGAGTTAAGGGACACATCCCAAGGCCCTCTGGTCTCTGTCACCAGGCCTGCCTGGGGGACACCCTCCACCACTGCGGGCCTCCTGCCACCACCTCCCCACCCCCAGCACTTCCCCTTCCTGTTTTGGCTTGCTGCCCCGGAACATGAAACCAGAGAAGGGACAATCAGGAAAGCCTGCTGCCCAGGGCCACTGGCTATTTATTCAGTCACTGGAAATGTCCAGACCCATTAGGTACATCAGGCCTTGAGCAGACTACTGGGGTATGTGCACAGGTAACTATGGTCTGCTCTATACAGCCATTAAGAATGAATGGGTTCCTCCACTTACAAAGCTCATGGGTGACCTTGGACAAGTATTTCAACTTCTCTGTGCTACATTTATACAACAGGAGCCCACTCGTTGTTATAAGCGTTCAATGAGCTAAGATCAGGACCAGAGATGAAGGCATCAGCTTAACTGCTTAACTGACTGAGCCCCATTATTATTCTTTTACAAATGAGGAAACAGCCTCAGAGAGTTGAGGTCAGGTGCCCCAGGGGTTAGAAGTACTGCTAAGTGGAAGCTCTGAACTCAAGTCCACTTGGCGCTAAAGCCTGTGTGCAGAGGGAATAGGAGCTCTGTTCTCACATGAGTGCTACTATGTTATACTCCTTCTAAATTCACCCCCAAAGGTGATGGTGCTAGGAGGTGGGACCTTTGGGAGGTGATTAGGACATGAGGATTAGTGCCTTAAAAAAAATTTTTTTTTATTTGAGAGATAGAGCGCGCGTACAAGTAGGGGGAGCAGCAGATGGAGAGGGAGAGAAGCACATTCTCCGCTGAGCAGGGAGCCCGATGCAGAACTCAATGCCAAGATGCTCAGATCATGACCTAAGCCGAAGGCAGATGCTTACTCGACTTAGTCACCCTGGTGCCCCCCTTTATTAGTGCCTTTATTTTTTTTTAAGATTTTATTTACTTATTTATGAGACACAGAGAGAGGCAGAGACATAAGCAGAGGGAGAGGCAGGCTCCCTGCAAGGCACCTGATGCAGGGCTGGATCCCAGAACCCCGGGATCATGACCTGAGCCAAAGGTAGCTGCTCAACCGCTGAGCCACCCAGGTGCCCAGATTAGTGCCTTTAAAAAAGAGAGCCCAGGGATGCCTGAGTGGCTCAGTAGTTAAGCGTCTGCCTTTGGCTCAGGTGGTTGTGATCCTGGAGTCCTGGGATGGAGTCCCACACTGGGCTCCTTGCATGGAGCCTGCTTCTCTCTCTGCCTATGTCTCTGCCTTTCTCTCTCTGTGTCTCTCATGAATAAATAAATAAAATCTTAATAAATAAACAAACAAATAAGAGAGCCCAGAAGAACGCCTTGACCCTCCTGGGATGGGAGGGCACAGTGAGTAGATGGCAGCTGTGAATTAGGAAGCCAGCCCCTTAATCTTGGACTTTTAGCCTCCAGAAATGTGAGGAAATAAACATCTGTTGTTTATAAGTCACACAGTCTGCTATTTTGTTACAACAGCCCAGATGGACTAAGATGGTCGCTGAGGAGATAAGAGATGAGGTCCTGATATATAAGCATTTGACACCTGGCCAGACCACAGGAGGTGCTCAAGAAATTTTAGTTAAAAAGGGGATGCCTGGGTGGCTCAGATGATTAAGTGTCTGCCTTCAGCTTAAGTAATGATCCCAGGGTCCTGGGATCAAGCCCCATGTAGGGTTCTCTGCTCAGGGGGAGCCTGGTTCTCTGCCACTCTCCCTGCTAGTGCACTCGCTCTCTGTTAAATAAACAAAAGGGAGGGAGGGAGGGAAGGAAGGAAGGGAGGAAGGAAGGAAGGAAGGGAGGGAAAGAAATTAATTTTAGTTAAAAAAAAAAAAAAAAAAAAAGCAGGGATGCCTGGGTGGCTCAGCTGTTGAGAGTCTGCCTTCAGCTCAGGGCGTGATCCCAGGGTCCGGGATCCAGTCCCACATCGGGCTCCTTGCATGGAGCCTGCTTCTCCTCCCTCTGCCTATGTCTCTGACTTTCTCTGTCTCTCATGAATAAATACATCTGTAAAAAAAGAAAAAGAAAAGCAGGGGGGAACCTGGGCAGCTTGGTCAGTGAAGCATCTACCTTCAGCTCAGGTCATGATCCTGGATCATGCTCCCTCTCCCTGCTCCCTGCTCAGTGGGGAAGTCTCCTTCTCCCTCTCCCTTTCTTGCTCATCCATTCTCTCTCTCTCTTTCAAATGAATAAATAAAACAGAAAAGAAAGAGAAAGAAAGAAAGAAAGAAAGAAAGAAAGAAAGAAAGAAAGAAAGAAAGAAGAAAAAAGAAAAAAGAAAAGAAGGAAGAAAAGAAAAGAAAAGAAAAGGAAAGGAAAGAAAAGAAAGGAAGGAAGGAAGGGAGAAAGAAAGAAAGAAAGAAAGAAAGAAAGAAAGAAAGAAGAAAAAAGAAAAAAGAAAGAAAAGAAAAGAAAAGAAAAGAAAAGAAAAGAAAAGAAAAGAAAAGAAAAAAGAAAGAAAAAGCAGGGATCTTGAAGCAGAAGAGAAATAGCCCAGGGCATCTGCCTGGCTCAGAAAATGTAGCTCTTGGTGTCCTGAGTTTGAGGCTCACACTGTACAAATTGCTTAAATAAATAAAATATATAAAAAGAAAAGGAATAGCTCGGGGACACTGTCAGCTCAGGCTGGAGAGAACAGGCCCCGTGAGCCACGGTTCTGCCCTCCAGGGTAGGTGAGGAAGTCGGATCCCCACTCTGGGCCTCGTCTGCCCCAGCTCCAAACCTAGGCCATAAGGAGAAAGTGTGTTCCAAATCACACTGGGCCAGATGGCTACCTTGGCAGGACAGAGACCACCCTTTCTGTATCATTTGTCACACTCAGAGGATCTAGGACCAGAAATCACATCTACCAGGACATACCCGGCCTGGAGACACCAGAACTAGCCAGCCTTCCCTGAGGTTTTGAGGTGGGGAGAGGCTGGCCACTCCAAGGAAGAGGAAAGACCCTGCTGCCAAGCTCTGGAAGAAACCCCATCACCCTCACCAGCCCCTACAATTGCTGGGACTTTGACCATACAGGCTGGCTGTATGTACCTTTCCCACACTGGGAACCAAGTTCAGTGCCATGGGGCTGCAGAAAGGTATATTGTGGAAAAGGAATAGATGGCACACATCTTGGATCCTGATGAAAAGCATTCTTCCCAGGAATATAAGCCACTGTTTCTTCCAGAATGCTTCCCTCTTGGGGAAATCTCCCCACAGACTGGGACAATGAATTCAAGGGGGCCTTGCTAAAGCTGGCAGGCGACACCCAGGGCCCCAGCTGAGTCCCAGAGAGATCAGATCATATCAGATTGCAAGCAGCTTCACAAGGTAAATATAGCCAGAGTGCTGGGCCCGTTAACCCAAAATAAACAGCTCCAGCCAGCCAAGGGCCTGCTTGAACCTGGCCACATGGGGCCTAGAGGGATAGGAAGGAAGGAAGAATGCCAGCTCCACCGCACACTGGTCCATGAATCCCGCACAGGAGCCACTGGGATGCCAAATTTCAAGCATGAGCCAAGAAGAGGACCACATGACTCTGCAAGGAGTGGTGCCTGCTTGGTTTTGCCAGGCATTTGCCTGCTCCGCCCAAATGCCAACCACCTCTCCTCACTCCTGCTGAGCTCCATGGAGACCCCCACCACCTGGCACCTGGACTTCTAGGCCCTTCCAAGGCAGCCCTCCTATGCCTGGCCTGATCCCAGCATCCACAGTTGGGAAATCCAACTGTCCTTTTCCAAGCCTAGGGTTCACTGGTCACTCTTTTAGGCTGCAGCCTGGAACACAAGGGCTGCCAAGCACAGTCACTCAGGGTCAACCAGAGCTGTCTGGGCCTGCCAGTCCTACCTCAATTGCAAACCATCTATTAAGACAGGATCGAGGCCTAGTCTAGTAGTTTACAAACTCTTTTGACCACTATAGTCCAGTACTCCAAATGTTTCTATAAATAGACACATATTTACGGCAGAAACAGAAGTTTCCCCAAACAATACTTCCCCTTAAAGGACGCTGATATACCCTATCCTTACAACAACCAGTGCACACTACTATTTTGTTCCATTCTTATTTCATTTAAAAAAAAAAAAATGCTGGTTGCAATTCACTAAACTTATGTCATAAGCCAAATAGTCTGAACCTGCAGGTTCCGGGGAGGACAGGCCTAGGCTTTCTGTACATCTAATTCCAACTTCCCCAGGTTTTACCTCCCAAGTCACCCCTGCTCTGTGGCCTCCCAGGTGAGGATGGGATCATTGACCCATTGGTGGAAATATGTATTGAGAGCTTACTATGTGCCTGGAGGATCTTGAGACTCTGCTGGGGAGCGTACAGGAAGTAGGACAGCAAAATCCCCACCCCAGGGAGGATGGCAGGCACCAAACATTTAGGGAAATAAGACTGTAATATGTATCCTTCCATACATGCTTCCCCAACATCACTTACCAAACATGTCCTAAAGTCATAATTACACGACTTGTTTCCTCCACTCTACTCTTACTCCCCACGGTTTCTCCAGCATCCAACACTAGGGTTTATCCCTCTAGTAAAATATTGTTGAAGAAATAAATGAGGGGGAATCCCTGGGTGGCTCAGCGGTTTGGCACCTGCCTTTGGCCCAGGGCGTAATCCTGGAGTCCCGGGATCGAGTCCCACATGGGGCTCCCTGTATGGGGTCTGCTTCTCCCTCTGCCTGTGTCTCTGCCTCTCTCTCTCTCTCTCTCTCTCTCTGTGTCTCTCATGAATAAATAAATAAAATCTTAAAAAAAAAAAAGAAAAAGAAGAAATAAATGAATGTAAGACCCAATCTTCAGGTATTTCAGCTCCATGTTTCTCTGACATATCTGATGGACAATCCTCGGTGATCCGTCGGGAAGATCATATTAGAACTTCCAATGAGGGATCCCTGGGTGGCGCAGCGGTTTGGCGCCTGCCTTTGGCCCAGGGCACGGTCCTGGAGACCTGGGATCGAATCCCACGTAGGGCTCCCGGTGCATGGAGCCTGCTTCTCCCTCTGCCTGTGTCTCTGCCTCTCTCTCTCTCACTGTGTGCCTATCATAAATAAATAAAAGTTTAAAAAAAAAAAAAAAAAAAGAACTTCCAATGATATTCATTTATTATTTAGCTCCTCCTTTCAACTTTTTAATTTTGTCTTTTTATGCATTTATAATATACACATTGTATTAAAACAGATCTCATTTATAAGGATACAGACACTTCAGGTATCACTAACATTTTTTTGAGGGGTAGGTGCTTAATTTTTGTAAATAAAGTTTTACTGGTATACACCCAAATCTATTCATTTCCCCATCCTCTGTGGCTGTTTTTGAGCCTAAATGGCAGAATTGAGTAGTTTACCACCAAGACTGTGTACCCTATAAAGCTGAAAATATTTACTATCTGGCCCTTTAAAGAAAAAGCTGGCTGATTTCTGAACAGACCAATGCTCAAAAACCAAAGTGGGCTGGCTGTCAAATCACAGTCCCACAAGATTCTCCTCTGAAGAAAGGAGTCTGTGGTCCTACTAGTCTGTGACATCCCTTCGGGGAGTAATAGTAAAGGCTACCCAAGGGGTGCCTGGCTGGCTCCATCAGTGGAATGTATGACTTTTGAGGTTAGGATTGTGGGTTCAAGCCCCAAGTTGGGTGTAAAGATTACTTAAAAATAAAATAAAATAAGATTTATGAAAGGCTATCCAGAAGTCCTGTTAGAGAGAAACCTGCTGCCTCTTGCTTAAACCTGGATTTTACTTCTCCAAGGGACCCTACCTTAACCCCAAACACTGATTACCATCATGCCACCTTGAGAAATCCTAGAGTTCTCCTTCACCAGCCCTGAACCCAACAACCAGCAGAACTCAACATGGTTCCCAGTGAAAATTCCAGAAATGCATGACAGGCACTTGTGAAATTTCACAAAAGGCTCCTCAGCTAGGCAAAGAGTGCCCTCCCCTTGGGGCATTCGACAAATTTCCATTTATAAACAGCCCAGAGTGCAGAACTGCACATCTGGAAGGATTCAAAGGCCCAGCTATCAACCAGCTCACAGCAGCCAAAGAGCAGTTAAGTAGAAATGGATCCAAGTCAGACCAGGCCTTGAATTCTACTAGCTGGATATCTTAATCTCTATGTTCTTATGAGCCTTAGGGGTTTTTTTGGTTTTGTTTTAAAATATTTTATTTACTTGAGAGAGATACAGAGAGAGCACAAGCAAGGAAGGGGCAGAGGGAGAAGCAGACTTTTGCTGAGCTCAATCCTAGGACCTTGAGATCATGACCTGAGCTGAAGCCCGATGCTTAACCAACAGAGCCACCCAGGCGCCCCAAGCCCTAGTTTATCTATGTATGTACCTTTAAGAGTTGATCTGAGGACTAAATTAGAAGGAAAGAAATGGGTCTAGTCTCCTACCTGGAAGTTAGTAAATAGTAACATCATGAAGATTATTCTAGAATTCATCATGTAACTCCCTCCAAAATCTTGCATGGCTCCCTATTGCCTACATAAAGAGTTTATACTTCTTAAACAGCCGGCCAAGGTCCTGTAACATCTTCCCTGACTAGATTCACCATTTTTTTTTTAAAGATTTTATTTATTTATTCATGAGAGACACAGAGAGAAAGAGGTGCAGAGACACAGGCAGAGGGAGAAGCAGGCTCCATGCAGGGAGCCCAATGTGGGGCTCCATCCCGGGTCTCTAGGGTCATACCCTGGGCTGAAGGTGGGGCTAAACTGCTGAGCCACCCAGGCGTCCCTAAGTTAACCCTTTTATTTTTAATTTTTTTTTTAAGATTTTATTTATTTATTCATGAGAATACACAGAGAGGAGAGAGAGAGAGAGAGAGAGAGAGAGAGGCAGAGACACAGGCAGGGGGAGAAGCAGGCTCCATGCAGGGAGCCTCACGTGGGACTCGATCCTGGGTCTCCAGGATCAGGCCCTGGGCTGTAGGCAGCGCTAACCACTGAGCCACCCGGGCTGCCCTAAGTTAACCCTTTTAAAGCAGTCCCATGAGAACAAGGGTGAGGGAGATTCCCCAAAACCTGGGCCAGGTACATTCTAAGTGCTTTGCAAATACTAATTCAATGAATGCTCACACCAACCCTATGAGGTAGGTACTACTATAACAGGCCCAGAGACATTAAAAATTTTTTCCAGGATCTCATGGTTGTAAGGGGTGGAGCCAGAACTGGAACCCAAGTTGTCTGGTTCAAGTCCTTGTTCTTACTTTGCTCTGTCATACTGGCACCTCCCAGCACTGTCCTCCTACCACTCTAAGTCCTCTTCCACAATGGGGCTACACCAGGGTCACAGGGCTTTGCAGCTTACCAGCCAAGTAAACTTGGGCAAGTTATTCACCAGGGACAAGCACTTATCCTTCCAGGTTGTGTGAAGATCCCAAGAGATGGTACGAGTAAAATACTTAGCACAATGTCCAGCCTATTACAAAAGCTCAATCAACAAAAGCAGTAATTACTATTAGTAATTAGCACTGTGAATAATAATAGTAATTTCTCACCCATCTCCATGCCCCCTGAATTCTGAACATATCCCAGAGGCTCAATGTCTTATGATTTCAGCTCTTCCCTCCAACTAATTTTCATAGAAATTCCAAGCAACTTCTGAACCCGCTCTGGAACCTAGGAACAAAAGGGTTCTGGCGGGCAGAGAACTTGAGGAGGCAGATAATCCAAAAATAATTGATCCCAGGTTGTGGAAAGCATTTTGTTTACGGCAGCAGGCTGACATTCCCAATTATCTTCTGCTTAGGCTAACATTACAGCCTGCCCTCCCCAGCAAACCAAGACTGCCAGTCTGCTTACCATAGTCCTGCAGGATGTAAGGTCAGGCTGCCCCTCACAGAGATAAACTGAGGCACAGATGCCCTGAGTCATGGCCCATGAGGGTACCCTCAGCTCAAGCAGCACCTGCAGGATGCTGATCATGTGCTACATCCAGGGACCCTGGTTTTGAAGTCTGGATGCTGAGCCCAGCAAAAGCCTATTGTTTCTAGAAATGCTGTCAGGAGCGGGACTCTTGTGTGCAGAATACAGAGGGTCTACCTAAGATGTCTACAATCAGATCCTGAAAATTTCTGGGACACCTGGGTGACTAGTGGTTGAGCATCTCCCTTCGGCCCAAGGTGTAATCCTGGGGTTCCAGGATCGAATCCCACATCGGGCTTCCTGTATGAAGCTTGCTTCTCTCTCTGCCTCTCTCTCTGTGTCTCTCATGAATGAATAAATAAAATCTTTAAAAAAAAAAAAAAAAGTCCCGGGATCGAGTCCCGCATCAGGCTCCCTGCATGGAGCCTGCTTCTCCCTCTGCCTGTGTCTTTGCCTCTCTTTCTCTGTGTCTCTCATGAATAAATAAATAAAATCTCAAAAAAAAAAAAAAATCCTGAAAATTTCTAAACCTTTTGTGGGCTCAATTGGGACTCATAATGAATCCTCATACAATCCATGGCACAGCAGGATATGTATACCCCCTTGTCCACATGAAAAAACTGGCTCCAGAGAATATAGCTTGTCTGAGATCCCACAGCCTTATCTCCCCACCACACCAGGGCACCTGGCCAGGCCTTTTCACCTATGACGGGCGAGTCTCTCAATCCCCTCCAGGCTCTTGGGAGACCCTCCTTCAATCTCATTTGCTGAACAGGTGATGCTGGCAGCTTTGCCAACTCTCCTACCCTCGGAGATCAGAGGTCACATCAGTGCCTCTGGTTTTCCAGGTCTCTAGGAAGGAAGCCCTCTGGGGGCAGGAAGTTGGTTGTGCTGACTCACAGGCCAAGGGAGAGTAGTCCAGGAAACTTGCTCACTCTGTTTCCATGGTGCTGGGCTGTGTGGCACCCCATCCTCTCAGAGGCTCACTTACAAGGCTGGGGTTGTAAGTGGGGTTGGGGGGCACAGGCAGACTTGCCTGCCTCTTGGGTCTGTCTGTCCACCCCCACTCCATTTCTCCCATAGATTTATAGACTCACAGCAAACAGTTACCCCTCTTATAACTGCGTCCCCAGAATGGATGCTGTGATGGGGTTCAGCCCCTCCCTGCCAGAACTTTGGGGAATTCATCTGCAGAGCCAGGAAGCCTTCTTCACCCTGACCAGGGAAAATAAAGGCCCCCAAGATACATTCTGGGTGAGCTGAAGCCCACCCAATGCCACTGGCTGCCCCTGCCTCCTGACTTCCTGCACTGTTTTTAACAGAAAAGGTGCCATTTGATTAGGAAGCTATCTTCTCAAGGACAAACAGGATGCCAGAGGGCAAGAAAGCACCACCCAGCAGATCCTCACTTCTCCTGGAGTGGGAAGGAGCCTGAAGAGCCATGCATTTATGACCCCAAGAAAAAGGGGAACAGGTGCGCTACCATCTTAAACACAGATCACAGCTCTAAAAGCTAATGGTGTCATTCCCTGTCCTCCCAACTGTAACATTTTATTTTGCTTAAAAGAAACTTTCCTGGGGATCCCTGGGTGGCCCAGCAGTTTAGCGCCGCCTTCAGCCTGGAGCATGACCCTGGGGACCCAGGATCGAGTCCCACGTCGGGTTCCCTGCATGAGCCTGCTTCTCCCTCTGCCTATGTCTCTGCCTCTCTCTCTCTGTGTCTCTCATGAATAAATAAATAAATTAAAAAAAAAAAAAAAGAAACTTTCCTGCTCTATTTCTCATTTCCTGGGAGACTGGGTCTGAACACCTCACCTGGCTGGACAATGATCAGAACATGGGATCCCTGGGTGGCTCAATGGTTTGGCGCCTGCCTTCGGCCCAGGGCATGATCCTGGAGACCCATGGATCAAATCCTACATCGGGGGATCCCTGGGTGGCGCAGCGGTTTGGCTCCTGCCTTTGGCCCAGGGTGTGATCCTGGAGACCGGGATCAAGTCCCATGTCAGGCTCCCTGCATGGGGCCTGCTTCTCCCTCTGCCTGTGTCTCTGCCTCTGTGTGTGTGTGTGTCTCTCATGAGTAAATAAATAAAATCTAAAAAAAAAAAAAAAAAACTCTATACGCCACAAAAGGCGTAAGTGCCCAAGACGGTTCTGGATGCCAGAAGACTCAGGATCCCGCTCTAGCAGACTAGCTGTATGGCCATGGGAAAGTCCTGTGACATAACCATCTCAAAGGGCAGCTGAGGAGTTAGTGTGGAAGTTCAGGGAGCCTCAACAATGCCTAGTACAGGTAAATGATAAATGTCGGCTAGTCTTAGAGATTCTTTAGGCAAAGGCAGAGACTAGTCTCTAAGGATTTGGGACAGATTAGAAATCCATCATATGATCTAAACTAAAAACTAGTGTGCCACTCCCTTACACAAACACGCAGATTCTCTCATCCCCTCTCAGAAATCCAAATCCAGAGAGAAAAAAAAAAAAATCCAGAGAGAAATGTGCCTGAGGTCTCACTGGCAGCACGTGGCAGAGCGAGCGGAGCTGTTCCTCACCCTCAATCACCTGGCTTTTTCACTGAGGCCCAGTGTACGCTGGGCCTGCTCAGGGCTTCTAAAAGTTCAGGCTCCATCCGTCGGCCCACTTGTTTGTAGAACACAGGGAGAGTACCAGACACACTCCCAAGAAAACACAAGGGTGCAGCCACTCCCTCCCTCAAGGCCAGGGCTTAGCTCACTCACTGAGGTGGCAGGAGTGCTTCGGGCTAGAAACCTTGGGAGAGGAGGGCAGACCCCACTCACACAGGCTGATGTCACGCAGTGGTCATTGTAAATTGTTCTGCAGGCCCTGATGGGGAAGACTCCGGGCCTGAAGGCGCCCTTAGGATCACTTCTCAGCCCAACCTGCGGCCTCACCTACCCCACCCCTCACTCCAGCTCAGCTGGGCGGAGGAAGAGGAAACTAGCCTGACCCTCCACCCAAATCACTTGAAAGCCCATTCAAGGGGAACACGTCCCACCCTCCTCCCCCACATCCAATGACTCAATGGCAAGTTTCTGGAGAAGAAACTGAGGGTGGAGAGTAGTTGTCAAAACCCTAGGCTCGAGCTCTCGGAAAATGCAGTGGGAGAAAGCGTGTCAGGAAATCCCCTCTACTAGTTGAAAGAAGGAGGAGGCTAATATTTTCTGGCCTCAAGTGTGGGGTCACAAGAAAGCGCAGGGGTCCGACTCCTCCCCACTTCCTGACACCTGCTCCCACGGAGCTCAGACCCCTTACGTCCTTCCTTTGCCCCTGAACACATGTGGGATTGTCTTCATACAGACCTACTTCACAGATTCTGCTTTCTCCCCACTTGCTGCATCAAACTCGCCCATCTGGAGGCACCTGAGCCCCCACCCCTGGACATGTGTCCGACATCCAATCTCCCACACCGATGTCACTTGTCGCCCGCCTCTCCTCAGGTCCAGTACCTCTGGACCCTCCAGCATCCAGGACACCTTTCTCCCCGATCTTCCTCGAACCCCCCCCCGGTGGGCCCCGTCGGGGCTGCGGGAGTGAGCGGCCAGGACGGGGGGGGGGGGGGCAGGGCAGGGCGGCCCGAGCTCACCATGGCGAAGCCGGAGAGCAGAGCAGAGGTCCGGCTGGAGGCTTTGAGCTTGGCGCGGCTCAAGTAGAGCTTGCGCCAGGACAGCGCCTGCATCGAGTGCTCGTTGAGGCTCATCACCTCGGAGTAAGTCTGGCCGATCCAGTCCGGGTAGGTGACGGCGGCTGGCGGGGGCGGCGACCCCGGGGGCTCCCCGTCCCCGCTGCGGCGGCGGCTCCGGCGGCTGCCGCTGGTGGTGCTGCCTCCGCCGAGGGGAAGCTCGGGGCTGTTGCTGTTCGGGGGCGGGGCGGGCTCCGGATGCATGGAGCACGGTGCAAAGGCGCGGGCCGGCTGGGGCTCCTGCGAAGGCGCGGCCCCTGCCCTCCGCCGCACCCCCGCCTCCGCCTCCGCCTCCGCCTGAGGCAGCAGCCGCCTGCCCCCCGCGCGGGCCGGGCCTGACTCGGCGGGCCGCCGAGGACGAGGAGGAGGTCGAGGGAGCTGCTGCAGCCCCACCTCGCAGGCCCGCCGCGCCGCTTGCAAGAAGCCTGGGGCCGCCCGGACGCGAGCTTGCGCGCAAGCCAGCGTCCGAGATCCATGGCCCGGGCCCTCGGCGCGCGCCGCGATTGGCCGCAGCCTCGGGGTGATTAGCATGCGCCCCGGCCCGTCCCGGAGACCCCGCCCCGGGGAGGTGGGCGGGGCAGGAGCGGGTCACGTGGCGCGCGCCCTCCGACGGCCCCGCCCCCCGTCTCTGGCGAGGCTCCGAGCGCTCCGCGGGGCCTCCCATCCGCTCAGCTGCTCCGATGGCCCTTCGCCCGGAGCTCGGACTCCTGGGTCGGGCCGCCTGAGGTCACCTCTCGCCGCCTCCTAAGGCCCATTCCCCTTGGAACCACGTGGCTGAGGCTCTGCCCCGTGGCGGGGGGGAAGCAGGCGGGAGGCAGGCTGAGGTCTGGAGTTCGTTCAGTCTGTTCTTACTGAGCAACTACTTGGTGCCAACACTGTTCTGAGCGCTGAGGGAGGCGTGGTGAGTAAGATGGACAAATCCCCTGCCTCGGTGGAGCTTACGTTCCGGAGGGGAGACGCATAAACACCAGGGAGGATATTATAACAGTCGACGTGATAAATGTATGGAAAAAACAAAGCACGGTAAACGCGGTGGATAGTGCAGATTTGCACTAATATTGCAAATCTTTACAGTTAGTACAGTTTATTAGGGCGAGAGCGCAGGCGCGCGCAGAGGGGAGGGGCAGAGGGAGCGAGTCCCCAAGTGGACTCTACATGATGAGCCTGCAGGCGGGCAGGGGCCTCCATCACACGACCCTGAGTTCACCCTATGGAAACCGAGAGTCAGATGCGAAACCGACTGGGCCACCAAGGCGCCCCGTGGGGGTTGTAATTTTAATTTTAGAATGCTCTGGGCAGGGATTTTTTCATCTGCTTTGTTCAATTTGTTCACATAATGGTTCACCGGTGTCTGCTGTGTAATATGCAGGCTGACACCTGCTAGGTATTTTTTATTTTTATTTAAAAATAAATAAAGATTTTTAAAGATTTTATTTATATACGAGAGACAGAGAGGCAGAGACGCAGGCAGAGGAAGCAGACTCCCTATAGGGAGCCTGATGCAGGACTTGATCCCTGGACAGGGGATCATGCCCTGAGCCGAAGGCAGACACTCAACAACTGAGCCATCTAGGTGTCCCAATAAATATTTTTTAAATGAATGAATGTTCAAACCCACTCAGCAAGCGTTTACTGAGCGTTTATTAAGTGTGAAGCTGAGGGATCCGAGAGGAACCTTCATGGACTCTTATATTTTAGTGGGGACAATAGGTAATACGAAAAGAAGTTTACAGTTTTGTGACTTGGTCACATTTGAGATGAGACCTGAACCCAGGGATGCAAAGAGCCAAGAGCTTGCTTTCCAAGGAAAGGGCACAGCAAGTGCAGAGATCCTGAAGCAGCAAATCTGGCTAATGGAGCATTAGGATGGCAGTTTAGCTGGGGAATAGTGGAGGGCAGAGGTGAGGTGGTATTCTAGGCTTAGGACTATCCCTTAGGATGTGAGCTCCAGAAGGGCAGGGACATTTACTGTTGGTTTCACAACTCTACCTGCAGTATCTACAATAGCACTTGGCGCTTTAGTAAGTATCTGTTGAATGAACAAGTGTGGGAGAGAGGAATGAATGAAACTCGTAATTAGCCCAGTCAAATCACAAGCATGAGGCATTCCAGGTCAGTGATGGTGAAATTTAACTCTTGTCACCACTAGAGAGCGTCCTGCCACTCACCCACATTTTGGGATAAACCTGAAAGCCCCCACTCATTCCTCCCCAGTTTCTGGGATTCCTCAGAGGCCTTTCTTTTCTTTTCTTTTTTTAAAAGATTTTATTTATTTATTCATAGAGACAGAGAGAGAGAGGCAGAGGCACAGGCAGAGGGAGAAGCAGGCTCCATGCAGGGAGCCTGACATGGGACTCGATCCAGGGTCCCCAGGATCAAACCCCGGGCTGCAGGCAGCGCTAAACTGCTGTGCCACCAGGGCTGCCCCTCAGAGGCCTTTCTGAGAGTTTTCAGGAATACTAGGAAAGTTGGAATTTGAAGCCTCCCCCTCACTGGGCGTGTTTCTTTGATGGCCTTTCTTTGTTCTTCTACTTACCTACTTACCGTCTGTGTTCACACACCACCACCAAAGAGAGACCGTCCCTTTCTGTCTAAAGTATCCCCCATTTCACGTTCTATCACCTCACCCTGTTTTATTTTTTATAGTTCTAATTACTATCTGAAATCACCTACTTAATGTATGTGTTGACCTGTTTGTCCGTGTGCCCACCCCCAGCCTGATGAGCACCCAGACAGCAGTTTGTGTCATTTTATGTTTATTTATTTATTTATTTTTAAAGATTTTATTTATTTACTCATGAGGGACAGAGAGAGAAGCAGAGACACAGGCAGAAGGGAGAAGCAGGCTCCATGCAAGGAGCCGAACGTGGGACTCGATCCCGGGTCTCCAGGATCAGGCCCTGGGCTGAAAGCGGGCACTAAACTGCTGAGCCACCCGGGCTGCCCAGTTTGTGTCATTTTAAATCACTCCTCTAGCACTCCTCAGGGACTCTCGCAGGGTTAGGCACACCCGAAACTCCCAATAGAAGCATGTTCAATGAATAAGATAATGAAAGGTACTTGGGTCTAAGGAATCCCTGCTCAGACAGAACTGGGTACACGCAACATTTGGAGGCTGATGGGGCCTGGGGTACCCCAGGCCTGAAAGGGGAAGAGGCTAGAAGCTGCTAGGAGAGATTTGCAGATTTAGAAGGAACAATGGGATCTGGGAAAGGCAGCTCAGCAGGGGGCTTTGGGGCTGGAATGAAGCCAATTTTCCTTTCTCCAACTCCTGTCATGCTCCTCCCCCTCTCCTTCTAATTCTCTGGGGTTTGAATCCTACCATATGCACAGAGCAGAAAAAATTAAAATACTGTCCAGACTTGGAGGGGAGGCATCTGGGCATCCCTGCTTCCGGCCCTAGGTCCTAGAGCCCAGAAGGGCCCGTGGTAACTTTTCCATACCCATGGTAGAACCAGCTGGGACCTGAGATACACCAGCTTCATCCCCCACTAACCAGTGGAGAAGCAGGTTTGGAACCCCAGCTCCAAACACCATGTACGGCTCCCCCTAGTGGCCAGGGAGGTGTGTTCTCAACCTTTGGGGGTTTATGCCCAAAAAGGGCAAACAATTTTTCAGTCAACTTTGTGAATGAGCAGATAGAGATCCAACTGAAAGGATTGCTGCAAGCTGCGCCATCACTGTGGCTAATGGGTACAGCCTAGGGCTGACCAAAGATGCCCTGAGCTGCCTTTGGAGATTCAAGCTCCACATAACATAGGATGAAAAAAAGTTAACATTTAAGTCTTACTTACCAATGACAGGTACTATGTTAAGCCCTTTGTTATTAAATAATTTATATATTTATGATAAGTACGTAATATACAAATGTAACATATATAATGTGATATATAATATTAAATATAATTAATGTGTTATTAAAATATAGTTATATACTCTTTACACATATTTTTAATTTTTTTATTTGTTTTTTAAAAGATTTAGGGATCCCTGGGTGGCTTAGCAGTTTAGCGCCTGCCTTCGGCCCAGGGCGTGATCCTGGAGTCCGTGGATCGAGTCCCACGTCGGGCTCCCTGCATGGAGCCTGCTTCTCCCTCTGCCTGTGTCTCTGCCTCTCTCTCTGTGTCTCTTATGAATAAATAAATAAAATCTTTAAAAAAAAAAGATTTTATTTTTGGGGTGTCTGGGTGGCTTAGTCGGTTAAGTGACCGACTTCTGGTTTGGGCTCAGTTCACTCTCTCAGGGCCCTGAGATCCAGCCCCCGTATTGGGCTTCATTCACACTAGATGCCCCTCCCAGTGCTTTCTCTCTCTCTCAAAGAAAAAAAATTTTATTTTTTATTTTTTAAAGATTTTATTTATTTATTCAGAGAGAGAGAGAGAGAGAGAGAGAGACAGGCAGAGGGAGAAGCAGGCTCCATGCAGGGAGCCCGATGTGGGACTTGATTCCGGGTCTCCAGGATCACACCCCAGGCTGCAGGCGACGCTAAACCGCTGCGCCACCGGAGCTGCCCGAAAATTTTTTTTAAATTTTCATGTGACCTCTATGTCCAACATGCGGCTCAAACCCATAAACCCTAGATCAAGAGTCACATGCTCCACTGACTGAGCCAGCCAGGTAGGTGCCCACATAGTATATATTAAGTTTATTAAGTTATTTCATTATTTATTATTCTATTATATTGAATATATTATATTTAACTCTGGAATTTTTTACAACCCATGGTATTAATATCACCATTTTACAGATGGAAACGTGCAGAAAACCAATAAGTAGTACTACAGTACATTAAACCCAGCTGGTGAGTTTCCAGAACCTGGGATTTAACCACCACCAAAGTCATACTGCCCCTGCATCTCTGGAGGTATTTTGTTCAAATGCAAGTTACTAAAACCCATCCAAGCAGTTTAGTTCTAGTAAGTTCTTCAGGCAAATTTTGAGAATCACTGAACTAGATGAGCCTTTGTATTTAAGTACTTTTAATCTTTTACAATTGGTTTACCAATGTTCCCTTGGGCACGCAGTTGGACTGTGACCTTGGGCAACTTACTTAACCTGTCTGAACCCCCAATCCTCTTAGCAAAAATGGAGATATTACAAATATCATACACCCTGAAAATGGACACTTAATCACTTCCTTTTTTTTTTTTTTTTTTTAAGATTTTATTTATTGGGACGCCTGGATGGCTCAGCGGTTGAGCATCTGCCTTCAGCTCAGCGGAATTCTGGGATGAGTCCCCCATCGGGTTCCTGGGTTCCCCGTGGGGAGCCTGCTTCCCTCTCTGCCTATGTCTCTGCCTCTCTCTTTATGTCTCTCATGAATAAATGAATAAAATCTTAAAAAATAAAAAGAGAGTACTGTATTGGAGCCCATCATGGTCGCTTGCTTCTGTTTATTTCCTTCTCTCATCTACACCTCCCCCTCCGCTCTAAGGTTTAAGACCCCTAGATTAGGGACACCTGGCTGGCTCAAAAGAGGATGTCTCTCAATCTAGCGTTCATGAGTTTGAGCCCCACAATGGGTGTAGAAATTACCAAAAATAAAAAAACCCACCCTAAATTGATAATAATAAAAACAGCCGGGCAGCCCCGGTGGCGCAGTGGTTTGGCGCCGCCTGCAGTCCGGGGTGTGATCCTGTCGACCTGGGATCGAGTCCCACATCGGGCTCCCTGCATGGAGCCTGCTTCTCCCTCTGCCTGTGTCTCTGCCTCTCTCTCGCTCTCTCTGAATGAATAAATAAATAAATTAAAAAAAAAAAAAAAAACAGCCACCATTTCTTGAGCTCAAGCCTCTACAGAACAGTGCTTGTATACCTGATAATGGGAAGCTCACTCTTTCCAGAAACCATGCATTTCTGTACTGGTTATTTTATTTTATTTTATTTTATTTTATTTTATTTTATTTTATTTTATTTTATTATTTTATTTTAAGATTTATTTACTCATGAGAGACACAGAGAGGCAGAGACATAGGCAGAGGAAGAAGCAGGCTCTATGCAGGGAGCCTGATGTGGGACTCAATCCTGGGACTCAGGGATCACGCCCTGAGCTGAAGGCAGATGCTCAACCGCTCAGCCACCCAGGCATCCCTGTACTGGTTATTTTTAACAGTTCAAAAGTTTTCCTTGTATGGAGTTGGAGCTGGTATAGGCCTGCCTGATTCCCACTATGTTCCACATAGAATGTGTGAAATCCCTCTACTGCCCAGCCCTGATGCCAACACCACAAGAACATCTGTTTTGTTGTTTTTTTTTTTAAAGATTTTATTTATTTATTCATGAGAGACACAGAGAGAGGCAGAGACACAGGCGGAGGAAGAAGCAGGCTCCCCAAGGGGAGCCCGATGCGGAACTCGATCCCAGGACCCCAGGATCATGACCTGAGCTGAAGGCAGATGCTCAGCCGCTGAGCCACTCAGCGTCCCTCCACAAGACATCTGGAAGGCACTTTATTTAGTAAGTGATCCAGAAGGCTCTCAGAATCCAAGAACTGGGTGTAGAAAGCTGAAAACAAAGTGCGGTAACTGTCAAGGGACAGGTTGCACAATTCAAAATTAAGAGGGATCCCTGGGTGGCGCAGCGGTTTGGCCCCTGCCTTTGGCCCGGGGTGTGATCCTGGAGACCCGGGATCGAATCCCGCGTTGGGCTCCCTGCGTGGAGCCTGCTTCTCCCTCTGCCTGTGTCTCTGCCCCTCTCTCTGTCTCTCTATGTCTCTCATGAATAAATAAATAAAATCTTTAAAAAAAAAAATTCAAAATTAAGATATATGGACTCCAGGGCAGCCCTGGTGGCCCAGCGGTTTGGTGCCGCCTTCAGCCCGGAGTGTGATCCTGGAGACCCGGGATCGCGTCCCACGTCAGGCTTCCTGCATGGAGCCTGCTTCTCCCTCTGCCTGTGTCTCTGCCTCTCTCTCCCTCTCTCTCTGTCTGTCATGAATAAATAAAATCTTAAAAAAAAAAAAAAAGATATATGGACTCCAGTGTTGTTTTTTTTTTTTTTTTTTTTTAAATGAGAGACACCGAGAGAGGTGGAGACACGGGCAGAGGGAGAAGCAGGCTCCATGCAGGGAGCCTGATGTGGGACTCGATCCCGGGTCTCCAGGATCACACCCTGGGCTAAAGGCGGCACTAAACTGCTGAGCCACCTGGGCTGCCCTCCAGTATTGATTTCCAAATAATTCTCTGGGCCTGGAGCTCAGAGACTTTATCAAGGAATCCCTGTTCTGTCTCCCTAGTCCTTCCTGGGCTTGTGGGGCTCACTCTTCCACCTGGTCAGGAGCCATTACTAGGTTCTGTTTGTGTTTGTGCCTATGCCTTTTATGGGCGGTGCTTTTTATGTTCTGGCTAGAAATCATTGCCAACCCCAAGGTCATGAAGATATTCACTTATGTTTTAAAACTTTAAAACGTAACTAAATAAATCTTTTTTTTTTTTTTAAGTTTTAAAAAGATTTTATTTGGGAACCTGGGTGGCTCAGTGGGTGAGTGTCTGCCTTCGACAGGGGGGGTCCTGGGATCGAGTTCCACATCAGGCTCCCCTCAGGGAGCCTGCTTCTCCCTCTGCCTATGTCTCTACCTCTCTCTTTGTGTGTCTCTCATAAATTAAAAAAAAATAATAAAATCTTTTAAAAATAATAAAAAATAAATCTTACTTTCTAAAAAAAAAAATTAAACGTTTTCTTGGATGATCTAGCATCCTCTGTTAGCAAAACAAGACCAATCAGGCCACGCTCTAGAGACCGAGTACCTGAGATCAGGGAGGACTGCTATGAATTGAATTACATCCCTGCAAAAAGATACATTGGGGGAAAAAAAAAAGATATGCTGCAGTCCTACCTCCCAGTACCACAGAATGTGATCTTATTTGGAGATAGGGTCTTTACAGAGGTAATCAAGTTAAAATGAGGTCCTAATCCAATATGATTGGTGTCCTTATAAAATGGGGAAATTAGGACACACACAGGCATACCCAGGGGGCAGATGATGTGGAGAGATGCAGGGAGAAGAATGGCCATTCATAAGTCAAGGAATGCATGAGGTTACCCGAAGCCAGGAAAGAGGCCTGGAACTGGTCCTTTTATATAGCAGAGGTAACATGCTGTCGACACCTTGATTTCTGGTTTCTGGCCCTCAGAAGTGTGAGACAACATTTCAGTTATTCTCTGTCATTCAGGATGTAGTACTTTGTTACAGCAGCCCTAAGAACTGAATACAAGTACCCTAGAGTTAACTGAGGTGGGGTCTCTAGTCAACCAAGGGGAAGAGTTCTGATGGGTTTGTCAGGGGGCTGCAAGTATATTCAACATGTCAACAGAGATTAGGAAAGGACACAGACTTTGGAGCTAGGTAAACCTAGATCTGAATCCCAGCTTTGTTAGTTTATAACTGCAATTTGAGGCAAGCAACCCAACCTCTCTAAGTCCCATCTGCCAAATGGGAATAGCATTGAGACTTGACACAATGGGTTGCACCATGAACAAACATTTGTCAGGTAGTTAGCACAATGCCCAGTAAACTGTGGTTACTATTTTCCCCTCTTGTGGGATCATGCTGTTCTTGATGAAAGGGGATTGTCTCATTGCAAATATAATGAATTGGCTAATTCGTGAGTATTTATGAAAGGCAGACTATCAGTGAGAATCCAGCTGGGAAAAACAGACAGAGTAGGGGAATCTATACATGGAATGGCTTCATAGGCAGTGGAAGAGGCAAACAGGAGGGGCAGGCACCCACAGGCTAGCAACAGTAGGAGCACCTTGATCACCTCTGGCCTTTCTGATATGTGGGAGGGTCTGGAGTCCCCAGAAAGAAGCTACACCCAGAAAGAAGCTGCACCCAGAAAGAAGCTGCACCCAGAAAGAAGCTGCCTGGTGGGAGGTGGAGACACAGGAAATGCAGCTGCTGCTGGAGATGTTACCTGAGGCCCGTGGAGAGGGAGAAATACCCTGGCTTCTCCTTTCTTCCCACCCACCTGGCTTCTCTCGCTGCCTCCCACTGGCCAGTCTGTGCAGGAAGCCAGTTGATTTGGCAGCTTGCTGGTGTTGGCAAAGCAGAGAAAGGGCAAGGAATGGAGTTGAGGGCAGACAGGCCCAGGCTCAGCACCAGGGATTGGAATTTACATTTCATCTCTGTGAGCCTGATTCTCCATCTGGAAAGTGAGGATAATAGGAGTATCTATGCAGAGACTAGTTGAGTGCATACAATAAGATAACACGTGTTAACAGTTGAGCCCAGTGCCTGGCACATAGTAGGGAGTACCCTATAAGTGTGAATAACAAGCTCATTAGCCATTTTCTGCTCCTACCTTAAGGAGGGAAGAGGACAGAGGCCTGGGAATAAATTCAAGGTACAGGAACAGTCCTGGTGCTGCTGATATTTTTATCTCAGACATGTGCCCATCTGTCCCCTCTCCATTCTAAGCTGGTGACTCTGTCAGTCTCCTTTTAGAAACCCTGAGTCAGGGCCGACCATACAGAGTTCAGGGGAGCTGGGAGTTTGGTCTCCATGCTCCTTCAAAAGGATTTCAAATCCCCTAGACTCTAAGCTGATGTCTCTGCCTCCAACTGCTGCCAAACCTTCCTGGCCTCCCCCAGTCCAGGGCTAAGCCATCTCCAGGATCTTTCTTTGTATAATTAAAAAGAAAAATAGAACAGCCAATGTTGCCAAACATGTATTTAAAGGGACATCGGGGGTTCAGGGAGTGAAAAATAAAAATGTCTGAGGTTTAAATTAAAAGTCTCCATGCTCAGAGGTCTCCTGACCCTGGGATTTCTCCTCTGCTGGATTGCCTTTAATCCCCTGTCCTGACTTGTAAAAGCTTTTTAGACTGAAGGCATTTATTTCTCAGAGAAGTGTTCCAGCCTAATCATGTAAAAATGCCCAGGATCCCAGGAACAGCCTGTCAAGTATGATGTGGTTGTGTGGGGCCCCAGGGAGAGTGGGGAAGTTTTTTTTTGTTTGTTTTTGTTTTTTGTGTGTGGGGGGGGAGAATGAGTCCTTGCTTTCCTTCACTATGCCCTTCCCCCACCACATCTAATCCATCAGAAAACCCGGTGGACTATAGCCCTTAACATCTTAAAACCTGAGCACTTCTGTCCAGGGGCATCCCTTTTATGTTACCCAGGCCCCCACCATCACTCACTCAGAAGTCTGCAGCGACCTGCTCCCTGGTGCCTCTGCTTCTACTCTTGATCCTCCTAAAGCCATTCTGTAACAGCAACCAGAAAAATCTTTCTAAAACAAATCTGATCCTGTCCCTTGCCTGGTTGATTAGTTTCCTATTGCTGCTGCAACAAATTACCACAAATTTCTTTCGTGGCTTAAAATGATACAAATTTATTCTCTCACAGTTTAGAAGCTGTGAGATGAATCATAAGGGGTTAAGACTAAGGCACTAGCAGGCTGGTTCCTTCTGGAAGCTCTAAGGACAAATGCATTTCCCTGCCCTTTCCAGCATCTAGTGGCTGCCTGGATTCCTTGGCTTGTGGCCTCTTCCTCCTCCTTCAAAGCACATTTGTCCAATCTCCTCTGTTGCCACATCTCCTTTTCCCTCTGACCCTCCTGTCTGCCTCTGATAAGATCTCCTGTGTTTATATTGGGTCCATCTGGATAATCTGGGATAATCTCCCCATCTCAAAACCTCAGTCTTGATCACATCTGCAAAGCCTCTTCTGCAGTAACTATGCAGTAACATAGTTACAAGTTCCAGGGATTAGAATGTGGACATCTTTTGAGGTTCATTATTCAGACTCCCACACTGCTTAAAGCCCTCCAGTAAAACCCAAGCTCCTTACCCTTAATGGGATCACCTTATCTGATCTAGCCCTTTCCTATTTTTCTCAGGCTCTCCCCTAACTAACTTGCTTTTCACTGTTCTTTCCAGAGGTCAACTCCATTCTTGTCACAAGGCCTCTGCACATGCTGTTCCGTCTGCCTAAATGCTCTTCCCCCAGATCTTCACAGGGCTGGCTACTTCTTCCCTTTCAGACTTCAGCTCCAATGTCGCCCTCTCAGAGAGGTCTTTCCCTGTCTTACCCACTTCTCCCTGCATCCCTGCAGTCTCTCAAGTCACCTGTGTTTACTTACAACCTGTTTTTTTTTTTTTTTAGCTTATTAACTGTCTTTCTTCCCCATTAGAAAGTGAGCAAATGAGAGAAGAACCCTTCCTTCCTTGTTCACTGCTACCTCCTCAGTGACTGGTAAGCAGTAGATCCTTGATAAATGCTTATTCAATGGTTGCATGGATGGGTGATGATCTGGACAACCAATCTGGTCTCTGAGCTTCAATGTCCAGGATTCAGGCTCAGGATGGAGGTAGGTCAGACAGGCAGGAGGGTGCAACGTTTAATGAGTACTTCCTGTGTGCCAGGCCCTGTGCTGGTCCTTCCTTCATGCGATTCAACATTTATTGAAACACCTGCAGTGTGCCAGGCCTGGTGCAAGTTATTTATTCATGCATTATTTATTCAATTCAAAGAGCATTTACTAAAAACAAAAAACAAAACAAACAAAAAACAAAGAGCATTTACTGGGTGTCTACTGAATGCTAGGCCATGTACATTTATCAAACCTCTATTGTATACCAGCTGTCTCAAATCAGTGCCTAGGTACAGACTAGTTCAATAAATGCCTGAATCAATGAATGTCCTCAAGGAGCGCCTAGTCTTCCTGCTAAAATGGTCTGTGAATAAATAACTCTAACACACAAAGATAAGACAATAATGTGGGTGTGTTCAGAGGGCAGAGGGGCCCCTTATCACCTTGTACTGGCAGGTACCTTGCTCAGAGTCTTATCTTCTTACCTGGGAACCAGCTCTTTGAAGGTCAGGTAGACTTGCCCCTCACTCACCTGCCTCTCCATACCCTGGGCAACTGGGAAGGACCTGAGCACGTGCTCAGTCACTGCCTGTTATCTGATTCCTGCTGCTTCTCCTGCCAATGGTTGTTCCTTCACTCATATGCCAGGCAAGAGGGTAACAGCCAGGTCCCACCCCTGGTGCTGCTGGATGGGAGCTGGAGGCTCTGACAAGCTGCCTACCCTCCATTTGGCCCGACTTCCAGCTTAAATGAAGAATTTGGTCCTATTCCCTTGGTATAACCCTTTGACTGGACTTCTTTTTTTTTTTTTTTAGATTTTATTAATTTATTCATGAGAGAGAGAGAGAGAGAGAGAGAGGCAGAGACACAGGCAGAGGGAGAAGCAGGCTCCATGCAGGGAGCCCGACACGGGACTTGATCCCAGGACCCCGGGATCACAACTGGAGCCAAAGGCAGATGCTCACCCACTGAGCCACCTGGCCTGCCCTGTAGTCTATTCTTATAAAAAATCAGGTGATGTGTAGAAATTCTTAGACTCCAAAGCTCACCACAGTCTGGAGGTTTTGCCTGATCTGATACTTTTTTCCCTCCTTCCTTCCCTTCTTTTTAAATTGTTTTAAAGTACATACAACATAAAATGACAATTTTAACTATTTTATTTTTTATTGTATTTTTTTTTTTTTTTTAAAAAAAGAGGGTAAGATAGAGAATCCCAAGCAGAATCCATGCCCAGTGCAGAGCTGGACATGGGGCTTGATCTCACAACCCTGAGATCATGACCTGAGCCAAAATCAGGAGCTGGATGCTTAACCCACTGAACCACCCAGGTGTCCCTTTATTATTTTAATTTTTAAGTAGACTACATGTCAAAAGTGGGGATTGAACTGAGGACCCTGAGATCAAGAGTTGCATGCTCTAATGGCTGAGCCAGTGAGGCACTCCACCCCCCATTTTAACTATTTTAAAGTGTATGGTTCAGGCAGCCTGGGTGGCTCAGTGGTTTAGTGCCACCTTCAGCACAGGGCATGATCCTGGAGACCCGGGATCAAGTCCCATGTCAGGCTCCCTGCATGGAGCCTGCTTCTCCCTCTGCCTGTGTCTCTGAGCCTGTGTGTGTGTATGTCTCTCATGAATAAATGAATAAAATCTTTTTAAAAAAGTGTACAGTTCTATGGGATTAAGTACATTGAACTGTTATGTAACAACCATCACCACCATCCTTCTCTCTCTCCTTAAGTAATCTTTACCCCAACATGGGACTTGATCTCATGACCCTGAGATGAAGAGTCACATGCTCTATGTACGACTGAGCTAGCCAAGTGCAATCCTTTATTTTTAATTAATAAAAAAATTCACTTCTTAATTATCTTTTATTTAGGTCTGAAGGCAGATGTTCAACCACTAAGCCACCCAGGTGCCCCAGCAAGTTTAATAATAAAGATTATTATGCAGTTCTAAGCTTTAAAAATAGGAAATAAACATATGTATATATGTTTATTTTTTTATTTTTTTTTTTAAAGATTTTATTTATTTATTCATGATAGTCACAGAGAGAGAGAGAGAGAGAGGCAGAGACACAGGCAGAGGGAGAAGCAGGCTCCATGCACCGGGAGCCCGACGTGGGATTCGATCCCGCGTCTCCAGGATCGCGCCCTGGGCCAAAGGCAGGCGCCAAACCGCTGCGCCACCCAGGGATCCCTGTATATATGTTTAAAAATAATTACATATTATTATCATAATCAACTTAAGAGACAGAAATTCACCACTTTTATAGCAACTTTATTCACAATAGCCAAAAGGTAGAAACAACCCAAATGTCAATCAGCAGAGGAACGGAATATCAAATGTACTATGTACATACTATGAATCTTTTTTTTTTTTTTTTTTAAGATTTTGGTTATTTATTCATGAGAGACACAGAGAGAGGCAGAGACATAGGTAGAGGGAGAAGCAGGCTCCATGCGATGAGCCTGATGCAGGACTCTACCACAACCTGAGCCAAAGGCAGACTCTCAACCACTGAGCCACTCAGATGTCCCCATACTAAAAATTATTTAAAAGGAAGGAAACTCTGATCCACACTATACTATGAATGAACACTAGAGACATTATGTGAAGTGAGAGAGGCCAGACACAAAAGGACAAATATGATCTATTCCACTTATATGCAGTCCCTAGAGTAGCATATTCATGGAAACAGAAAATAGAAGAATAGAGGCAGGAGGCAGCTGTAGAGGGAATTTGGGGGAACTATTTACTCATTAGGTGTGGAGTTTCTGTCTGGTATTGTCATAGGCTGGATATGGTTTTCCAAAACTCAAACTTCGTAAGTTGAAGCCCTAACCCCCAGCGTAATGGTATTTGCAGGTGGAGCCTCTGGGAGGTGATTAGGTTTATATTAGAAGTCAGGAGAGTGAGGCCCTCATGATGGGATTAGTGCCTTTATAAAACAGACCCTACAGAGCTCCCTTCCCTCATGTGAGGTTACAGTGAGGACATGACCACCTATGAGGAAGAGGGCCCTCACTGGACACCAAATCTGTCATCACCTTGACCTTGAACTTCCTAGCCTCCAGAAGTGTAATAAGCACCTGTTGTTTAAGCCACCCTGTGTACATATTTTGTTACAGTAGCTCGAGCTAACTAAGATCAGGATGATAGAAAGATTCTGGAGTTGGATAGTAGTAATGGTTGCACAGCATGAAAATGAATGCACTTAATGCCACTGCACTGTACCCTTAAAAATGATTTACATTGGGGAGCCATCTGGGAGGCTCAATGGTTAAGCATCTGCCTTTGGCTCTGGTCATGATCCTGGGGTCCTGGAATTGAGTCCTGCATCAGGCTCCCCACAGGAAGCCTGCTTCTCCTTCTGCCTATGTTTCTGCCTTTCTCTCTGTGTCTCTCATGAATAAATAAATAACATCTTTAAAAAAAATTGGGAAGCCTGGCTGGCCTGGTTGGTAGAGTGTGAGACTCTTGATCTCAGTGTGGGTTCAAGCCCCATACTGGGTGTAGAGACTACTTAAAAATAAAATCTTTAGGGACACCTGGGTGGCTCAGTGGTTGAGTTTCTGCCTTTGGCTCAGGTCATGATCTCAGGGTCCTGGGATCGAGTCCCACGTCAGGCTCCTCCCAGGGAGTCTGGTTCTCCCTCTGCCTATATCTCTGACTCTCTCTCTGTCTCTCATGAATAAATAAATAAAATCTAAAAATAAATAAAATAAAATAATAATATAATATAATATAATATAATATAATATAATATAATATAATCTTTAGGGGCTCCTGGGTGGCTCGGTCAGTCAAGTGTCCAATTCTTGATTTCAGCTCAGGTCATGATTTTAGAGTGCTGAGATAGAGACCTGTGCTGAGCATATAGCCTGCTTAAGATTCTCTCTCTCTCAGGACGCCTAGGTGGCTCAGTGGTTGAGCATCTGCCTTTGGCTCAGGACATGAACCCAGATTCCTGAGACCAAGTCCCACATCAGGCTCCTTGTGTGGAGCCTGCTTCTCCCTCTGCCTATGTTTCTCCCTCTCTCTCTGTGTCTCTCATGAATAAATAAATAAAATCTTAAAAAAAAAAACAAAAAACAACAACTCTCTTTTTCCATGTGACCCACCCAGCCCCTGGGCGCATGCTCACTCTCCCTCTTTCAAATCAATCAATCAATCAATCAAATCTTTTAAAAAATGATTTCAATGATAAATCCTATGCTATATGTACTTGTTGCAATAAAAAAAAAAACCTGCTTGGGATGCCTGGGTGGCTCAGCAGTTTAGCACCTGCCTTCGGCCAAGGGCTGATCTTGGAGTCCTGGGCTCCCTGCATGGAACCTGCTCTCCTTCTGCCTATGTCTCTGCCTCTCTCTCTGTCTCTGTGTCTCTCATGAATAAAAAATAAAATCTTAAAAAAAAACAAAAAACAAAAAACAAAAAACAAAAAACAACCCTGCTCATTTCAGTGGTACATATACTAAAATTGGGACAATTCAGAGATTAGCATGGTCCCTGCATAAAGATGATATGCAAATTTATGAAGAGTTATTTATTTATTTATTTATTTATTTTAAATAAATAAAAAATATTTCATTTTTATTTATTTGAGAGAGAGAGAATGAGCATGTGTGCCCACAAGCAGGGGGAGAGGTAGAAGCAGACACCTCTGCTGAGCAGGGAGCCTGACACAGAGCTTGATCCCAGGACCCTGAGATCAGGACCTGAATTGAGGGCAGACACTTAACTGACTGAGCGACCCAGGAGTCCCAAGACCTCCATATTTAAAAAACAACAAAAACACAGTAGCAGCTACAAAGCCCCCAACATTACCAGCATTTTCCTATGGAATTCCCAATGACCCATTAACAATCTCCTCCTCCTACCTCCCCAGAAGCAACTACTTGCCTCAACTTTAGATTTATTTATTATTATTCCACTGCTTTTTTATATATATTGTTAATCTAGCTTCTTTTTTTATTTTGTTTTTTTTTATTTTTTAAAGATTTTATTTATTTATTCATGAGAGACACACATAGAGAGAGAGAGAGAGACAGAGACAGAGACACAGGCAGAGGGAGAAGCAGGCTCCATGCAAGGAGCCCGATGTGGGACTTGATCCTGGGACTCCAAGATCACGCCCTGGGCCAAAGGCAGGTGCTAAACTGCTAAGCCACCCAGGGATCCCCCCCCGAAGAACTATTCCTAAGATGCCATAGGAATATATGGCCTTTCCTCGGTACTGTGGTACTGACTCACCCTCTTTCCCTGACTCACTCCCTCTTTTATCATTCTTGCTTCCTTGGGATGCACTCCTCAATAAAGCAGTACTACGCTAACCTTTGATTCAAACTGTTTTCTGAGGAACTCAGGGAAAAATATTCTGCAATTTTTCCATTCTCCTCTTGATGAACAGTTGGATTGTTTCAGGTTTTTTGAGAGTTCATATGAGGCAACTAGGGCTAACATCCTTGTTCATGCTCTCCTGTGCACTGTGGCTGTTTCTCTAGAATGTTCCTAGAACTCGGACTGCTGGATCATAAGGTTGCACAGTCCTTCAGCTTTACCATATATTGCCCAATTAATTTCCAAAGTGCCAACTTAATTTTCTAGTTTATTTCTCCCCTGACCCCTGCCCTCAGCACACTACATTGGGGTCATCCAGGTCTTCTTTCAGTTCCTTTAGCACATGTGCTCTCCCATCACGAGACCTTTGCATCTGCTATTCTTTTCTGCTGAGAACACTTCCCCTACCCTCAGCCTAGCTAAGACTCTTCTTTCCACCGAGCTCAGCTCTAAACTGAGAGCCACTCCCTTGACTTCCTCCTCAAGCCCACATCAGGTCAACCCCATCCTCTCCATGCCCACATTATAGGTCTCAGAGCCTCTTATCCCTTTCTGTTATGATACACTTTTCAGTTGCAATACTCCATCTATCTGTGCAACTGTTGGCACAAAGTCTGTCAACTCTGTTAAGTTTCACTGGCCTCAAACTGGTAGCCACCATGTTTGTGTAAGCTTATTGCCATATCTCCAGCATCCAACTCTATGGCTGGCACATAGTAGGCCACTGGCAGTATTAGTCCAGTAGCTATTCTGTGTTCTCACTCATATTTGAGTCCAGCATGTGGGTTTTCCAGTACATCTCAGTATATTTACTGCAGGCCAAAATCATGACAACATAAACACAATCTCTTTCCTTGAGGAGCTCACAGATGGAAGTCAATAAACATTTATTGAGCCTGCTGGAACTGGTCATATTTAGTGCTTAGCAATGGTTTAATGGACTGAGATGTCACGTCTAGTGTGAGTACTCCTATAATGAGTAGTGATGAGAATTGTTTATTGAGCATTTATTACGTGCTAGGCACTCTACAAACGCTTTGCAGTTACCATCTTATCCTATCTTCATGTCCTCCTAGGGAGGCACAATTATCACCTCCATTTTACAGAGGAGGAAACAGCCTTAGGAAAGTGAAGTCACTTGTTACACAGCTAGTAAATGGTGTAGACAGAATTTTTCAGCCAGAGTGCCAACATCCTACCATGTTGCTAAAGTTCTCCTGCCTCAATTACCTTGCTTTCTGTTAGATACCAGAGACTGAGCACTTAATCATCATAATAAATTGGCAATATCTACTTTTACAGGGCACTTATTGGGCGCTAATCACTTTACATCCATCCATCTTTATTCAACAAATATTTATTGAGAACCTCATGGGAAAAAAAAAAAAGAGAGAGAGAACCTCATGGGCTGGGGCACCTGCGAGACTTAGTGGTTGAACCTCTGCCTTTGGCTCAGGTTGTGATCCTGGGTCCTGAGCTGGAGTATCATAAGGGGCTCCCCGAAGGGAGCCTGCTTCTCCCTCTGCCTATGTCTCTGCCTCTCTCTGTATCTCTCATGAATAAATAAAATCTTTTTTTTTTAAGATTTATGTATTTATTTATTCATGATAGACACAGAGAGAGAGAGAGAGAGAAAGAGAGAGAGAGAGGCAGAGACACAGGAGGAGGGAAAAGCAGGCTCCACGCCAGGAGCCCGACATGGGACTCGATCCGGGGACTCCAGGATCGTGCCCTGGGCCAAAGGCAGGCGCCAAACCGCTGAGCCACCCAGGGATCCCTGAATAAATAAAATCTTAAAAAAAAAAGGATCTCATGGGCCCAGTGCTATTTGACATGTGTGTGAGGTGACAGGGGTGGACAAAAATAATTAAAATTGTTGCTTGGTGGGATTGTCACCCTAGTGGGAGGAGAAGAACAACCAATAAATAAAATATATGATAGATGGTGACCAGTGCCACAGAGAAAGTGAAAGCAGAGGTTACTATGGAGCATGATGACTGGGGTTTCTGTGGTCTCATTTAATCCTTCCAAACATCTATTATTTTCCCATAATGGAAATGATAATGAAATTCAGAAAGGTGAAGTCACTTACCCACAGGCACAAGGTCCTCAGGCTTTGAAGTCAGGACTCTGGAAGGGCTGAGGATCCTACCCTTTGCTGTGCACCTACTGAGTGCCTAGGATTGTAGTAAACAAAAGGAGCACCAAACTTTCTTCCCTGAGTTTAAGATCAGGCAGGCAGGTAAATTGACCTAGGTGAGTGGAGGACTCACTAAAAGAGGCTGAAGTGTCCTGGCCTTGCCCAGGGCAGACATTAAGTATAATTCCTGGGAGATGTGGATGCAAAGGCTCAGGCTCAGGCTGATGAGTGGATTCCAGAGTTCAGGAGCAGAAGGCTTAGGCAGGCTGGGGCATTCTGGTGCTTCTGTTGACTCAGAGGCCCAACAGTCCCCGCCCTACCCCCACAGCCAGCTCTGGGCCCCGCGCCCTTCCTCCCTGGGTCTCCCGGACTCCAGGCAGTCAAGCTGGGATACCCAGTGGCTAGTGACCAGTGATAAACCCCAGTCTCGCCTGGGGAAGCCAAGCTCACATGCAAATAGCAGCCTCCCAAACAAGGTAGAAGTCTGCGGCGATTGCAGGCCTCAGCTGCGGCAATGACAGCTGGTTCCCTCCCCCCAGATGGCACCCCCACGACTCAATTTCTGTCCAGCAGAGCAGGTGCACCAGTGATGCAGTCTGGAAAAGAGCCTGGGCTTTGGAGCCGAAAGGTGTAGAGCACCACCTCCTCCAGACACATCACCTTGTCTGTTGGACTTTTAAGAGGGCCTCATAGATACCGTGCATCTTCTTCGAAGAGTTACACTTTAAAATGTAATCAAGCTGAAGGTACACGTTTTGGAGTTTGAGGAATTCATTCATTCGACAAATGTTTGTTGAGTGTATTTTATGAGCTAGGCCTCTGGGGCTGAGAAAAAGCAGTGAGCAAGACCAAGGTTAGTCTTCTCAGGGACTTTTCTTTTTATTTCTTTAATTAAAAAAATTAAAAAAAAAAATCTCTAAGCTCGGACAGCCTGGGTGGCTCAGCCGTTTAGCGCCACCTTCAGCCCAGGGCATGATCCTGGAGACCCCGGATCGAGTCCCACATCAGGTTCTCTGCATGGAGCCTGCTTCTCCCTCTGCCTGTGTCTCTGCCCCTCTCTCTCATTCTCTCATGAATAAATAAATAAAATCTTAAAAGAAAAAAAAATCTCTAAGCCCAAAGTGGGGCTTGAACGCAGGACCTGAGATCGAGTCCCAAGCTCTACTGACTGAACCAGCCAGGTGCCCCAGGGACTCCTTTCTTTCTTTCTTTCTTTCTTTCTTTCTTTCTTTCTTTCTTTCTTTCTTTCTTTCTTTCTTTCTTTCTTCCTTCCTTCCTTCCTTCCTTCCTTCCTTCCTTCCTTCCTTCCTTCTTTTCTTTCTTTCTTCTTTCTTTCTCTCTCTCTTTTTTTTTTTTTTTGGACTTTTCCTTTTAAAGAGAGAGCCAGACAATAGACTATTAATACTTGAGTATTTTATTATAATTGTGATTAGTATTCTGAATGAGAAAGAGTTTTGTGCTGGGGCAAAGTGGGCTAACTCACCGGCTCTCAATTTGCAAGGGATGGTCTCAGATTTCTCTCCTTGGGCTCCAGATAGGAGCCAACTGTCTATCCTATTTCAGAATGTTTTATACCTCACCAGGGTTTAAAAGGCCTGCTCTCTGCCATGAATAGATGCTATGGAGTGAAGAGGAGGCTTTCCTTCAAAGGCTGCGCCGTGTATGCATCTAGGAGGCACTCAGTAAGTAACTGGTGAGTTAATGAAGGTCATTTCAAGGAGGGTGAAAAAGCCACTGACTCCATCTGCAAAGGATGTTATAATGGCTAGCTAGGAAAAGAGAAAATCTCAGTACTATTACTCCTAGATTTCTGGAAGGGTGAGGAATTTGGGGACTAAGGGAGGCAGAGTAGGGATGTTGGACTTTCATTAGACAGTTACTTTTTTAAAAAAAGGTAGGCTCCAAACCCAATGTAGGGCTTGAACTCACCACCCTGGGATCAAGAGTGGCATGCTCTACTGACTGAGCCAGCCAGGTACCCTTAGACATAGGTGCTGGCACTGTGCTAGGAAGGAGAGCCATCCATGAGGCAGACAGAGTCCCACCATTCCCGGGGCTCCCTGTCTGCTGAGAGCATAGGCAACAATAATGTGATAAGTATTATGAGGGGGGCAGGAAAGAGAAGATATCAAAGCTAATTCCAAAAGGGTGAGAACTCTGAGAGGAGCGCTGGCAGGAGAGACTCCTCCCCCTGGAAGGATCAGCATATGCAAAGGTCTGGAGGAGAGAAAGCAGGTTTATTCAAAGAACTCAAAAGAGTTGAGTGCGTTCAGACTTTGAAGGCTTGTTGGGCGAGAGAACCAATTGGAAAGAAAAGTGGGGACATTCCACGCATTAGGCAGCCTTGCCCTTGGAGGAAAACATTTCCCCAATCTAGAACTCTTTAGGTTATGAAATCCAGAAGGTCGACCTCATTTTTTTTTTAAGATTTTTTATTTATTCATTGATTAGAGACACACACACACACAGAGAAAGAGAGAGAGAGAGAGAGGCAGAGACACAGGCAGAGGGAGAAGCAGGCTCCATGCAGGGAGCCCGATGTGGGACTCGATCCCAGGACTCCAGGATCTCACCCTGGGCCCAAGGCAGGCGCTAAACCACTATGCCAGGGATCCCCTCGGTCGACCGCATTTTAAGGAAGACACAGCATTTACCGACTACTTTGATATATAATAGAACACTGGTTCATTCAATCCTCATAGAACTCTGTTGTTTGACATTATGACCCCTATTTTACAGATGGGATAACTGAGGCTCAGTTTGAGCACTTTGTCCAAGGTCCTACAGCTCACCCGGTTTGGGAATTTAGATTGTTCTTTTATGCAGATGCTTTTGTTCTAGCAGTTCTTTTTACCTGAGGTAATGCATGTAAAAGCTTTTTTGTAATAGAGCCTCATCCACATGAGGCATTATTAACTCTGGCAGGACTTCTGGCTCCATCCAGGTCAGCCTGCAGCACTCAGGGAGCCCAGGAAGGGGCAGTAATGAAAGCCAAAAGGCCCAAAAGCCTCCCTTAAAATTCCGTCTCATCTATTCTGGTTCCCTCTCTGGGGGTACTTCCAGATACTATCTTCTGCTAAATAGAGTTTGATTCTCAGAAGTTGCAAGACGTGGGAGGTTTAAAAAAAAAAAAAAAATCGGCAGCATCAAGGACAAAAAGCCCTGCAGCAGCCAGAACACAAAGAGTTTGAATTTTGAACAAAGGGCAGGGTGAGACCCGAAAGTAAATGCTGACACATCCTCTCTCCAGCTGTGAACGGGGGTCTGAGGGCTGCTGCAAAGGTCACCGATCTCCACATCTTTGGGGCAGGAAATGCAATTCAATCTTCTCAGTCACTGATCGCTCCGCAAGATTAATGGAATCGTCTCCAACACTGGTCTCTGTTCTGACGGCACAAAAAGTGAATCAAACTTCTCGCCTCCCCGCCCTCCTCTGACTGAGCAGGGTCAGCTGATTCCCCATTTTAAAAGTTCAACACTTTTCTCCAGGAAATTTGTCTCGGGGTGTTCCTTTGTGGGGCGAAACTCTACCTGCTGGGGTGAGACCAAAGGTGACACCTTAAGATGTGAGGACCTATCTGGGCTTTTCATCTCTTCCTACTTCATCTTTCAAAATAAAATTAAGGGCAGAATCGTCCCTGAAATGGTTAACTGCCAGCCCTGCTGTCCGGCCCTCAGGGATTGGCGGCCAATGACAGTCTAGCGTGGTGAAGTAATGCCTGGGCCCTGATTTTCATTGGTTAGTGCACTTGTCCATCAATCGAAAGATGGAAGTTTTGAAAGTATCTTTGAACTTTTATGACTCGCCTCCTGGAGTTAACCCCTTAATTAACTCACCTGTTATTTCCAAGTTCCCTTCGGATCCTAGCACGGGAAGACACAGAACTCTAGACACAAAGTCTTTCCCAAATGTCAAGAGCCAGACACTCAGCTTATATGTAAGCGGCTCTTTCTAACTTCCATCGACACAGGTCTGGTGCAAAAATTTAAAAAATAAATAAATAAAAGAAGGAGAAGAAAAAAGAAGTCTTTGGGAACTCCAAAGACTTAGAAAGAGTATGGTCTGTTGTTCCCCAAAGTACTTCTTAAATTTGCAAACGTAATGCAAAATATGACAAAAATCTAGGATTTGGCAAAGCTAGGAGGTGAATGTACATCTTTAGTATATTTGGTATATTTACTTTTGATGCCCTTTTTATGCTTGAAATATTTGATACAATTTAAAAAGACAAATTGTACATGAGATGATCTTTGTATAACCCTCTCAAAATTTTCTCCCTCCTCAGCAGTGATCAAACATAATGGTTTGCGGGTCCACTGAAGCTCTTCTTTCTTCTTTTTTCTTAAACGTAAATGGGATCACAATATATGCGGTATTCTGATTTTTTTGTTTCTTAACCACTCTTGAACTTTTTGAATCATGGCATTCAGATTCATCTCATCCTTACCTAATATTTTAGAATAATGCAGTTCTACAGATAGTATATGGAGAATCTCCAAGATCATATAAAGTGAAAAAGGAAAGGACAGTGGGTATATTTGTGTGACATAATCATAACAGAAAATATATATGTGTGTAAATGCATAAAGTATTTCTGATATGATACCCAAGAGAGTGTGAACGGGAGAAACTGGGTGGGTGGGGAGAGATGGAGGAGAAAGATTTGAAGCAATTTCTTTTAAAAAATATTTTATTTTTGGGATCCCTGGGTGGCGCAGCGGTTTGGCGCCTGCCTTTGGCCCAGGGCGCGATCCTGGAGACCCAGGATCGAATCCCACGTCGGGCTCCCGGTGCATGGAGCCTGCTTCTCCCTCTGCCCGTGTCTCTGCCTCTCTCCCTCTCTCTTGGTGACTATCATAAATAAATAAAAATTTAAAAAAAAATTTATTTTTAAGTAATCTCTACCCCTACTGTAGGGCTCGAACTAATAATCCCAAGATCAAGAGTCACATACTCTACCAACCTAGACCTGAAGCAATTATTTATTTATTTATTTATTAACTTATTTATTTATTATTTTATTTATTTATTCCTGAGAGACACAGAGGCAGAGACATAGGTAGAGGGAGAAGTAGGCTCCCTGAGGGGAGCTCCATGTGGGACTTGATCCTGGGACTCTGAGATCTCGACCTGAGCCAGAGGCAGACACTCAACCATTGAGCCACCCAGGCGTCCCCAGAAGCAATTTTAAAACCATTTTTAAGTTGTAGAATATTTAAAAAATACAACAGAATTTATAAAGTTTTAAAGTACATTTTAAAGACTTGCACGCAGGTGCCCACCATCTAGGTTAAGAAACAGAAAATCACCAGCACCTTTCTCTGTTCACATTTCTTTTTTTTTTTTTTTTTTATGATAGTCACACAGAGAGAGAGAGAGGCAGAGACACAGGCAGAGGGAGAAGCAGGCTCCCTGAGCGGAGCCCGATGTGGGGACTGATCCCAGAACCCCGGGATCATGACCTGAGCTGAAGGCAGAAGCTCAACCCCTGAGCAACTCAGGTGCCCCTCTGTTCACATTTCTTACCCTAGACTGGAGTCTCTTCCTGCCCTTTGTGTTAATCAATTCTTTGCTTTTTTTTAATGCCTTACAGCTTATGTATCAATGCCTAAACAATATTTAGTTGGTTTGGATTTGCCTGATTTTGAACTTTATAGCCTTAAAAAGGATGAATAAAATGAAATTCTTGTTTGAGTAGGGTGATAACAGGTACAGAGTACAAAATTTGAAAGGTACTACACTTTAGAAAGTGAAATTAAATCTATAAGGTCCCAAGTCAGGCAATTCTAATGCATAGTGTGGTAAAAATGTTACACTGTACCAAAGAATACATTTGCTTCCCCCCCATTCTTCTTCTTCTTTTTTTTTTTTTTTTTTTTTTTAAGATTTTATTTATTTATTCATGAGACACACACAGAGAGAAGCAGAGGGAAACCCAATGGGGAACTCAATCCCAGGACCCCAGGATCATGCCCTGAGCTAAAGGCAGATGCTCAACCACTGACCCACCCAGGCATCCCCTTTTCTCAGTTCATTTCCCCCCTTTTGGATTCTATTTTTTTCCAAAGAAAATCCTGTACATATAAAAGAATAAATGTAGATATAAATGTGTCCCCTTTGGTTGATGTAACTGGTCAGCACAATTTATTTATTTTTTTTAAAGATTTTATTTATTTATTCATGATAGACACAGAGAGAGAGAGAGAGGGAGGCAGAGACACAGGCAGAGGGAGAAGCGGGCTCCATGCAGGGAGCCCGACGTGGGACTCGATCCAGGGACTCCAGGATCACGCCCTGGGTGCTTAAACCACTGAGCCAACGAGGCTGCCCTGGTCAGCACAATTTAGTATAAATATTCTACATCTTGTTCTGTTTTGTGTTAATTTAAGGATATCATGAAATCATCCTGCTTCATTATTTATACAATTACCATATTCTTCTTCTTGATGATTTAATAACGTTTCAATGAGCAAATGGTCCAAAAATTATTTTTAATCAGTTCTCCAACTTTTAGATAGTTTCAGTCTTTTTCTGTTGCAAACAGGGCTACCATGGATTGCATGTTTGTTTTTGTATCTATCAGCAGGATATATATCAGGAAGTGGTTACCCATTTCTAAGGCTTCCTGCCCCTTCACCAATTATCTGTCCTTGAGAAGTGTATTTGTCAGGTCTGGGCAGGTGGGACAATCTTATTTTGGACTGGATGTCCCAACTGGCATTCCAAGGTGCCTACAGTGCCATGCTATTGGCAGACACTCAGAGTGAGTGGTCTAAGGGCTAATTCCAAATGTTCACATTGTATCAGATGGCCCCTTCTAGGAAACCTTTGCAGCCATCCCTGGTCCCCTTCCACTGGCTCATCATTCCAATACTTCATTTTCTCAGGTTCCTTCATTCATTTCACAGATATTTCCAGAAGGTTGATTGTAGAGACACAGTGCCAATCAGACTCTGAGTTATATATAGTCTGGTAGGTGAGTTAAGACAAGTTCTGAAAAACAAGGTAAGGTCGCACCATCCAATAACATAGACACTAGCTACTAAATACAGCTATTTAAATTTAATTAAAATTAAATAAAATTTAACATTCACCTCCTTAATCTCACTACCCATATTTCAAGTGCTAGATAGCCACATGTGGCTAGAGGCTGCTGTGTCATACAGTGCAGACGTAAGAATATTTCTATGATCATGTCCTGGGGGACAGCTCTGCAGGGAGGCATAGTGAGGGGTAAAGCCTGTGAGCTCTGGATTCCTACAAGCCCTGGGTGCAAATCCTGTCTCTGTAATTTTATAGCTGTATAATTTGGGCAAGTAACTTGAGCTCTTTTGAGTCTCAGCCATAGAGCTAGGGAATTACAGACCCACCCTCATTAGGGCTTAGGGGAAGATCCAAGGAAATAAATGTTAAGTGGCTTTGCTTAAACACATAGCACTCAAAAATCAGGAGCTCTTATAATCATGTATGAGAATGGCTTCAGTTTCCAACAGTTTTTAAAATCTTGTGGATTCCTAACTCTCTTGGGAGCCATCTGTCCACTCGCTGTCCAGGCTGGAGTATGTCTACTATCAGAGCTGGTTCTTATATATTCCCTCTGTCTTAAAGCACAGAGCTGCTCAATCACTCTTTGATGAATGAAGAAATGAATGAATGGGGCCAACACAGCCAGGATTTGACTGGGTCTTTTGTAAGAATGAGAAGGAGAGTCTGGGAAGTCATTATTACTAAGTTTCAAAAACAACTGGCCTGGTCTTTTTTTTTTTTTTTTTTCTACAAGAAAAAGTACATCTCTTGGAGGAGCACCTTAATCTGCCCTCTCCTCTCACCTACTGCCCACTCCTCTGGGACAATTAGCTAACTCTAGGAGCTCAAGGGTCTTGGCCCTCTCCTCTTTGGCCCAAAATAACCTCCTCCCCCACTTTGAGCAAATGCCTGGAATTCTTTCAACGGGAGGACAAAGCCTTTCATCTGCCAATTACTGATAAAGGGAAAATGCAAATATCGCTGGGGAAGGTGATCCATCAAAGGCCCAACATTTATTGAGTGACCACTTAGGACCAGGCGGTAGGGTAGGCATTCTGGGGGAGTCCAAGGGGAACAACCCCCCCGGTTGGCCCATTCTTCTCTCTGGTCTGTAGTTTCCTCATGGTTTGTAAAGAGAAGGGGTTAAATTAGGTGACTACTCAACTCCTTCCCACTCTGACAAGCCAGAAAGTCCCCATTAGGGTGATATATGGACTTAACTGTTTTTGCACTGAGGTGCTGGCCATTGGATCTGAGGCCACATCAGGAGGGAGAGATGGATCTCTGGGAGGAAAGGTGAATTAGGATCAAGCATTCTATTTTGGTTTTGTCTGATTGTACTTAGCTTCCTTTTCATGACCCTCCAGCCTGGAAGCCCTCCTTTGCACATGTTCATTTCATTATGTGGGAGCAAAGGAAGGTGGTCAATATCCAAAAAGGCCTGTGATGGCAGAACCAGGCTCCAGTTTGGGCTGGCAACTACACTTACAAGCTTGTGACCCTGTGTGAATGGCTTTGCCTGAGACCCAGTTTCCTCGTTTGTAACATGAGGAATAACAAGACTATTACCCTTCAAGGGGTCTTCTGTGAGAAAGAAGCAAATAAGATGGTCCCTGATTCTTGACAGAGGCTAAGGGCAAAACCCTTCTCAATCCTACTAAGCTAACCTGGGCTATTTCAGTTTGGAAACAAATTTTGACATTTGCCATCTAGTGGACTGGAATTAAGACAAAATTCAAAGAACAGTTTTTAGGGGTGGGTGGAAAAGAATATACAAAGACAGGACAGGAAATTTTAAGGTGAGTATGGGGGAAGCTGTCTCTTAGGGTGACCAATACAGAGCTGATGGTTCACATCAGATGTCTAATGGGGAAGCCACTTCCTCTCCACACATCTGTCTGAGTGGAGTGTTGACTAGGGATGATATTGGGGCAGAGGAATCACCTTGATTGATCATTTCTCTGAGCCTCAGTTTCTCTATCTGTGAAATGACCCGTTCCAACCAACCCACAGGGTTAATGATAGAACTAAAAATGTGTGTGGTTTTTTTTTTTTTTTTTTTTGCTTGTGAGTTTTTTGTTTGTTTGTTTGTTTGTTTGTTTTGGCAAAGCCTGCTATAAGCATCTATACTGTTCCTTTATTGTAGCCTTGGTGCCCTGTCCTCATGTCCTCCTGATCGTTACCCCAAAGATCAGGCCTAGTTGGACTGGAGGAATGTTTAGGGCCTGCTTTTCTCATAATCAAAGTTGATTTGACTGTTGTTCATAATAGAATTACAGGATGGCACCTTTAGGATTCCAGTTTTGGGGGTGGACACAGCCAACCAGGTATACTGAGGGAAAGCAAGAGAGAGCCAATACCTCCTGCCAAGAATTTCTACAGGATTCATTAAGGGGCGCCCCAAAGTTTCCCGTACCCCATCCCAGAGCGCCTTGCACCTTTCCACCAACTTTTCTCCAATGAACGGCCAATAAGGGCTTACCCTTCGCCTGCTTGCCAGCTGCGTTAGGAGGCGCCAGATCCGATTCTCTCGGTATTTCACTCCTGAGCATCTATTTCCTTCTCTTGGCGAGCGCAGGGACCTTTAAAAACTGTCCAACTTCTGTTCCAGGGCTTGTCGCCTAGTAAAGGACTCCACAGACGCGGGCAGGATGAATGAATGAAAGGCAACATCTTCCGGTCAGCTTGGGTCCGAAAAGGCTCTAGACTGGCCGTATTTCCTGTACCTGCGTGTGTGTGTGTGTGTGTGTGTGTGTGTGTCCATATCTTTGAGTCCGGGAGTTTAAAAGTTATGCAGTCCGTACAGGTATGGAGCTGCGCTAATTTCTTCCTGAGCCCCCAAATGTCCCCTCCATATGGCAGGTCCGCATATGGGGGTCTGGAGAAGGTCGCCCCCCCCCAAAAAAAACCCCCAAGACATGCGGCAGAAAAGAAAAAAAAAATCAATTATATATACAAAGCGCTTTGAATTTGGGTCGGCCACGTAGGTAATGGGGTGGGGTGGATGAAGGAAGAGGAAGAGGGTGGCCCGCGGGGGCCGTGGGCAATGGGGGCAGGGATTGAGGTGGGGGGTCGTTTTTGGGGGTGCCAGGCCTTGGGGCTTTCTAGCCAGCAAGCTCGGCTTGCATTTCCGCGCCTCCTGCTGAGGCCAGCCGTGCAAATCTGCACCTCCCTCCCCACCCCCTCCTCCTTCCCTCCCTCCCTGCCCCGCCATCTCCGGGATGCGCCCGCCGCCTGCAACTCAGCCCTCCAAAAGTCAGCTCTGCACACAACTCCCGGGCGGCGGCGGCGCCTGCGTGCAAGGCGCACTCGTGACCCAACAACAAAACAGCGATGCCAGGGCGCTAACGGCGCCCGGTGCCTCCCGGGCGCCCTCCCCGCCCCACATCTCCTCCGGCAGCCGCCCCCGCCCCCCCCATCCCGGGCCGAGTGCCCCCTCCACTAGCCCGGCCGCAGGCTCAGAGCGCGATCGGCAACAATGTTTACGTTCCGGGGATTATGACGTCGACGCCTCCCCCCCCACAACTGCTGAAAATGGTTTCCTAGGACTTTGCAAACGGATCTGCTTAAGTGTTGGTGCAAAACTTTGTAGATCTCGGCTCTGGCTTGCTTTATTTATTTATTTTTTGGTTTGTTTTCTTTGGTCTTCCCTCCTTCCCCCCTCCGCCAAAATGCAGGGGGCAGGAGTGTTGACAATTAATTGGTGAACTCTCCTAAAAAAATGGAGGCAGAGAAAGACTCTGGAAGAAGATTGGTGTGTAGCTTTTTTTTTTTTTCCCCCAAATCTGTATCTGGTAATGATAGATCTATTTTTTTTTTGTTGTTGTTGTTTCTTGCTGCCTTTTCTCTCCTTTTCTGTATTTTGCAAGAGGACCGGAAAAAATATAATAAATTGCATGCAAAAGGAAGCAAGCGGCTTACTCCTCCAGTCCCTTGTGAGGCTCAGAGTCTCAGACACTTAAGTGGGGAGGTGGTAGCGGGGAAAGGCGTGGAGAGAGGCTGAGCGGGCTCGGGGTTCGCCCGGAATCTGGGGGGCTGCAGGGCCCGGCGCTGGGCGGTCGAGGGAGGAGGCAGGGGATGCGGGGAGTGGTGGGGGAGTCTCCTTAGGAAGTGAGTGTGCGCGCGCGCTTGTGGGGAGATGAGGCAGCTGCTGGTGCGTTTTGGGGTCTCCGATGGGAGCTTTGTGGCGGGCCGTCTGCCTCTCCCCCTCCCAAGCCCCGACCTCCCCCTCCACCTCTTCTTTTAGCATTGGCGGTCGGTCGGCGGGGGCGGCTGGGGTCTCAGCCCTTCCATTTCAGCTTTCCAGCTTCCCGAGTAGCTCGGGGGCGGCTCCAGTCCTAGAAATGCCGCCGGCCCCCGGTTCCGGCTTCCCGGCTCTGCCGCCGCGGCCGCCCGGGCTGCTATTAGCGCCGAGCGGGGCGCTGCGGCGGCTCCTCCCGGGGCCTACAAATACCCCGCCAGCCCGTGCGCCGAGCCCCCTTAGCGGGTTACATAACCGGGCTCCCGGCCGAGTGGGCAAAACTCAACATCTATCGGGGGTGGGGGCAAGGGAGAGCCCCCCCATGTCCTTTACGTTGCCTCCAAAGATGCAGGAGGGGAGTGCCCTGCATAGGGGACAGCCGGCCCCCGGGGGCGCGGGCCCCCCTCGTTATCTTGATTTTCAGCATCTTTGGCATTTGCGCAAAGTTGCTCGGGTCGCAGTGGTGGGGTGCAAGGGGTGCGCAAGTCCTGCACCTGCTTGAGCCGGGCCTAGGGTAAGAGGCGACCCCCAGTTCCCCAATAATGCCTCGGGCTCTCTGGTTTGGGTCCCCGCAGCGCCCGATTGACCGCCAGAGATACGACGAGAACGAGGACTTGTCGGACGTGGAGGAGATCGTCAGCGTTCGCGGCTTCAGCCTGGAGGAGAAGCTGCGCAGTCAGCTGTACCAGGGGGACTTCGTGCACGCCATGGAGGGCAAAGGTGAGGCGCCCCCTCTTCGGGCTGCTCTCCGCGCCGCGGGCCGAGCGCACGTGGGGAGGGAGCTGCCGGTGGCTGGGTTCGTATTTCGCGCCCGCGTCCCCCATTCCAGGGGATCCGGTGACGAAACGAGGCCGAGCACTGGGGGGGTGGGGTGGGGTGGCGAAGGAGGAGGGCAGGCGGGAACGGGGGCCGGGCGTGGGCCTAGACCCGGCCCGCGCCCACAGCCGGCCCCAGGGTGGGCAGAGCTAGGGGACCGGCGGTCGGAGGGACCTGGGGACCGACGGGTGGACGGAGGGAAGACATGTGCGCGGCATTCCACCCCTCCCAGAGCCAGCCCAGCTCCCCGTGCTGCTTGAGGTGCGGCTGCCTGGCCGGGAGAGGGGCTGGGGTGCCCCTGGGTCATTGGGATGAGGTCCCCCCCCCAGGCCTGAAGCCTCCCAAAACCCGGTCCCGTTTCAGGCCTTGCCAGTTAGGAGCTGGTGCTGAGGATGCTCGGGTCACTGAATGATGCCCCGTCAGCCCCTCGGGTCTATGGAACCCCATAACCTTCTGGTCTCTGCCAGATTGGAGCAAGGGCTGGAGCCCGCATGTATATCTGAGGCCTCTGGCCCTTCAGCCTTGACAATTTGAAGTAGGGACTCAAAAGAGAGTTTTACCCCCTCAGCCTTCAGGCTGAGATCCCTGACCCCTGTAGTTTGAAGCGAAAACTTGCGGTACCCCTTTGGGGAACAGTCTTTTCTCAGAGTGAGACCTTGAGGGCTCTGTCCCTTGTAGGCCCTGCCAGTTTAGAGGAGAAGTTGGGGAAACCTCTGGGGTTTTGGGGTGCCACCCCAGCCTGATACCTTCAGGGCCTGAGTTTCTCCTTGACCCTAGTATTAGAATGCTGTCTGGTGGTATCCTGCCAACATTGGGGTGATGTTCTGGCTTGGGTCTGAGGCCTCCAGAGGCCCTGCGTGACCTGTGGTTCTGCCTGTGGGGTTGGAGTTTTGGAGATGCCCCTGCCTACCTAGGTATTTCCCTAAGCTCTCTGGGGTTTCTAAGTTCTTTCTTTTTCCTCTCAGATATTCAAGTTTTCTTCATAATACACCATTTCCATTTTGTTGACACCTCCTCCCTCCATCCCCCTTGGAAATCCCTTCCATCCCTCAGTGAGCTGATAACAGAGGAAGTGCCTTCCCCTCCAGGTTCTGCTTGAGTGGCTGGGACTGTAGGTTAGCCCCCCGAAGAGACTGTCCTGGCTTTGCATTTTTGAAGTTTGTCTTTTGTCCCCAACTGCTTCCTGGGGTGCTGGGCTTCAGTGGTAGGAGGTCGTGGTTGGGGGAGGGAAGAAGAAATTTCTTCCAGCCAGCCAGGTCTTAAGAACATCGCATATCCAGGCAGACAGTCTAGGGGGTGGGGGGGCTAGTCTCAAATACATTTAAATTTCCTTAGCACAAGTGGGCTTTTAATTCCTTTCATTTCTTTCCCATTTTACTGAGTTTGGTGGATCCTATGAGAAAACTACATGCAGACACTTCCTAGTCATTTGTGAGGAATTCTCAGCCCAAGATCTGAGTGTTTTCTCAAGCTCATTTGTGGAAGTTGAAGCTGAGGAGAGTTGGGGGGAGTGGGGTGGTCTGCTTTGGGTGTGGGTGTGTAGGGGGTGAATTCCAGCCAGGGAGAGACCTTAAATCTGCTGTCTGGGGTCTTTTCAAAGGAGAGAGCCCTAGCGTTTTGGTAGTTAATTCAGATCCGGCCCCAAAACTTCAAGGGAGGAGCTGAGAAACAGAAGGATCCCTTAGCCTGGATTCAAAATAGAAGCTTCTTAAACTTCTCTGCCTTTAAATCCTTAGGAATCCCCATTCACTGTGAGCCCCTGGGGATCTGAGCTGCTAAGGTCAGGGCTTTCCCCAGCTCCGGTTTTGTTCTCTTCCTCTGCTCTGAGCTGAGTTGCCTTGGCCTCCTCCCCCACCAAGCTGCCCTGGTGAACTGTTTCCATGGGGCAGGGGCTTCAGGGGCCTGTGATCTCTCCTGTCTCTCCTCTGGCTGACCAGGGAGGGCTTGTGGCCTTGTGGATTGCTTGAGTTCACCTGAGGATTTGAGGCTGTGATGGTTTATCTCTGCTTTCCTCAACTCCATATTTAGGAATGAGGTTGGGTCAGATCCCCTGGTTTTGGAACTCAACATAGAAATGAAGGCCTCCTTCATTCTCCAGGGCTTTCAATAAGGGATTTGGGGGTCTATGCTAGACAAACCCGAGACAGAGAGCTGCCTGGTGGATTTGCTTTGGGCCTCGCTGTGCCCCCTTCACGCTACCTTCACCTGAGGGGAGCGCCCTGGTCAGTTACCCAGGGGAAGCAAGGATGGCAGTAACCGGAGCAGAATTACACTATTAAGACAACAAAGCTGTGCCCAGTTCTCTAGTTATTTTGGCACCAAATACACAGTTTCCAGGGAAACCAGCTTTTCCCCCCTCCCCTTCACTATGCAGGATATTACAATAAGATCTTCCCTGATGCTCAGCTACAATGAGAACCCTCCTCCCCACCTCCTCTCTGGGGCTTCAGATCCTCCCAGGTGGTATTCTTCAATTTTGCTCTGCCTTTACTTTCTGAACTCAGCTTGGGGTGCATTTCTCTCTCCCTCTTTCTCAGTGATTGCTGGGGCTTTTTCTGTGAGGGGCTCTTTCATGAGTCTCCCTCCTCAACCTCCCTGGCCTTGGGCTGCTCATTGACAAGTTCTGACCCGTGGGGCATGCAGGGAATGACGGAGTAGGCAGAGGAGCGGATAGTTGGCATGGCTTCTCTTGGGCTTTGCCTGCTCCATTTCCCTGTCATTTTACAGGAGAGCTGGTGCCCTAGACTGGTGCTCGCATCTAGTATCACCATGTTCCTTCCTCCGGCCTGCTGATCGTGGTTCATCTCTCTTCTGTGACTTAACTAACCTGTTTTAATTCCGATATCCAAACAGATTTCAACTACGAGTATGTGCAGAGAGAAGCGCTCAGGGTTCCCCTGATATTTCGAGAAAAGGATGGCCTGGGGATTAAGTAAGTTGCTGAAATGAATTGTTTCTTCCCACATCTTTCTCCTTGATGTAGTTTATAGTTCAGGATAGATTTCTTCTATCCTTTTCCCCACCTCTCATCACAGAGAAGGCTCTTTCTTCATTATCTGGGGATAGTATCTCTTTGTTCAAGGCCTGGCAAAGGGGAAAAACCCTCCAAAGATTGGTCTCTTCCAGAGAATTTGGGCAGAGAGGACAGAGGGTACATAAACCGCGTGTTGACGTCTTTCTCTGACCTAGCCCAGTTATGTGTGGTGACTTCCTAAAGAGAATTGTGCCTCTCTCCCAAGTTAGGAAACTGAGGCAGCGCCTGAGCTGTGAAGGGATTGGCCAGTCTCTAAGCCCAGAAGAAAGGGCACCTAGATACATATTTTTCTTCTCAGACTCCCATTATGTGGGAAAGTGGTGCTCTTCTGTGCAGGGCATGTTCTCTAGGATGCTAGGCTCCAAGTCTTCTCTTTTTCTGCCTGCCCCAGCACCTGCCTCCACTGTGTCTTGTTTGGTTTACATTCTCTTAGAGATCTGTCAGAGCTCCAGGTGGGGTCGGGGAGAGATCCAGGAGGAAGGCTGGAAGAACAGGTTTCCGCCCAGGGCGGAGGTGGAAAGGAGGCTGCTGGTGTCATCCCAGCTTGCCTCTTTCTCCAACATCTAGCTACTGCCAGGCTTGCTCAAGAGTCTCGTTCCAAGGGTAGAAATCAAACCTTTGACATCACTGTTAATTAATAGTGAAGGTCACCATAGTCATTATGACCGGTGTTACGGAATTCCTGGAATTGGAATGATGTGTGTCTTTTTTTTTCCCCTTTCAACTTAAAGAGATCCCTGCAACCCTCCATACAACTCCTTTTATGGAGAGTGTTTGCTAGCGGAAGAGACACAGAGAGAGCTGCCCACCCTAAAAGAAAGCAGGTGTTTGAGTGCCCAGCTCGGGACTTACCCTGGACACATGATGATTCAGTCTTCCTCTCAAAAGTGGCATGGATACTGGATTTCCTGTCTTTTCTGTGGCAGTGCTGAGCTCATATCGGGGAGAGTGAGGGGGTTGGTTTGCCTACTGGGGTGAGGAAAGGGCTCAGTGGTTGGAGATTGACCCTTTCTGGGGGGCACTGATTGGTCTATCACTTTCTCTCTAGATGATCTCATTTTGGGTTCCCAAACTGAGTCAAGGGAATGCTCTTGGAAACATGGCCTTCCCCTGCCCCCAGAGTTGGGTCTAACTCTCTTGTTCTTGGCTACCCGGCAAATGACTGTACTTCTCTTTTTCCAGGATGCCCGACCCTGATTTCACAGTCCGAGATGTCAAACTCCTAGTGGGTAAGTTGCCTGCTGTGTGTGCAGCTCAGAGATGCCCAAAGTAGGGAGTACAAGGGGCAGGAGCTCTTTACCACCCACCTATTTAGATCTTTAACTGCCCCTGAAAAGAAAGTCCCTGTGGGAGGAGGCAGGAGCAGGTGTGAGCTGCAACCGTCTGGTTCTGGAGAACAGGTCAGATTGCAAAGTCATAAGAAGCTGTATGAAAGAGTGTTTGCCAGCACACAGTTTTATGAGGCTGATTTGGACCCTAGCCTCCATCAGCAATACAATCTTAGATCTTTCCTTTGCGTTTGTTTGTGGGTTGCTGAGTAAACACTGGGTGTTTTGTGACCCCTGAAAGACTTTCAGACTTTCAGAGGGGAGGGATCATTCTTCCTGCTTCCTCAGGGTTCCAGACAGGTCTAGGGTGAGGTTTAACACCCAGTGCCCAGCAAATGCTTGTTAACTCCCTGAGCACCTGCAGAGTGTAGCTGATCACTTAGTGCTTCTGGACACCAGACCAGGTAGCCAGTGGCATTTCAGATATGGAAATCCTTTAATAAATCCATTCTTTTCATAAGTGTTTATCAATTAGCTCCTACATGATAGCAAGATCAGAGGTATGAACATGACAGGCAAGATCCCTGTCCTCTTGGCTGGAGTGACAAGCAACAAATAAGTAAACAGGTTTTAAAAATCTGTATCATTTTGGAAGGTGATAAAGCCTATGAAGAAATAAAGCAGGGTATTGGGATAGAATGTGATGGAAGCTGTATTTTATTTTATTTTTTAGTTTTTATTTATTTACTTTTTTTAGAGAGAGAGTATGTGTACACACACACACCCAATGGTAGGAGAAGGAAAGATAGAATTTTTTAAAAAATAGATTTTATTTATTCATAAGCGACACAGACAGGGAGAGAGAGGCAGAGACACAGGCAAAGGGAGAAGCAGGCTCCATGCAGGGAGCCCGATGTGGACTCGATCCCGGGATTCCAGGATCATGCCCTGAGCCAAAGGTAGCCGCTGAGCCACCCAGGGATCCCCCAGATAATCTTAAGCACGTTCCATGCCCAGTGTGGAGCCTTATGCTGGGCTAGATCTCATTACCCTGAGATCATGATGTGAGCCAAAATCAAGAGTCAATGCTTAACAGCATACTGATTGAGGCACCCAGGAACCCCTGGGAGCTGTATTTTAGATTGGGTTGGGTGGTCAGAGAGGGCCTGGGGTGTTGTGTACATTTGAACAGAGGCCTGACTGATGAGAAGCCAGCTGTGGGAAAGCACTTGCCAGATTGAGGGACAGGCTAGGAGAGGAGTAGAATGAGTAAGGGGGAAAGTAGAAGGGAGAGGTCACAGGGCTGGGGCCATGTTGGGCCTTATAGGCCCTGGCAGGGAATTTGGGTTTGACTGCTGGTGTGATGGGAAGCCACTGGATAGTTTTAAAGTAGGGCAACGGTGGTAGCTGTGCTATCTGATCTCTTTCTTTCTTTCTTCTTCTTTTTTTTTAAGATTTTAATTAAAAAAAAAAAGATTTTAATTTTATTTATTCATGAGAGACATGCAGAGAGAGGCAGAGACATAGGCAGAGGGAGAAGCAGGCTCCCTGTGGGGAGCCTGATGCAAGACTCAATCCCAGAACCCTGGGATCATGACCTGAGCCAAAAGGCAGACACTCAACCACTTAGCCACCCAGGTGTCCGTGGTCATTTTCTTTTTTAAATTTATTTTAATTTTTAAATAATTTTAAAAAATATTTTATTTATTTATTTGAGAGAGAGAAAGAGCAGAAGCAGGGAGAGTGGCAGAGGAAGAAGCAGACTCCTTGTTGAGCAAGGGGCCAAACATGAGGCTCGATCCCAGGACCCTGTAATCATGACCTGAGCCGAAGCCGGACGCTTAACCAACTGAACCATCTAGGCGCCCCTATCTGATCATTTTTTTTTTGGGAGAGGGTTAAAAACATTTTTAAAATAATGTAAAATTCATACACTGTAAAATTCACTAACTATTTCAGAGTGTACAGTTCAGCACTTTTGGCACATCCACAGTGTTGTGCAGTTATTTCATAACATAGATCACCTATAAAGTCAACCCTGTACCTTCCAGTTCCTCTCAGCTTCTAACCCCCGACAACCAGTGACAACCATGTGCTTTTTGCCTCTGTGGGTTTGTCTATTCTGGATGTTTCATGTAAGTGGAATCATAGACTAAGTGGCTTTTGTGACTGGCTTCTTTTACTCAGCATCATGTTTTTGAGGTTCATCCATGCTTCATTCTCTTTTATGGGTGAATGAGATTCCGTTGAACACATGTGCATAGACCACATCTTGTTGATCTACTTATCAGTTGATGGATGTTTTTGGTTATTTCTATTTCTTGTCTGTTATAAATAATGTTTATGGGGCAGCCCTGGTGGCTCAGCGGTTTGGCGCCTCCTTCCGCCCGGGGCGTGATCCTGGGGTCCCGGGATCGAGTCCCACGTCGGGCTCCCTGCACGGAGCCTGCTTCTCCCTCTGCCTGTGTCTCTGCCTCTCTCTCTCTCTGTCTCTAATAAATAAATAAAATCTTAAAAAAAAATAATGTTCATGGACAAGTTTTTGGGTGAACATACCTTTTCATTTCTCTTGGGTCTATACCTAGGTAACTGGGTCATATGGTAACTATGTTTAACTTGAGGAACTGCCAGACTTTTTCAAAGCAGCTGACCATTTTGTATTCGCATTAGCAACATGCGAGGGCTCCAATTTCTTTACATCCTAGCCAAGCTTGTTATTGCCTGTCTTTTTGATGATCACCATCCCAGGGGGCATGAGTGGTGTGATATGATTTGAGTTTCATAAAAGCTGATGTTGGTGGCTGTGTGGATGAAGACAGCTGACCAGTAGTTCTGTCAGATATTCCAGCCAGAATGATTAACTCCAAAGTGTTTAAACAGATACTCAGAAGGGGGGGTTGATTGGTAGAAGAATCTCAGTTAATTGGCGAGGACTTGGCTGAGGAGATACATTTTCTTTCTTTCTTTCTTTTCTTTTCTTTTTTTTTTTTTTAAGATTTACTTATTTATGATAGACACAGATAGAGAGAGAGAGAGGCAGAGACACAGGCAGAGGGAGAAGCAGGCTCCATGCCGGGAGCCCGATGCAGGACTCGATCCCAGGACCCCAGTATCATGACCTGAGCTGAAGACAGACGCTCAACCAGTGAGCCAACCACTCGTTCCTCCCTCTATAAGGATTCTCTAAGAGAATGAATGAAGGCTCAGCATTATGTTGGCTGACGGGTGCTTGGTGAATAGTCCTCAGTATTATTTATTATGATGGCAGGATATGGATCTGTTGAGATTTTCTTTATGAGTAAGGTTGAAAGCTAGATTCTCATGTCTGAGATTTAGGCGATATCAGAGTCTTTTTTTTTTTAATTTTTTATTTATTTATGATAGTCACAGAGAGAGAGAGAGAGAGAGAGAGGCAGAGACACAGGCAGAGGGAGAAGCAGGCTCCATGCACCAGGAGCCCGACATGAGATTCGATCCTGGGTCTCCAGGATCGCGCCCTGAGCCAAAGGCAGGTGCTAAACCGCTGCGCCACACAGGGATCCCAATATCAGAGTCTTCACAGTGTTGCTCTTGGTCCTTTTGAGGAACTTAAAAACGCTTTGCAGTTTTATTATGCTCTAGTCATATGCAGGCTACTCTTTCTTTCTCTGTGCTCCATTCTTCTGGTTGTTGAAGCAAGAGGACTCAGTTAGATGGGTCCTGACATCCTTGCCAGCTCTCAAGTCTGGGATGGCAAAGAAAGAGGGAAGGGTAATATTTGTACCCCATCTCTCTTGGCATTTCTGTGATAATCAAATGGATTGATGGGTATTGAAGTGGTTTGTGAAGGTATAGGGTGTTCCTACATTGGGAGGGGTACAGTTAGCGTGGAGCATTATTATGACCATTTTAGTCTCTGAGAGCACACACAGGCTACTTGAGAGCGCAAGAGGGCACATACTTCGTAGTGACATAAACGGCAAATTAACTCAAGCTGGCCTAAGCAAAACAATTCACTGGCTTACGTAATAAGTTTGGGGTGTGACCTTTAGATACATCTAGATCTAGGTGTTCCAAGAAGATCTCGAGAGGCTGTTCCAAGAGATCTCTTGTTTTCCCTTTCTGGTTCCCTCTTTTGCTTCCTCTTCCTGTTTCATTCTTGGGCAAGCTTCTCCCCTTGTGGTGGCAAAGATGAGGAGCCAGCAGCTCCTGGCTTTTATCCTGCCAACTCAGGTCTTCCCTCTCAGCCCACCAGTATTTCCATCAGATGTTTCTGGATTGGCTCTAGCAGGCTTAGCGCAACCCTGGTCAGTTTCAGCAGAAGCAAGTGATCTGGGAGTGGGGAAGGAGTGACGCTCCAGGGTTGCTGGGTGACATAAACATGCCCCTAACGGAAATGGGGGTTCTGCCTTGGAAGGCAGTGTCTGGGGAAGGCTGGGCCAACCCTCAGTGTGGGATCTTAGCCTCTGTCTTCCATACTCTTGCCACCTTCCCAGGCCTCGAATCTTGGGAGGCAGCTGCTTGAGAAGGGATCAGCTATTGAGGCAAGTTGGAGCTACAGATTCTTCTCTAATGCCCCCAAACGGACTTTTCTCTATCGGCCCTATTTGTATGCCATCTAGGAATTGAGGCATCTGGTCTCTGTTCTTAGCTCCTCACCTTTAAAAACAAAACAAAACAAAACAAAACAAAACAAAACAAAACAAAGGCACTTTCCATTTTTAGGACCCTGTACACTTAAAATAAAAGCTTTTTATTGAAGTATAATTTACATATAGAAAAGTCCACGTACGGTAGCCATACAGCTTGATTAAGTTTAACAAATTGAACACACTACATATGGTACCCGGCACCCCAGGTGCCACCCCTGTGTTCCCGCACAGTCGCTGCCATCCATTGTCACCTGGACTTCTAACAGCATGGATGCATTCTGCCTGTGTTCCTACTTTATGACAATGGAATCAGGCAGGTGTCCTCTTTTGGTTTCTGCTTCTTTTGCTCAACTTGGTGTTTATAAGGCATCCAGATTGTTGTGTGTAGTTGTGGATGGTTTATTTTCATTGTTGTGGTTTTCCATTATGCGACTGTATCACAACATGTTCATTCATTCTATTATTAATGGGCTTCCAGGTAGCTGCCGGTTTAAGGCTCTGTGTCTAGTGCTTCTATGAACCCTCTAATCATGACCTGTGAACAGATGGATGCGTTTTTGTTGGACATATACCTCAGAGTGGAATTGCTTGAGTCATGGGGGATGTGTATACATTTGGTTTTAGTAGATATGGTCAAGTAATTGTCCACAGGGGTTGTTGGTCTGGTTCTGATTGCTCCACATCCTCACCAAGAGTTCGTGTTTCATTTTGGTCACATTGCTATGTTGGTGGGAGCGTAGTTTAATCACATGGTGGTGTTAGTTTGCCTCTCTTTCATGACTAATGAAATTGAGCTTCGTTGTTCATATGTTTATTTGCTAGTTGGGTATACTCTTTTGTGAACTGTCTGATCAAGTCTTTTTCTCTGTTATTTTGAAGGCTCATCTCCTGTTGGTTGTAAGATGCCTTATTTGCTAGGGCCACCACAACAAAGTACTACAGACTGGATGATGTGAACAACAGAAATTTATTTGTTCACAATTCTGTAGTCAGAAGTCTAAGATCAAAGTGTTGTAGGGTTGTTTTCTCCAAAGGCCTCTTTCCTTGGCTTTGTAGATGGCTGTCTTCTCCCTGGGTCTTCATGTGGCCTTCCTTCTCTGTTTCTGTGACCTGATCTCTTCTTGTAAGGATGTCAGTCTTGTGGGATTAGGGCCTTATTTTATTTTAGATCTTATTTTAACTTAATTAGTTCTTTAAAGACTGTTCTCAAATATAATTACATTTTGAGGTCCTGAGGGTTAGGACCTCAACACATAGATTTTAGGGGACACAATTCAGCCCATAACGTAAAGTTTCTTGAAATATTCTGGATATGATTATGTATTCCAAAATCACCTCTGACTTTGTGCATTGGTTGCCTTTTCATACTCCTTTCATACTCCTGTATCTTTGAATGAACAGACATTCTTTATTTTCACAAAGACCACTTAGGTCTTTTTGGTCTATTACTTCTTTTGTATCTCGTTCAAGAAACGTTTGCACATGCCAGGGTTGGAAGACATTCATGTTTTTCTGAAAAAAGCTTTATGGTTCAAACTTTCACATTGAGATCTGTAGTTTATCTGGAATTGATTTTTGTGTTTGGGACAAGATAGGGGTCGAGATTCCTTTTTTCCTGTATGGATATCCAATTGATCCCAGTACCATTATTGAAAAAACACCCTCTCCTCAATAGCACTGACGTATTGTCTTTGTCATAAATCAGGTGACTGCATTTGTGTGGGTCTGTTTCTAGATGCATGTCCCCTGAGCAGCTCCCCCATCCCACAACCAGTACTCTCAACCCTAGATAGTTCATTTAAGAAGACTGGGATAGGGATCCCTGGGTGGCGCAGCGGTTTGGCGCCTGCCTTTGGCCCAGGGCGCGATCCTGGAGACCCGGGATCGAATCCCACGTCGGGCTCCCGGTGCATGGAGCCTGCTTCTCCTTCTGCCTATGTCTCTGCCTCTCTCTCTCTCTCTCTCTCTCTCTCTCTGTGTGACTATCATAAATAAATAAAAATTAAAAAAAAATAAGAAGACTGGGATATTTTCACATCTGTGGCCTGGGAGTTGGGGGGATAGGGAGCCTGGGAAAGAGTTCTAGTTGCCTCTGAAGATGCTTTAAACTTTCCTAGAAAACATATCCATAAAGTGCTGGGTCCCCACTCACTCTCCACAGTTATGTCACTGAGGGATGGCTCCCAGCCATGGTGTCCTGCATATTATGTCTTTATTGTCTTTCTCTCTAATGAGGATACCCAAGCTAAGTGATGTTTTCTTTAGCTCCCTTTCTTGAAAAATCTTCATGACAAATCACCTCATTCACTATTCATTTATTTACCCAATTATGGTAAATAAATTGGGTATCTTTATCTTTTACTGTATGTTTATCATATGACCTCATTTTGTCCTCACCAATAATCATATAAATTAAGTGTTACTATTCCCTTTCCCAGTCGGGGATCCCAGGCTTAGAAGGAACAACCCATGTGGCCCATAGATGGACCATTGAGTTCGGATCTGAACCCAGCTCTGGGCGTTTCCCATGCTTGTGCTTCATGACTTTCTCCTCCTCTGTGTCGTGTTGTGTCCGGTGAAGGGGACTCATCAGACATGCATGTGCCCTTAACAGGCTGTTCTTGGTAAATTCTCACTCCTTAGAAATCAGCGATAGACTTGCTTCCAGACCTTTTTTTTTCAGTTGGTTTAAAAAAATCATAGACATTTTACATCGTAAACCCTGGAAGAGTTCTTAGAATCCTTGTAGTCTTGCTTTCCCCTTTTACAAGTGGGAAAAACTGAGGCCTGGAGAGAAGTGACTTGCAAGTTGCCCAGACAGCAGATGGCACATCAGATTCAAACGTGGGTTTGAATTTCAGTGGTTGGGAGACGGTGATGCTTGTAATGCAACCCCGAGGAAAAGTAGACTTGTGTGGGGGATGTGGATGGGCTTAGTTCTGGCCATGCTGGATGGAGCTCTGGAGGAAAACTCAGGTTGGACAGACGGGACGGGAGGCATCCACCTGGCGGAACAGACAGAAATGCAAGCAGGGGGAGGTGCGTGAAGTCAGGAGGGCTGAGGCCCCTGAGCCCCAAAGGAAGAAGGGTTTCAGAGGGGTTCAGTTATGTTTCCTTTTTTACTCTTTAATAAGATGAACACCTAGCTTACTGGGTTTTTTGTCCTATTTCCCTTTTCTTGGAAAGCTACTGTTCTGAAATCAATTTTTTTTTTAAGATTTTATTTATTAATTAGAGTGAAAGAGGGAGAAAGCGAGCATAAGTAGGCAGGGCGGCAGGCAGAGGGAGAGGGAGAGGTAAGGTTTCTGCTGAGCAGGGAGTACCATATGGGGCTTGATCTCAGAACCCTGAAATGATGACTTGAGCTGAAGGCAGACGCTTAACTGATTGAGCCACCCAGGTGCCCCTGAAATCAAAATCTTGACCGCATTTGGGCCTTGGGGAACTAAACTTGCTTCTGCCCTCTGTTTACCTAATAGGAATCACTCCCCTGTGGAGTAGCTCCTTAGACTGGAACTACTAGCGTTAGCTACTGCTGAGATCTTATCACAGGCCAGGGACCACTCCCATATTATTTTGTCTGATCACGTAAAACTAGGGCAGCCCTAGTGGCGCATCGGTTTAGCACTGCCTGCAGCCCAGGGTGTGATCCTGGGGTCCCGGGATCGAGTCCCACGTCGGGCTCCCTGCGTGGGACCTGCTTCTCTCTCTGCCAGTGTCTCTGCCTCTCTTTCTCTCTCTCTCTCTCATGAATAAATAAATAAAATCTTAAAAAAAAAAAAAACTAAATAGAAAACCCAAACTGTATTTACCACTATCCCCATTCCATAGATGTCAAACTGAGGCTCAGAGTGACTTATCCACAGTCAAATAGCTAATGTGTGGAATTGCTGAGATTTATGCCCATATCCATTTGACCAAGGAGCTGTTCTTTTAACTTCTGTGCAGAGCTGTGGCTGGTTCTCAGTGTCCTGTAATCCATAGCTCTTTATTGTTTTTGGCTCAGGTGTCTTTTGAGTTTTCTTGGCTGATTGGGTTTAACCTTGATTTGTTAGTCTGGGTTTGTATCTTCTTAGGCTCATCTGTCTGGAAGGGTCAGGCAAGGTCTTGAACCCAGGGCACAACAGAGACCCAGAGAGCCTCAGGGCTCTACGTGCCCAAGGCCTCACTGCTAGGAGATAGCTGAGTGAGATTTGAACCAGGGCTGGTGCTTTCTAGAATAAACAGTAGTACCTCTGCAATGGATGAGGAGATCCTGTCAAGAAGCAGAAACAAAAACCAATCCAGAAAGTGGAGGAAGATAGGGTTTCCAGAACGATGATGCAGGACAGTTGTGGGCACTCTGTGAAGAGTGGGCTCAGGAGGAGTGTGGGGTCAGTGCCCGAGTGTGCTTTATATTAGTGTTCAAAGTGACTTTTCAGCAGCCTCTTTCCGGCTCTGAGCCCACGGCTCTTGGAGCTGACTGATGGGGCCTTCAAAGCAAGGGCCATGGGGCCACGGATTAATTTCTGCTGCTGGAATTTGTTGGATGTGTGTGTAGCCTGGGAGCCCAGAGAACCAATGAGATGGGGGGAGGAGTGGAGAAAAGGGGGGTGGGCTGAGTTGCTGGCCTACTTAGGAATGCCAGGCTCTGCTCAATGTGGAAAGTTTCTCCTGTAACCCATTGATTTCAGGAGCCTGAGAGTTCCAGGGCTCCGGGTCCCTTGCAGGATCCAAAGGGCAGTATGTCCCTGTCACTTGCTCCAGGGATGGCTGCTTCCCAAAGCGTGGAGGGCCACATTCCATTCTTAGTGCTGACCTGCCCCTCCTGTCCCCTGGGGGCACATGCCTTCTCCCTTGTGCTCAGCTTCCTGCTCAGACACCTGGCACTTATGCCCAGCTCTCCTTTGCCATCCGTGGCAGACTAGACTGGGAACCTGAGAAGATGGAGGGCTAATTCTTAATCTCCCAGCTCAGACTGAAGAGGACTGGCAGGCCCCAGTGTCCCCAGTGACCCCTGGGGCAAGCCTTTAGGTCTCCTCCCCCACCTACTTCTCCCCAGTTCACATTTAAGGGATCTGTTCTGATCTGAGTATTTGAGAACTAGGCTAAAAATCAGTGTGTCGGTCCTGCTAGAGGACTGATAAAAGACCTAACCCAGCAGTTTTCAAAGGGAGATCCCTGGAATCCAGGTCTGAGTTCTGAGCGCCAAACCCTACCCCCTGCCCCCCTCCTGTTTCAACCGGAGCTACTTGTTTTTATTTACGCCTTTGGCTCTTGTCGAAGCTTCTGTTTGAAGAAGGAGTTCTATGGCGATGAAAACAGAAGTATAAAGGTCAGTTTTTCCTGTCTTTGCACACGAGGCATCTGAGGCTTGGAGCTGGGTCAGTGAGGGTTGCTGGGACTGGAACCCAGTCCAGGGCTCCTGGCACTGTCCCAGGTGCCCCACAGGCTGCCACTGCTCATTGTGTGGCCTCCTATGGGCCATTGCTGACCAAGGAATGAACAATCCAGGCACCCATTCCTCCAGCTTGGTTCTTCCAGTGAGAATAAAAGACCCTGTTATGGGGCTGTTTCTTCAGGGTTAAACTTGCGGTGCTTGAGAAGTCCATCTACAGGCAGGAGAAAGAGCTTCCTTACCCTTTCTGCCCAGTTGGGGCACCTCCTTATTTCATATTCAGAGCCTCATGACCCGGATCAGCTCAGTGGGCTAGTGGCTAAGTGTGTTGCAGACCCTCCCATGTGCCAGACATTGTGTTGGGTTCTTTTAAGTCTATGGGCCACTTTTACAAATAAACACCTTCCAAGTCTAGAAAGGGTGAATGAGTCTCTGGAAGCCACAGAGGCAGTAGTAGAGCTGGGACTTATAAAAACACTTTTTGCTGGAGAGAATTTTTAAAAGTGATGAGCTGGCAGAAAGTGTAATGAACGCCCATGGATGCATCAGCCAGACCCAACACCTGCCCTTGCCTTACCTCTATCTACTTCCTGTTCTCCTGCAATGTTTCAGGCAGATCTAGGCATTCCATAAAGTTTTCAGTGGATAGTTCTATCTCATCCATAAAGTTTTCAGTGGATAGTTCTAAACAAGAAGGGATTTTTTTTTTTTTTTTTAATTTATGATAGTCACAGAGAGAGAGAGAGAGAGGCAGAGACACAGGCAGAGGGAGAAGCAGGCTCCATGCACCGGGAGCCCGACGTGGGACTCGATCCCGGGTCTCTAGGATCGTGCCCTGGGCCAAAGGCAGGCACCAAACCGCTGCGCCACCCAGGGATCCCACAAGAAGGGATTTTTTTTTTTTTTTTAAGAAGGGATTTTTAAAACCATAGCCACAATTGTGATTTCACACCTAATCTCTTATTTTTTTAATTTTATTTTTGAAGATTTTTATTTATTCATGAGAGACACAGAGAAAGAGACAGAGACATAGGCAGAAGAAGCAGGTTCCCTGTGGGGAGCCCAATGTGGGACTCAATCCCGGAGTCCCAAGATCATGCCTTGAGCTGAAGGCAGATGCTCAACCACTGAGCCACCCAGGTGTCCCTTTTTTCTAAAAATTTTAAAAAAGCTTTATTTGAGAGAGAGTGAGAGACACCTGAGAGGGTGAGCATGAGCAGGGTGAGGGGCAGAGGGAAAAGCAGATTCCCTGCCGAGCAGAAAGTCTGATGCAGAGCTTGATCCCTGAGATCATGACCTGAGCTGAAGGCAGACACTTAACCTACTGAGCCGATCAGGTGCCCCTCTAAGAATATTTTTTTTTAGATAATCTATACTCAATGTGAGATTGAAACTTAGAACCCCAATATCAAGAGTTGTACACTCTACCGGCTAAGCCAGCCAGGCACCCCTCCTAAGACTAGTTTTATTATTTATTTATTATATTTATTTATTATTTTATTTTTAAAAGATTTTATTTATTTATTCATGAGAGATACATACAGAGAGAGGCAGAGACATAGGCAGAGAGAGAAGTAGGCTCCATGTAGGGAGCCCGATGTGGGACTCGATCCTAGGACTTCAGAATCACATTCAACCACTGAGACACCCAGGTGTCCCTTATTATTTATTTTTAAATACCTTGACATTTTCAGGGTGTTAAGGTACAGTTTTGGAAATTATCGCATCCTAGTAACTAAATGATACTATTGAAATAGATTATTTTAAAGTTGCATTTCTTTTTCACAGAATATGTTTTGTCATTTTTCATTTACTAAATGATAATGAATCTCAGCTGCTCTTTATTTTGTTCTCATTTATTTATTTTTATTTTTTATTTTTTAAAGGTTTTATTTAGGGATCCCTGGGTGGCGCAGCGGTTTAGCGCCTGCCTTTGGCCCAGGGCGCGATCCTGGAGACCCAGGATCGAATCCCACATCGGGCTCCCGGTGCATGGAGCCTGCTTCTCCCTCTGCCTGTGTCTCTGCCTCTCTCTCTCTCTCTCTCTCTCTGTGTGACTATCATAAATAAATAAAAATTAAAAAAAAATAAAGGTTTTATTTATTTGAGAGAGTGATTGAGAGAGATAGCATAAGCAGGGGCAGAGGAAGAGGGAAAAGCAGACTTCCCCCTGAGCAGGGAGCCTGGTGCGGGGCTTGATCACAGGACCCTGGGGATCATGACCCGAGCTGAAGGCAGATGTTAACCAACTGAGCCACCCAGGTGCTCCTATTTTGTCCTCATTTAGACTAAGAATAAAGTCATAGTTTACAGATTAATATATGTGTGCTTGTGTGGGAGGGATCTATATATAGGAGTAAACAGGAGTGATGAGTGTTGCATAAAATATTTTACAAAATGCAAGTATCAAGGTATATACATATTTGAAAACATATTTGTGCCCAAAGTTTATTCAAAATTACATGTGGGGGGATCCCTGGGTGGCGCAGCGGTTTGGCGCCTGCCTTTGGCCCAGGGCGCGATCCTGGAGACCCGGGATCGAATCCCACATCGGGCTCCCGGTGCATGGAGCCTGCTTCTCCCTCTGCCTGTGTCTCTGCCTCTCTCTCTCTCTCTGTAACTATCATAAATAAATAAAAATTTAAAAAAAAAAAAAAAAAAAAAAAAAAAAAAACCAAAATTACATGTGGGTATATATGTACTGTATGGAAGGTGTTATGTGTTTTAAAAATACCACTAATTTCAAGGGGGGAAGGGAGCAGGAGATATAGTCTTCTATTTATGGAATTAATAAGTCATGGGGATGAAAAGTACAGCATAGGGAGTATAGTCCGTGGTATTGTAAAAGCATTGTATGGTGGTGACAGGTGGTAGCTACACTGTGCTGAGCATAGCACTACATATAGACTTGTTGAATCACTGTATTGTACACCTGAAACTAATGTAACATTGTGTGTCCAATATATTTCAATAAAAAAAAAAAACATTTATCAGCCCAGCAGTCCTTCTGGGATATACTTGGGATATACGGACTGTGAATAACTGAATATATGACATCTAATATTTAGAGTTTTTCTTAATGTACGTATACATGTATTTTATATATCCATATTAATGTTTACACATGTGACATTTATACACACATGCATATTATATGCATTATATGTATATCACACACATATATAATGTATGTTAAACAATGGAGAAATTTACCCAGTTTAAGGGGATTTTTTTTTCAAAGATTTATTTATTTATTTATTATTCATGATAGACAGAGAGAGAGAGAGAGAGAGAGAGAGAGGGAGGCAGAGACACAGGAGGAGGGAGAAGCAGACTCCATGCAGGGAGCCTGATGTGGGACTCGATCCCAGGTTTCCAGGATCATGCCCTGGGCTGAAGGCGGCGCTAAACCGTTGAGCCACGGGGGCTTCCCTATATATATATATATTTGAAATCTTTTTATTATAGTGTTTGATTTGCATTGTATATAGGCTGGCATCATACATAAAACCAACTTTATAGAATAGTATTGATGTGATGACCTATTATTTTTAGGGTCATCAAAACTGTACGTTTCTTGTGCATTAGTTTTATTGTGCAAGTTTGGGAATCAGGTTAACGAGTTGGAAGTATTCTGAAAGAAAAGTTCCTGTATACAATCTTGCCTATGTTAGATTGGGAGGGATGGGAAGCTGTGACTTGCATGTAAATCTCTAACTTCGGGGACACCTGGGTGGCTCAGCTGTTGAGCATCTGCCTTTGGCCCAGGGCATGATCCTGGAGTCCCAGGATTGAGTCCCACGTCGGGCTCCCTGCATGGAGCCTGCTTCTCCCTCTGCCTGTGTCTCTGCCTCTCTCTCTATCTCTCATGAATAAGTAAATAAAATCTTAAAAAAAAAAATTCTCTAACCTCTGTGCCGTGAGATGCCATGGCAGATTTGGTATTCTTTTTTTTTTTTTTTTCAGGCTTTTTTTTTTTTAATTTTTATTTACTTATGAGAGTCACAGAGAGAGAGAGGCAGAGGGAGAAGCACCAGGAGCCCGATGTGAGATTCGATCCCGGGTCTCCAGGATCGCGCCCTGGGCCAAAGGCAGGCGCCAAACCGCTGCGCCACCGAGGGATCCCCAGATTTGGTATTCTTAAAAGCCTTTCAGTTGTATCCAGCATTAATTGTCTGAATATTTAAAACCATTTTTTAAATTGAAAGAAATTATTTTTTTCACAACTGTTTTTTGAAGTAGGTGGTCCAAGTGTCCCTTTATCATTTATTAGAGAGAGAGAGTGTGGGGGGAAAGGACAGAGGGAAAGAGAATCTCCAGTAGAATCCCCTCTGAGCTCGGAGCCTGACCACAGGGCTTGATCTCACCACCCTGAGATCATGACCTGAGTGAAATGAAGAGTTAGATGCTTAATCAACTGAGCCACCCCATACAGGCACCGCAGAAAAATAATAATTCATTGAGGTGAAATTCATGTAACATAAAATTAATCATTTGGAAGTATATAATCCAGTGGGGTTTAGTGCATTCACAGTGTTGTGCAACCATTACTTCTCTGTGGTTCCAAAACATTTTCATCACCCCAGAAGGAAACTCCTACCCATTAGCACTCCTCATTCCTATCCCCCAGCCCTTGGCACCTACTTCTTACCTATTCTGGACATGGTAAATAAATGGCTTCATGCAACATGTGACCATTAGTGATGGGCTTCTTTCATTTACCATCATGTTTTTGAGGTTCATCTGTGTTGTAGCATGGATCAGGTAACTACATTCATTTTTATGGCTGAATAATTTACATTTTAAAAAAGTTTTTATCTTAGTTCCAGTTAGTTAACAATACAGTTAACTAACTGCATTGGGTATACAATATAGAAATTCAATATAATTTGCATTTCTTTTTTTTTTTTTTTAAATCTTTTTTTTTTTTTTTAAAGGTATTATTTATTTATTTATGATAGTCACAGAGAGAGAGAGAGGCAGAGACACAGGCAGAGGGAGAAGCAGGCTCCATGCACCGGGAGCCCGACGTGGGATTCGATCCCGGGTCTCCAGGATCGTGCCCTGGGCCAAAGGCAGGCGCCAAACCGCTGCGCCACCCAGGGATCCCTAATTTGCATTTCTTAGTATTTATTTCTTTTAAGTTGATAGGGGGCTTTTTTTTTTTTTTTTTTTTTTTTGAGTAAACTTTACACTCAAGGTGGGGCTTGAACTCCATGACACTGAGATCGAGTCACATTTTCTACTAACTGAGCCAGCCAGGCATCCCCAGTAGATAGGAGACTTTTTTTTTTTTAAAGGTTTTATTTATTTATTCATGAGAGACACAGAGAGAGGCAGAGAGACATAGGCAGAGGGAGAAGCAGGCTCCCTGCGGGGATCCCAGTGTGGGACTCTATCCTGGGACTCTGGGATCATACCCTGAGCCAAATGCAGATGCTCAACTGATCATACCCTGAGCCAAATGCAGATGCTCAATTGGGAGCCACGCAGGCCTCCCAATAGGAGACTTTCGAAAGAGAGAGTTACATTTAGAAAAACCAACTTTGTTGGTCATTTAGTACCTGATTTTTGTGTTTGTTTCTGTATTTATTTATTAAATGTATATGGGTTTATTAAGCAGAGTTTCTACATTTAACGTTGCAGTGTGAGTGTTACAGGATTTCTTCTCTTTCAGTGCTCGTGGTTCTTGGTCATGCCACTTCAAAGGATGACAAGTAGACCAGGCAGAGTGGTGGACAGCAAAGCGAGGTTTATTGAATATTGTACAAAGCCCCCAAAGAGGGAGGGGACCCAAGAAGGTTGCCCTGAGTTTTTGTGTTTAATGACATCTTCATCGAGATATAATTCATATACCATGTAATTCAACTGTTTAAAATGTCTGAATCGGTGGTTTTTCATCTGTCCACAGAGTTGTGCAAACATTGCCACAATCAATTTTAGGACATTTTTATTACCCCCCTGCCATAAGACACTCCTCCCCCCCATTAGCCATCCTTATTATGTTTTAGGATCTGAAGTAGTCAGTCCATTGGACTTGCCGGCAGAGATTTAAGTGGCTCTGACTTTCTATGACTTCACTTTCTCCACCTGTAATTGTAGATGAAATTGGCCAAGTCGGTAACATGACCTACCTGCTGGCACTTTATGGAAGTGTTTCATGTGCATGATCTCATTTAAGGCTCAGATCAACCCCATGGGCTAATAACTACCATTTTTGTCTCCATGTCACAGATGGGGAAACTGATACTCAGAGAAGCTAAGCAGCCTGAGACCCAGCTGGCATTTGAACCATAAAGTCTTAGCTTAGTTGTGCAGTTGTCAGAGCTGAGTTGCTGAGCTTCTGACGCTGTGATTCCCATCTACCTGCCCAGCAGTCCTTCTGCTGGCAGCTTTGCAGATGTGACCTTGTGCAAGGTTAGGGAGGAGAGGCAGAGGGAGGCGGGAGGCGGGAGGTGGGAGGCTGGCCGGAGAGGGGCGAGGGTTTGGGGGCTTGTTCTCTTTCACCTTCCCCTCTCCCCTCCCCCATCTCATAGCAGGTTCTCTGCCAATTAGGCTTCCCAGAAAAGCTGAGCAGAGCCCACCTGTTCCAGAAGCCCTGTTTAGGAAGGAGGCAGCACTGTCCAGGGCAGGCCAAAATTTCCAGCAAAGTTCAGGGATGCCCCCTGGTGGATCTGCACTCCTGACTCAAAAACAGCTGTTTTCTGCATCTTCCCAGGATCTAGGCGGTCACTGAAGGAAGGATCCTTTTTCACGTGTGATCTAGATTCAGTATTGCATTGGGCAGGGGCAGGAGTGCGAGGATAGGGACCTGGGCTGTGGATTATATTGAATTGGCTTCAAATTCTAGTTCTACTACTCATGCACTGGACATTTTAGGTCCAAGCCTCAAGTTTCTCATCCATCAAATGGGTATAAGTGAAGTTCTATCTCACAGAAACACAATTAACTTAAGATAACCTGTGTAGAGAGCTTGCCTGTGCTCTGTAAATGTTAACTATTCTTATTGGCAGAGTATATTCTGGAGGACTTGAGCTGATCTTGTCACCTCTAGGCACTGGATTCTTCATTTATGAAGACAGGGACAGTCCTACCTCACTTCTGGGGTGGTTGTAAAAATTAGATAATGAATCTAAAAGATAGTAACGCCCAAGTTCTCCTATGTGCACAAAGGGTTACTTTTATTATTCAGTTCCTGCTACACGAAAGGCACTGTGTATTTATTCAACAAATATTGACCATGGGCCTATTATAGGGCAGGCTCTATGCACAGAGCTGGGTATATAGCACTGAACCAGATGGGAATATTACTCACATCAGCATGTAAGTTCCATGAGGATTTTGTCAGTTTCAAGGGTTGGCAAATTTTTTCCGTAAAGATTAGAGAGTAAGTATTTTGGGCTTTGCCGGCCATTCACTCTCTGCCAGCTACTCAGCTTAGTTGGTGTAGCATGGAAGCAGCCAGAGACCTATGAACCAGAGTGTGGCTGGTGCTAATACAATTTTTATATATGGGTCCAGAAATTTGAGCTTTGTATCATTTTCATATCATTTTTCCCCATCCTTTACCACTTAAAAACATAAAAATCATCTGTAGCTTATAGGCCAGACAAAAACCGGCGGTGGGCCAGATTTGCCCATGGGCCATCATTTGCTGGCCCCTGCTTGCTTAGTTTGCTCTTTGTTCTTGGAGTAGCTTTGAACAAGGTGATCACCTGCTCTGGTTATTTTCTTTCTTTCTTCTGGTTTGTCCATTTCTTTTTCTTTTTTTTAAAATATGCTTCGGGCAGCCCTGGTGGCGCAGCGGTTTAGCACCGCCTGCAGCCCGGGGTGTGATCTTGGAGACCCGGGATTGGGTCCCACGTCAGGCTCCTTGCGTGGAGCCTGCTTCTCCCTCTGCCTGTGTCTTTGCCTCTCTCTCTCTAGCTATGTCACTATGAATAAATAAATAAATAATCTTTAAAAAAAAAAAAAAGTATGCTTCATGCCCAGTATGGAGCCCAACTTGGGGCTTTTACTCTACCCTGAGATTAAGACCTGAGCTAAGAACAAGAGTTGGATGCTTAACCGACTGAGCCAGCCAGGCGCCCTTGGTTTCCACATTTCTAAGTTTCCATGGACCAAATATTTGTCATTGAGCTAATGGGGAATTGAGGTATTTCCTTACCAGATGGCAGGCTTCTCATTCCAGTCATGATGCTTATTTTGTGTCCTGACAGACAGGAGGTGCCAGCTTTCATCATAAAGCACCATGAATGTGGCAATCTGCTCTGTCTGTCTTCTCCCCTGTCACAGCACTTCCATTGAAACTTGGTTGTTCCTTCTACAGTGTCTGAAGTTCTGGGGCCTTGATTATTCCCATCTTAGGGATGGGGAAGCAGAGTCCCCTTGAAGGGTTGTGATTTCCTTAAAACCTTGTTTGGTTTTTTTGGAGAGAGAGAAAGAGAGTGAGGTGAGAGGGAAGGGACAAAGGAAGAGGGAGAGAGAGAATCTTAAGCAGGCTCCATGCCCAGCATAGAGTCTGAAGTGGGGCTTGATCTCACGACCCTGAGATCATAATCTGAGCCGAAATCAAGAGTCAGACACCCAACTGACTGAGCCACACAGGCTCCCCACCCTGAAGCTTTGTTACTTGCTGGTAGTCCCAGGACTAGCACTAAACACTCCTGTCTCCCAGTCCTGAGCTTGTCTCCTTCTCTCTGGGAAGCAGGGGGTGCCAGGCAGCTCACTCCTTTTAGTAAAAAGCGAAAGATTTATGCGATCTGAAGAGAAACCAGAGTATTGCGGCTCACTCCTTTTAGTTCAGTGGTTGTTCATATGAGAAATCATATGTCACATGTTGTACAGGACAGCCAACATTCATCATTTATTTGTTCCATCTATATGTTACTGACCTCCCACTATATGCTCAGCTCTGTGTAGATACTTGGGATAAAGTAGTGAACAAGACAGACAGGACTTATGCCCTGGAGACAATTACAGAATAGTAGGGAAGAAAGACTGCAAAAGAGACAAACTTTGTGAATTGTGATTAGTGCCAGGGAGTAATGGGGGATCCACGCATTTATGCACCAGATGCTGTGCCAAGGAGTTCTTGAGCATCATCTGATTTGATCTGTAACCATTGTCTGATTTAATCCTCACAACTAGCCTATGAAAGGAGATGGCAGGATGAAGACACAGAGGTTCAGAGAAGCCCAAGTAATTTTCTCTGGCCTCACAGATTAGGGAGAGAGACTACCAAACAGCTAATTTTCTGTGGAAATAAGCACTGTTCTAGTACTTCATATAAACAGAAAGCCTTGAGTGCCATGCCAAGAGAATTTTTGGTAGGCAGTGGGGAGCATTGAAGGTTTGAAGCAGAGAGAGAAGTGCCCATGGTCAGGTCTCTGTTTTAGAAATCTCACGCTGGCAGCATGGAGGATGTATTGGAGGGGGTAGTCTGGGGATCCCTTAGGAAGTTCTGGAGGTCGTTTTGGAGAGTAGTAAGGCTGGACTGGACCAGCGTAGAGGCTGTGGTGGTGGAGGGGAGCAGATGGAGAGAGATTCAGTAAAGGAAAACCAATGAGACGAGGTAATAGAGCAGATGTGGCATACGGGTAAGGCAGGTTTTGTTTATGGGGATCCCAAGTGGGATCAGGATCCTGGGTCACCAGGAGCCATCAGTGTGTGGATTCTGCCCCTAGGTAGCCGGCGGCTGGTGGATGTGATGGATGTGAACACCCAGAAGGGCACGGAGATGAGCATGTCCCAGTTTGTGCGGTACTACGAGACCCCGGAGGCTCAGCGGGACAAGCTGTACAACGTCATCAGCCTTGAGTTCAGCCACACCAAGCTGGAGCACCTGGTCAAGCGTCCGACTGTGGTAGGCCCCTGGTCTCGGTCTCCTCCCTGATACTTTCTACCTCCTCTCCTCACCCTTCTTCTCCTGCTGCCTAGGCTCCAGGCCAGCCTGTGCCAGCCCCAGCAAAGGACAGGAAGAATGTGGGGAGAATGAGGGATGGTGAGAGAACCCAATGGAAGGGCACCCCAAGACAGCAAGTGCTGACGATGGGCTGGCTTTCAGGTAGACCTGGTGGACTGGGTGGACAACATGTGGCCACAGCATCTGAAGGAGAAGCAGACAGAAGCCACGAATGCCATTGCGGAGATGAAATACCCGAAAGTGAAGAAGTAAGACTCCCTGGCTAGTGGTGGGAGCTGGGTGGGCAGGGGTTGGGTTGGGAGGGTGTCTCACAGCCCTGTGGGGTGCTGCTGGGACTCAAAGGATGGGGGTCCTTGGCATGAGCAGGCTGGCATCTTGCTTTCTTGGAACCCAGGCACTCTGCTCTGCATTCCCCATCCAGATGGTCCTTTGGCCTCCCTGCCAGCTCTTCCTAGGGGCATGTGATTGAGGAGGGAGGAAGAATAATGGGGACCATCTCTGTGTGCATGTGTGTGCTTGTTATACCTGTATCTACTCCCACCAAGTGACAGAAAGTCCTGGGAGTGAGCATCTTCCGAGAGACCCGCTCATCATGGACGTTTTGCTTTGGCCAAGGGCTGAGGAGGGGTCTGGTGTTCTTTTGCTCCTTGCTGTTGAGACCCGGGACTTTTCCCAAATAAGCCCAAGGGCTGCTTACTCATCAAACACTCCTTAGACGGTGTCTCCACGTGGCAGGTTGGCTCTGGGCTGGGAAGGTGGCTGCATCTAATTGCAGGGACTTCACTACACATGGACCAGTAAGTCCTGAGACCAGTTGTTTAATGTGAACAGAGGCACCTATGATCCCCTTCACTTTCTAGAATTTTAATAACGGACCCTGGGGACCCTTGGGGCTACCTTCAGGCTCTCACCATCTCAGGCCGTCTGTGTTTCCATCTACAAAACGGGAAGGAGATGCTGACTGTCCCAGGCAGGACTGCTGCTCTGGGCTTCCTAGAAGAGTTGGCCCTGGCAGCTCCAAATCCATTAGCATCTCTCCTCTGCTCAACCCTCCTGCCAGGAGTGCCCCCAGGAGCTTGAAGGCTGTGAGCTTTTCATTCAATCCACCCTTCATTCAGGGCAGAGTGAATGCAGACTCAGTGCCAGGCTTTGTAAGGGAGGCCAGCGTGCTGGCCCTGGGTTTCTCAACGCTGTGCTTTCAAGCTCTCTCTTTCTTTAATTATTTCTCAGGCATTTTTCCTCCCCTTGAAGCTGAAGCTCCTTACATCCCTTGGATCAGGGCTACATCAAACACAAGGAATGGGCTCAAAGTGGGGAGGGTGGGAGGGTTTTCAGTTTCTTTCCCATTGGATTGCAACAAAATTTTTGAAGCCCCTGAGTTGGGGAAGGAAAAGATGAACAAGACCAAGAACCTTAACCCTCTGGAAAACGTGTCCTAAAACACTGGGGATAAGGTGTAAGTCTCAGCCTAGGTAGAGGGAAACAGACCCCCAGGAGGGGAACAGGGAGAGGAGGAATCCTTTTTGGCTGGTGGCATTGGGAATTCTTCTTGGAGGGGACATTGGACTTAGGCTTTATTTTATTTTTAAAGATTTTATTTATTTATTCATGAGAGACCCAGAGAGAGGCAGAGACATAGGCAGAGGGAGAAGCAGCTTCCCACAGGGATGCGGGACTTGATCCCAGGTCTCCAGGATCATATTCTGGGCTGAAGGTGGCGCTAAACCGCTGAGCCACCTGGGCTGCCCCTGGACTTAGGCTTTAAAGGATAGAGGAGATGGGAGGGATGAAGGAAGGGATAGGGAAGGATGGGGGAGAGGTGAGGGGAGTGAAGTGCTAAGGGCTTTTAAGGAATCATGAGGGGAGAGCTGGGGAAAAGAGTGTGGGACTCAGACATTAGGGGCAGATCACAGCTTTCATTGATTGATTGGGTGATTGATTGATTGATTCAGCATATGTATTAAACATCTGATTGGTGCTGAGCACTGGACATATAGTGAGGAGGAAACCAGATGAGTTCCCTGCCCTGATGACAGAGCTTTCAGTCTCTCTGGAGACAGACATTCATCCACCAATCAGATAAACAAATGGCAACTTTGCAGCTGTGTTGAAGCAACAGAGCAGAGATCCAGGGTGCTACAGGAGCCCATACCAGGGTACTTAAGGTTGTAGGGCAGGTGTCCCCAAGATGGGGTCTGAAGAGAAAGGGGTTACTTAGGAGAAGGGGCCTGGGAAGAGCTTTCCTGGCTGTGTGCAGAGAGCCAGGTGGCATGGTTCAGAAGGGTGGGGAGAAGGGGACAGATAGACCTACGGAAGGAATGCAAGTGAGGCTAGAGCAGAGCAGGGGGTGGGCAGTGGATGCAGGGTGGTGGGTGGGCCGGGCTGGTCAGGGACCGACATGCCATAGTGAGGGGGCTGTGTTTCTCCTAAGAGCAGTCAGAAACCTCTATGAGATTTTTTTTTTAAAGATTTTATTCATTTATTCATGACACACACACACACACACACACACACACACACACAAGCGCAGAGACACAGGCAGAGGGAGAAGCAGGCTCCATGCAGGGAGCCTGACGTGGGACTCGATCCCGGGTCTCCAGGATCAGACCCTGGGCGGAAAGCAACACTAAACCGCTGAGCCACCCGGGCTGCCCTATGAGATTTTTTTTTAAAGCTTTATTTATTTCAGAGAGAGAGAATGCAATGGGAGGAAGGGCAGAAGGAGAAAGAGGAAGAGAATCTCTAGCAGACTTCCTGCTGAGTACGGAGCCTGACACAGGACTCAATCCCGGGACCCTGAGATCACACGATCAGAGCTGAAATCAAGAGTCGGTTGCTCAAGTGACTGAGCCACCCAGGCCTCCCTCTCTGAGAGATTTTAAGCAGAGAGGGATGTGTTCAGATTTGCTTTCTGCAAGTTCTGCTGCTGTGTGGATTGAAGGAGCTGGGAGTAGAGTGATGGGAGAAACCAGTGGATAATCTCTATGAGAGCAAATGATGGAGCAGGAGGGAGCAGAGGACAAATGGTACATGCATCTAGGAAGGTAAAATAGATCACACTGGGGGACATAGATTTCAATTACTTTGCCTCCTTTAGATATATTTGGTATATTCTTCACTTTATTTTTTATTTTTAAAGATTTTATTTATTTATTCATGAGAGACACAGAGACACACACACACACACACACACACACACACACACACAGAGACTCAGAGACACAGGCAGAGGGAGAAGCAGGCTCCATGCAGGGAGCCTGACATGGGACTCGATCCCGGATCTCCAGGATTAGACCTTGGGCTGAAAGCGACACTAAACCACTGAGCCACCCGGGCTGCCCTATTCTTCACTTTATTGAAAGTTATTAAAAAAGCAAGAAAGAAAGAAAGAAAGAAAGAAAGAAAGAAAGAAAGAAAGAAAGAAAGGTATTCCTCTAAATAGTTTAATTCTATTAATACATCAATAATCCTAATTACCAAAAAAAGGCTTACATACAATTTTCTACAACGACATGTCTTCAAAACATTAGCTGGATTGTATGGCAGATATATTTACAAACCCTGTCAGTGGCTGTGGGAACTTGTTATAGGATTTGAACCTTGTTAGGAAGGAAGTTGTCACCTTGGAAGTAGTCCGTTGGTTTGGCTGAAAAGAATGCCAGTTAATCAGCGAGGTAAAAATCCTGCAATGATGAAGTCCTCTGGGACCATAGAATGGTTCTGTGGAATTTAATTAAAATGACACTGTTTCTAGAAGTCAGAGCTTCCATGCTGACAGGCCACCTGCATTCAGGTTTGCAGGAAGGAAGAGAGGAGTGTTACAGGCCCATTACTGCCTTTGCCCTGGCTCCAGGATTTGTGTAGTTTGATCATGGCGAGGGAGTTCGGAATTTTAGTGGGTTTTGGCTGAGATACTTAAGGTAAAGGGTGCTAGCATTTGTCAGTGAGTAGCTGTAACTTTGTAGGAGAGAAAAGGTGTAAAGGTTGTATTAGTGTATTCATTATCTGTTGCTGCCTTTACTGAGTGCCCACAAATGTAAGACCCTATTCTAAGTAGTTGGTAGGCTACAGTGAATAAAGCGAAGTCCCCATGTTCAGAGGGCTTATGTTCAGGTGGGGAAAAATGGGCAAGCAAACACGTGAATCATATAATTAAGGAGATGATAAGTGTCAAGGAGGAAATAGAAAGCAAAATAAAGAGGGGCGCTGGCTGACTCAGTTGGTGGAACGTGTGACAAACAGTGACAGCTATTTAGGAGTACCCCTGTACTCATTGTTTATTGACACATAACATTACCCTAAAACTTTGTAGCTTAAAAAAGAAATCTTAGCAGCTTAAAGCGGCAAACAGTTTCTGTGGGTCAGGAATCTGGAAGTGGGTTACCTGGCTCAGAGTTGCTCATGAGCTTGTCTCAAGACTTAAGCCTTGGCTGTAGTCACCCGAAGGCTTAACTGGGGCTGGAGGGCCCACTTCCAAGTTGGTGCCCTCACATGGCTGTTGGCAAGAGGGCTTAGTTTTTCACCATTTGGGTCTCTCCCTAGGGCTCTCCATAGGTCTCTCCATAGGGTCTCTCCATAGGTCTCTCCTCTCTTCAAGAGGGCTTGAATGTCCTTGTGACATGGCAGCCGGTATTCCCATCTCTTTCCAACCCCACAAATGGAGAGCAAAGAAGCCACAGTGCCTATATTTGAAAGTCACATGCTGTTTGCTTCTGCCATAGTCTTTTTTTTTTTTTTAAAGATTTCATTTACTTATTCATGAGAGAGAGAGAGAGAGGGAGAGAGAGAGAGAGAGAGAGAGAAAGGCAGAGGGAGAAGCAGGCTCTATGCAGGGAGCCCGACGTGGGACTCGATCCCAGGACTCTAGGATCAGGCCCCGGGACAAAGGTAGGCACTAAACCGCTGAGCCACCGGGGCTGCCCAACCATATTCTTTTAATTAAAAGTGAGGTCCTATGTCTAGCCCACACTCAAGGGGAGGGGAATTTGGCTCTATTTCTGAAAGGGGGGAGTTTCAAAGACTTTGGACATTTTTTTTTTAAGATTTTATTTATTCATGAGAGACACAGAGAGAGAGAGAGGCAGAGACACAGGTAGAGGGGAAAAATAGGTTCCATGCAAGGAGCCCAACATGGGACTCGATCCCGGGTCTCCAGGATCACGCTCTGGGCTGAAGATGGTGCTAAACTGCTGAGCCACCCGGGCTGCTCTGAACACGTTTTAAAGCCTTCATAATCTCCTAGGTCTGTGACAGGGGCATACCTCTCTCACTTAGGACCACTGGGTATTATAATGCATTCCAGAAGGAAATTAGCAAGTCTTTTCTGTCCTTACATGCTGCTTGCAGAAATGAAATTTACAGCTTAATGGAAGCAGACTGTGACTGACAAACAGAGAAAGGAAGGGTACCCGGTATATACCATACCTTTGGCCCCAAAATAATTGGGAGTCAACTGCATTTTTCTCCTCGTACTTTCTGAGGGTGGCAGGAAGAACTGAGAAAAAATTGGATGGTGTGAAGTGAAGCTGAAACCCAGACAGGATGAAAATAGGTGCTGGGGTGAGCAAGTTTCAAGGCTGCCCCAGGCAGTCTCTGGTGGCCATGGAAATCTTTCATCTCAAGGACTCAGTTTCCCCTTCTACAAAGTGGGGATCCTGTCATCCTTGCCTCACCTCCCAACCACGCTGTAGGGAAATGGAGCCTATAGTGATGTGAGATGTGGGTAGGACAAGATGTTTGTCTGTGTGGTCTCCTGTAGACACAAGGTCTCCAACTATCATCAGAATCCTTGGCTTTTCAATCTATTCTCCCTCATATTTGCATTGGGCTTTTTTTTTTTTTAAGATTTTTATTTTTATTTTTTTTGAGAAAGTGAGAGGGAGCAAGCATGATCGGGGGCGGGGGGGGGGGAGGCAAAGGGAGAGGGAGAAGCAGGCTCCCTGCTGAGCAAGGATGCCCCCTCCCCCATGTGGAGCTCAATCCCAGGACCCTGAGTTCATGACTTGAGCTGAAGGCAGACACTTAACCTACTGCCTCCCAGGTGCTCCTGCATTGGGCTTTTATCTCTACAACCCTCATTTACTTTCAACTCTCCTCAACCATGTTTGCTGGTATTAGAGATGATCACCCCTGTGTAATATCACACTGGGACACGGACCTAGAGAGGCTGCAGCAGTCACACAGGGATGGAGCTGTGGGCCAGGCATCACACCCCAGGCCTCTGGATTCCTGGCTTTTCCTCTCTACCTCTCTAGCTTTACAAGAGGAACAAAGAAAGCCAGCCTTTTCTGTGCTGCCATGTATAGACACAGACACTGTGTTAGACACTTAGCGCGTATATCTCAACAGTACTGGAAGTGGGTGTTAACTACCTTCATCTTATAGACATGAAACTGAAGTTCATGCAGTAGTGCTTCAATGCAGGGAACAGGTGTAGCCATTGAGTATAAGATGGGGGCTGGTATGGCTGTGGATAACTTAAAAAATTCTTCTTTTGGGAAAAAAAAAAATCCAGTGCTGGCCAAACCATGCACATTTAGGGTCTAGTTTGACCCATGAGGGCCACCAGTTTGAGGCCCCTGACTAACTCAACAAATGGGGATGCTGAGTTCGAGGAGGGGGAAAGATTTAGTCTAATGTCAAACAGTTGATCAGAATAAATATAGGGCTGTATTGCTGGGTGCTATACCTAACACAGATTAATCTGATGTGATCCCTGCTGGGGCTTGAGCTGAGGCACTTGTGTCCAAAAAAGTAATAATTTTCCCATGGGGATGACTCAGTCCAGCTGTCAGGGCCTTCTCTTAGCTCATTTAACTCTGACTATGTTTTGTGTCAAATACTTTGCTCAAGGAGCTCCTAGGTGGCTCAGTGGGTTAAGCACTCGACTCTTCATTTTGGCTTAGGTTGTAAGATGGAGCCAGGGTTTAGGCTCTATGCTGAGCGTGGAACCTGCTTAAGATTCTCTTTTTCCCCTCTTCCTTTCCTCTTCTCCTCCTTTCTTAAAAAAAAAAAAAAAAAAAAAAAAAAGCTTTAAAAAGCTTGCTTAAGAACACCCATCGAATGGCTGGTGCTCGAATCCAAGATGGGAGATGTTTCTTGTAATTACACTTTTTTTCTTGTAAATAGGGAGAATATACTATGGTGAAAAAAATCAACCAGTTCCAAAAAGTTCACAGTGCAATCTCATAGCAGGCCACTGGCCATCCTGTAATGACCCTGGGAAGCAGCGCCCTGGCCCAAGGCATTGACCACCTTGAAATGACATCAACATTCACTTCCCTAAAATGGGGATTATAGGGTTGTTTTAAAGGTGAAACTAGATATTATGCATTTAATGGCTTTTATTATTAGCACTTGATAATCAGAGCCCATTAGTTAATATTCGTGGATAGCCCCAGTGGATGGGTTTTGGTAAAGAATGAAGAAGCTGGATTTCAGAGTCTATATACCACTGTCTTCTGCTCCCTTGGGGTTTAGGGGAATGGTGTGGGGACAGAATGGGAGGAGGGCTATGGCCCTGGGGAGCACGCCCTGGAGGGTGGGACTACTGATTTGAGCTGAACCATCTCCTGCAGCGGGAAGTCAGTGGTTGAGTTTGACTGTAACCTGCAGACCTCGCTTCTCTAAAAGAGTCTTGGGATCTGCCTGGTAGACCTGGGAGAAGGGCTGATAACCTCTGAGCCAGGCTGCTTGGGTAAGCACCATCACTAAGGTAGTGACCTTGGTGAGTCATGACCTCCGAGCCTCTGCTTTCTCATCTGTAAAACGGGGACAATCCTGGGAGTGAACTCAGAGGGTCGTGAAAATTGTATTAAATAATCGCAGCATCACAGTGCCAGGTACTGTGTTAATACGTATATATCTCAGTGAATTCCCACAGTAACTCTCTGATGTAGGGGTACACAGCTGCTGAAGGGCCAGGCAGGGGAAGGGGCAGCAGAGGAGCATCTCAGAACGCAGGGTTGAACTTAAGTCACCTCCCTGCCATTAGGATGAGAAAACCCGCTCAGGGACGGGAAGTAAGTTGCCCAAGGTCACACAGATGATCGTCTTCTTAGGGCTGGAGCAGCGTCCCTGGTCTCTGGACTGCCATGCCTCGGATCTGACACTCCCTTCAGACCCTAGCCTTGCCCCGATGGACACATCAAGGTGGCTTTTGCTGGGTCGTCCTCTCCAATGGCAGGACGGCGCCCACACTCTCTGAAAACCGGGGCGCGGGTGTTCCTGAGCGCCTGCGGGCAGAGCTGCCCCGGCGCCCCCACCCAGCCCGGGCGAGGGGGCGGCCGTGGGCGGCGGCGGCGTCCCCTGGCGCTGGCCCGCGAGCTTCCCTGTCGCCGCCGCGGCCTCCCTCCTCCTTCCTGGCGGCCGCCGCGCCGCGCGGGTGTTCAGTTTCAGCGCGGGGATGAGCGCAGGCTGCGCCCGGCTCCCCGAGGAAGGAAGGAAGAGAGAGAGGGCTGCACGGTCCTCGGCCGGCCGGGCCTGGCAGCGCCGTGGAGGGGGCTCGGCCCCGGTCGCCTGCGCTGGGCGCGCGTCGGTCCTGCGCTGCCGAAGGGGACGCCCGGGGGCCGCGCTGCCGCCGCCGCCGCCGAGGGTAACCGCGGGCGCGCCGGGCGGGGCCGGGCGGGCGTCCCTGCGCTGCGCCCCGCGGGGCCCGGGCTGCCCGGGAGCCCCCGCTCCTCCGGGGCGCTCCGGGGCGCGCCGGGGCGGGGTGTGGGTCACCTCCCGCCCGCGGGCTGCGCAGCCCGCGTCGCGGAGCGGCTCTTTGTGTCCTCCCGGGGCTGCGTGTAAGTGTAGTGTGTGTGCGCGCGCCTTCAGCCCCGGCACCCGGTGCCAGCTTTCCCCAGGTCCCCCCACCCCCCGCCAAGACCTTGGCCCCAGGGGATGCTGCCTGAGGCGCGGGGGGAGTTCTCGCTAAGTTGGAGGGAGAAGGGCGAGGTGGGGTCGCCCCGCTTCCCGGGATCCCAGGCAGCGCCCCAAAGTTGGTGCTGCAGGTGCAGCGCCCCCTCCTACCACGCTCCTCCCCGGCCAGCGCGGGCCTCGGGAGGCAGGAACCCCCCCAGAGGCTTAGTTCGGGGGCGCCTGATTCTCAAACCCCAACTTGGAGGGTGCACTTCTGCACGGAAGCCGCCCGGGCGGTGGGTGGGGGGTTGTGGAGGGGCGCGGCTTTCCGGGCAAGGGGCAGCCAGGCGGAAGCCAGGCTGGCTGGCCGGTGGGGAGAGCTTAGCGGCCGTGGCACGGAGCCGGGGCGCCCATGTGACTGCGGTGTGCTTTGGAAGAGGAAGCTGTAGAGGTCAGTGCAAAGGCGTCACGCCAGAGCGAGCGGGAGCAGGAGTGAGGGGGGAGACCCGGAATGAGCGCGGGGCGGGTGGCGGCTGCAGGGGCCCCGGACAAAGCCGCCCTGTCACAGCCGCCCTGGCCGCGGACGCCTGCATTTGCCCCGCGGGAGGGGCGGCGGAGCCTGGCGGCCAGGAAGTGAGGGACACGGGGGAGGGGCCTCCCTAGGAGAGGCGGGGCTGGAAGTGGCACCCCCACGCTCCAGAGGGCCTCGCAGGATGCTGGAGGGCGACTTGGGAGGGCAGATCAGAAGCAAACACAACTTGGAGAACTTTCCTTGCACATAGCTGCCGCAGCTCCTAGTGATTACGTCCATGCGTGTGTGTGTGGGGGGGGGGGCGGGAATTGGGGCTGGGGGCAGGAGGTTGGGGATTGGTGAATACGTGGGGCCGGGTCGCCCTTGGGCCCAAGAGCCACGCTCCGCTCCGCTCCCCGCCTCTCCGCTGCGGGCGCCTGGGTGGTTATCCAGCTGCAGACTGAGGGAGGCACATCTCGCTCCACCCCACAAACACTTAAATTGTTTTCCCTAGGTTGTTTTCTGCTGAGGCCTGAAGGGGGTGGAAACCAAGGTTAGATTAAAAAAAGAAAAGAAAAAAGAATCCAGACGAAGAGGTGGTTTTAGGAAAAAAATGAGGACTAATATTTTGAAGTGGTGCTTGGAGAGGAGGCCCGTTGGTCCGTGGGGGTGGGGTGGGTTAGGGTTTCACCCCCTGCTCCCCACTCCCAGTTCCTTGGAGAGAAGAGGGTCACTCTGGTCTTCAGAGTAGGGACCCGTCTGCGCGTGCTGGGTGGAGGCGGGAGGGTGCAGAGCGGGAGCCCAAGCCGGGACTCTAACAACCCCAGCGCCAGCCCCGCAGCCCCGCAGCCCCGAAGCCCCGCAGCCCCGCAGCCCGCGCCTGTCTTCGTGACAGGGCTGCGTCCTGTGCTGTCAACTACACCCCTCCGATGGGGTTGCTAGGCAGCGGGGCTCTGATGTGGGGGAAGGCCTTCTGATTTGTCAGCCTCCTGCAGACACATGGTTAAGGCTCCTTCCAGCCTATCCGGAGGAGGGACGCTGGGCACGCTGCCTGCATACTGCCGAGCCCCGGGTCCACCTGAATGTGAGGTGCAAAAGGCAGCTAAGAGGGAGGGGGCACCTGGAGCCCACCAGCCTCCTAACCAGCTCAGCCCCACCACCCCCATTATCTCCACTGGGGCTTGCTGCTGGCTCCTCCCTGTCTGTCCCTGCCCCGTTCTGTTCCTCCCCTCTTCCCCAAACCATGGAAAAGCAAAGTGCAGCGGGGAAAAGAGGTCAGTGGGGTAAGCATGTGTGTGTGGGCCTCCGGAGGTGCGAAGGTGCATGAGCATGAGCCGTGGGGTTGCTGCCCCCTCCGTGCTGCTGGTGGCTCTTGTGGGAAGGGGTGGGAGGGAAAGAGGGGGCCCCGGCATTGCTGGCTGCCAGGCCTGGACTTGGAAGCCTGCCCTCTCCACCCCCACTGCCCCACCTCCCCTTAAGCTCTGCCCACCCCTAGGAGGGCAGAATGTCAGGGGAGGGGGGACCAGACTGGTGAGTTCCTGTAAGGAGGGGTGGGTTATCTGGCTGTTGCTAGAGCTCAGAAGGGGGGCTGCTGGCAGGTTCTGTCTCCTGAATGCACCTCCTCCACCCAAGCCTCTGAGGGTTGGGTTCTCCCCTCTGCCTGTCCACCACCCCACCCCCAAGTGTCTCCTCTTAATCCCTTCACTTTTTTCTTAGCAGCTATATGGAGATAGAATTCCCATACCGTTCATTCATTTAAAGTGTACAATTCAGTGGTTCAGTGTGTTCATAGAGTTGTGCATTCACAGTCAAATTCAGAACATTTTTATCTCCCCAAAATGAAACCCTGTACCCACTAGCAGTCATTCCCCATCCTCACCCTCCACCCCCAGCCTCAGGCTTTGGCCACCGCGAATCTACCTTCTGTCTCTGTAGGTTTGCTTACTCTGGACGATTCATATCCAGGGAATTGTATACTATGATCTTATGTGGCTGGTACCCCTATCCTTTTGAGCTGCACTGCTCACTTCTCAGGCAGTTGCAGTTTGTCTTGCCGATTAACTTTTCCTGTGCGGTGCTCTATTAAGAATGTCCCATCCTGAAGGGCAGGGGTCTGATGCATTCTTAGGCATTTCTCTAGGTGCCGTACCTAGCTCTGGGCTGGACCATTGGTTGGCTCTCAGTAAATGCTTATTGAATGAATGAAGAGATAGATGAGGACTTGTGATTGGAAAGCTATGCAGGTGGTTTACAGTGGAATTCCGGGTACCCAGCTGCTGCACCGGGGGGGTGGGGGGGTGGGGCTGGTGGTGGTGGCTGGCATCTTGGGAGAACTGGGAGGTATAGGAGCTGGGAAGGAGCAGAAAGGAAGCCTCTCTCACTGGGGTGGGAGTGGGGGTGGGGCAAGAGTAGAAGCTGCCTGTGAGAGATAAACCCAGTGGCCTGTGGGTTGCCAGCTCTCTCCTGGGAACCTGAAAACCAAAATGCCTCCCCCAGCCTTGGGGGCAGGTGGCCAGTGCTTGAGATTCGTCATCTGATCACAGGGGCTTCCCCTGAGGGGAACTCCGATTAGAATTGGGTTTAAAAAGAAAAGAAAAGAAAAGGAAAGGAAAGGAAATTCCCCAGTGTTAGCATTTATAAAAAGGCAGCTGGTCAAGCATCTCTGAAGCTTTTGGCTCACCTCCTGTGATTCAGGCACTGAATTTTTTTTTTTTTTCTGCTCCCCTGCTTCTGTGCCACAGGTACTGTCTGATGAGCGTGAAAGGCTGTTTCACTGACTTCCACATCGACTTTGGAGGCACTTCCGTTTGGTACCATGTTTTCCGGGGTGGGAAGGTGAGTTGAGCTGAGTCTCTTAGACTTTTGTCCAACCCTGGCTATTTCTTCATGGAGGGGCTCGCTCCCTGTCCCTCTTTTCCCTGCCCCACGCCCAACCAGCTCCTACCCTGTGAGCAGTTTCAGGGCCACCTCCTCACTCTCTGTCTTCTCCTGGAGAGAAAGATCAAGGTCAACTCCTTTGCATCACATCCAGTTACCCTTCACACACCTGCTTAGCCAGTCTCTTGTTCTAAGCACCTTAGGTCAGATTAGAACTCCAGTTCTGGTTCCCAAGAACTCCCAGTATTCATTTTGCCTGCTGTGGTGTCTCAGCCCAGAGACTGCTTAACTGAAAAGTCTAGTTGCTGGCACTACCTGCCTCCAGGAACATTTTATATGAGGCACAGACGTCTCCCGGAGAGAGGAGGTGGTGTGTGCGTCCAGGATGCTCCTGCTGTGTTTGCTTCTGCGTGCACTCCATACAGCTGTTGGGATGCTCCTTGAGTATACGCTTGCCTCCTTCCTTGCCTGGGTCTATGTGTATGTTTGTTTTAACCAAACGTGTTGGAAGAAATTCTGGGTAGGAAGTCATTCTGCTTGGTTCCAGATGTTTTTCCTCCTTCTCCAGAGTGAGCACAGTCTGGGTTTATTTATTGGACCATTTTATCATATAACTTCGGAAATTCCCTTCTTTTCCTTCCCTTACCTCTCCAACAAGCCTGTGGCTCAGGAGAAAGAATGTTCCACACAGTCCAGGAACTCTACCCACCCTGGCGTTTCAGCGGGAATGGAGATTCCTTAAAGGCAGGCAGGTGTGACCCAGAAGGGCGGCACCCCCTCCTCACCATCCCAGAGACCCTTTGGGCCCAGTCCTGGAGGTGGTCCCCTATCCTCCCCGCTCCTAGGCCGGTGGGGCTGTCTCCTTGGGTTGTGCACAGCCTGAAAGAAATCCAGGACTTTGGCCCAGATCTTCAGCTCATTGCCTCCTTTTCCTCCCAAGATCTTTTGGCTGATTCCTCCAACCCTGCACAATTTGGCACTGTACGAGGAGTGGGTGCTGTCAGGCAAACAGAGTGACATCTTCCTGGGAGACCGCGTGGAGCGATGCCAAAGAATTGAGCTGAAACAGGGCTACACGTTTTTCATCCCTTCCGGTAGGTTTCGGCAAGACTGGTGCTGGGCTCTCCCTCGGCCCTTGGCTCTCCCAGACACCGGGTGAAGGCTCCTGCATCCCTGTGGCCTCAGCCACGGTTTTGGGCCAAGTGATGGGGTTCTATGGGCCTGGTGGCCAGTGGCAGTCCCTGAGAGGAGACGGCCTCTGTCCCTTTCACATCTCACCTGTGTCTCCCTGCCTGTTGGCTAGAATTCACTCCTGGGAAAAAGCCCAGGGCCTCCCTCAGGGAAGCATGAATGGCTTTCCCAGGACTTCCTGTGGAGATTTCTGTATGAGGGGATGACAGTGGTACTGTGGGGAGGGGTCTGGGTTCACCCCCTTGAAGGAGGAATTGGGTTATTTTACCCAAGGAAGCGCAGTGTATGGGAATGGCAGTCCCAGGCAGGTTCTGGGGAAGGGCAGACCCCAGGGTGGGGGGTTTTACAGGGGTGCCTGAAAGCCTAGGAAATGGGCAGAAGGGAATATACCTTTTGGAAAGGGCCCAACATGGCAGCCTCCCTTCTGCGGATCAAGGTGAAATGTAGTTGAGGTCAATGTCAGCTCTTACATTGGGCTCCCTCCTTCCCCTACCCCCCAAAAAATTAAGAAGAAAAGAGAAAAAGAAATCAAGGCTACAAGTATAGTAGAGGGCAGTTATTAAGAGCGCCAGCCCTGGAGACAGGCTACAAGGCCTTAGTTTGAATTTTAGCTCTGGTGCTTACAAGCTGTGACTTCCTAGAAATGACTTTACCTCTCTGTGCCTCAGTTTTCATGTCTGTAAAATGGGAGTGAGACTTCCCAGGGTGGTAGTGAGGACTGAGTGAATGAAGAACTACATGCCTACAGCTATTTGGTGATGGACCGAGGACTTCTGGGCAATTACAAGCTGAGGCACCAGTGAGCATGACATGCCCTAGGGGTTAGGGAGTGCAGTCCTTGGCTGTATTAACAGTAACATTTTCCCCAAGATGAGGAAGGTGACAGTCCCACTGTTGAGAGGAAGGGGGTCAGGTCACATAGAGCAGGTTGTATTCCTTTTGGTTACTATACTTTGGAGAGTAAGTTGACCTGGAGATAGGAGTCTGGATGTCACATCAGGTGAGATGAATTTGAAGAAGGAATTGAGTGGATTTTACCCAGAGAAGCAAAGCAGGTGTATGAGAACAGCAGTCAGCTAGTTGAAAGGTTGTCTCTTAGAAGAAGAGGTCCAGCCACGTGGTGTTGGAATGACTCTGGTCTGCTAGGTAGTGAGCTCCCTGTCACTGGGTGTATATAAGTAGAGGCTATATATAAGGCTGTGCCAAGGAGCCTGCAGGGAATTTGCCACTGAGTGTGGGCTTGAACCTTACGAGTATCCTTTGAAGCAACTAAGATCTATTGGATGGAGAAGCTGGTCACACTTAGGTTTCTGAGAGTTGAGTTGGATGCTGGCCTTGGGTCTGGACATGAAGCACTATGGTAGCACCTTCCACTAAGGGGATAAGGCCTGCACACTTGTACTCTTCTAGAAAGTTGGGCAGAAAGTAGAGATTTCAATATTAGGGAAATTGGGGATTTGGAAGTGGCAGGGTGTAGTGGGGGTGACTTTGTTGCCATGGCTCCAGGTCCATCCTCAGACTTGAGGAGAGGAAGGACTCCTATGTAGGACAGAATGGGTTGTAATTGGTGGGCAGCATTTATGGTACGTACCCTGGCAGATGTGGCACAGAAGCTCGGGAAGGAAGTGGTACCCTTCTAGAGTGTGTTCAAGCCACTCATTAGGTGTTGGAAGATTGGCCATGGTAGATGCAAGGGAACTCGATAATGCTCTTGGCTTTGCTGCTGATGCTCATTGTGACCTTGGGCTGGTCTCTTACCCTGTCTGTGCCTCAACTATCCTATCTCTACAACGAGTGGGGTGGGGCTGAACTGTGGAACCCTTAGATCCCTCCCAACCTGGCCCCCCTGTGTGCAGGCCTCCTAACCTCCCTGGGAGGACAGACCTTCTTTTTTCAGGACCTTTTTGCAGAGGGGGGAGGTGGCTCATTGCTTTCCTTTAGTCTGGGATGGGAGGGGTGTTCATTTTGGTGACTTAGCAAGTTGGAAAGGGTCTTGCGAAGCGACATTGGAGCTCCAGCAGGGGTGTGACTATCCGTTGAAGGCAGGAGGAGGATTTGAACTGCAGCTAGTGGGCTGAGTGAGACCCCGGCAAAGACTCCTGGCCCCGAGGGTTGTGAGTGAGATGCCAGCCTGTTCAGGAAGTGGAAAAGTGGACAGTTAAAATTTGTCACCTTCTCAGGGGGAGGGGGTACGTATGGTTCCCAGGCATTGATTTCTGCAGGGACCAATGAAATTTAAAAAAAGAAAAATGGGAGCTTGTAGTTATAAACTTGCAGTTTTGCTAAAGACGGGTGTTAATTAAAAACAAAGCAAAACAAAAACACCCTGGCATCTACTGTTGCTGATTTTCACAAATGGAAGATGACGCTAAAAAAGTTGGAAGTACGTGATTTCAGAATAAAGGACAGTTCTTTAAATCTGACAGTTTTGAGTTTATGAAAAATCTGTGCCATCTTCTTTTTTCCCATTTTGTTGCCAACCAGTGAAAACTGAGGGGCTGGAGTTATGGAGTCACAGAAGTCATTGGGCACCTGGGGATTCTTTCCAGCCCCAGCGCCCCCTGCGCTGTGGACAGACACACATCTGGGGGTTGGGAGAGTTGGAGTGTGGTTTTGGGTGGACAGTGGAGAGCTAACCTTGGAGAAGCAGGCATCTCTCCATGTGGGTTCTTCTTCTTTTTTTTTTTTTTTTTAATATTTTATTTATTTATTTATTCATGAGAGACACAGAGAAAGAGAGGCAGAGACACAGGCAGAGGGAGAAGCAGGCTCCATGCAAGGAGCCCGATGTGGGACTTGATCCCAGGTCTCCAGGATCACACCCTGGGCTGCAGGCGGCGCTAAACCACTGCGCCACCAGGGCTGCCCCATGTGGGTTCTTCTGTATCAGGAGTAGAGAGGCTAATTCTGGCATTTCTCACCTCTGACCTCCCACCATGGGTCTTTGTCACTACAATGCAACCTTGGACCTGTGTCCTCGTACCTTCTCCCTGTGGGTCATTTAGCAGGTCTTCAAAGCTCTAAGTTAACCAGAAAGTTAATAGGTTCGGATGGTTTTAAATGTTACAGTGTCTTTATGAGATGTGGTTTAACTCTTTCTTTTTGTGTGTGGCCTGGGTACAGGCTGTGGCCTGGGTGACAGTTCTCAGGCCTCATTCCTGGGTGGTCTGGGAAAGCTGCCTGGAAGAGGAAGACTTGAAGGTGGCTGGGGAATGTTATCTGGAGAAAGAGGTGCAGGTTTGTCCTGTTGATGAGGCAGAGGCAGTGGGAATACAGTGGCCTCACCAGGGTGCACACAGCCAGGGGCAGGAGTGGCTGGCAAATTACCCAGACTTAGCCTGATCATTAGGTGGAAGGAAAACTTGAGGTGGAAATCATCCCCAAGGAGTGGGAAGTCAGATGGACCCAGTGACATCTTTTTCCTTCATGTGATGTGACCTGTGGCCAATGCCCTGACCATGCTGATGCGCTCAGCCTCCCCCTCTGGCTGCACCAGCTTCAGTGAACTATGGCTAATGGTAATAATAACTCATATTACTGAGCGACAAACATTTTACATACATTACTTACTTTCTTCATAAGCAATGGGAAGAAACTTATTTTTTTTTAAATTTTTATTTATTTATTTATTTATTTATTTATTTATTTATTTTTTAATGCGTTTCTTTTTTTTTTAATTTTTATTTATTTATGATAGTCACACAGAGAGAGAGAGAGAGAGAGAGAGGCAGAGACACAGGCAGAGGCAGAAGCAGGCTCCATGCACCGGGAGCCCGACGTGGGACTCAATCCCGGGTCTCCAGGATCCCGCCCTGGGCCAAAGGCAGGCGCCAAACCGCTGCGCCACCCAGGGATCCCTAGAAACTTATTTCTTTATTTTTATTTATTTTATTGTTTTTTAAAGACTTTATTCATTTATTCATGAGAGACACAGAGAGAGGCGGAGACACAGGCAGAGGGAGAAGCAGATTCCTCACAGGGAGCCCGATGTGGATTCCATCCCAGACCGGGATCACGCCCTGAGCTGAAGGTAGATGCTCAACTACTGAGTCACCCAGGCATCCTGAAACTTATTTCTTTAAACAAAGAATATTCATGGGGGTGCCTGGCTCAGCGGTGGTAGAGCACGCAACTCTTAATCTCAGGGTTGTGAGTTTGAGCCCCACATTGAGTGTAGAGATTACTTAAAAAAATCTTTTTTTTTTTAAAGGTTTTATTTATTTATTCATTCATGAGAGACACAGAGAGAGAGGGAGAGGGAGGCAGAGACACAGGCAGAGGGAGGAGCAGGCTCCATGCAGGGAGCCCGATGTGGGACTTGATCCCAGGTCTCCAGGATCATGCCCTGGACTGAAGGTGGCACTAAACCACTGAGCCACCGGGGCTGCCCTAACAAAATCTTTTTAAAAACTTTTATTTAAAAAAATATTTTATTTATTTATTCATGAAAGACACAAAGAGAGAGAGGTGGAGACACAGGCAGAGGGAGAAGCAGGCTCCCCACAAGGAGCCCAACACGGGACTCGATCCCAGATCTCGGGATCAAGCCCTGAGCCAAAGGCAGATGCCCAACCACTGAGCCATCCAGGCGTCCCTTAAAAAATCTTTTTTTTTTTTTTTAATATTTTATTTATTTATGACAGATAGAGAGAGAGAGAGGCAGAGACACAGGCAGAGGGAGAAGCAGGCTCCATGCACCGGGAGCCCGATGTGGGACTCGATCCCGGGTCTCCAGGATCGCGCCCTGGGCCAAAGGCAGGCGCCAAACCGCTGCGCCACACAGGGATCCCCCTTAAAAAATCTTAAATAAGTTTCCTGAGGCCCAGAGAGGTGAACTAGTCCAAGGTCACACAGTTAATAAGCAACAGAGCAGGGCAAGAGCCCAGATGTGCCTAGTTTCAGAGTTGACCTGGTTCTCATTCTCCATTAGCCTGGGAATCAGCAGACTTATGATCTGGTCTTCCTTCTCAGCTATGTGACTTTGGGAGAATTTTTTGCTCATTTAACAAACTTCCTTAAGGGCCCACTTGGCAGTGTGGAAAGTGTTAGGAGGGACTATAAGACAGATTCTCTGTGTCTTGAGTTCATGTCCAGCCAGGGAGCAGCCAGGATGGTGGAGGCCAGAATGGGGACCTGGGAAGGACCCTGAGGTCAGTGGCTTGATCTGGCCTGAAAGTGTTTCCCATCTTTGCCTTGTATTAAGAATCACCCATGACCTAGGGGAGCCTGGGTGGCTCAGTTGGTTGAGCATATGACTCTTGATTTTGGCTCAGGTCATGATATCTAAGTGATGGGATCAAACCCCACATTGAGCCTATGTTGGGCTCCAGGCTTCGTGGAGAGTCTGCTTAGAATTGTTTTCTCTCTCCCTCATCTTTTCCCTCTGCTCCCCCTGCATTCTTTCTCTCTCTCCCTCTAAAATAAATAAATAAATAAATAAACAAACAAATAAATAAATAAATATTAAAAAAAAAAAGAAAGAATCGCTCATGACCCCAAATTCAGGGGTAGCCCTAGGTGTTTTTCTTAGTCTTGGGACATTCTGAGAAAAAGTAACCTGAAGCTACTCAATAGTGTAATGTGGCTTGGGCCTCAGATGACCTGCCTGTAAAATGGGTAGAGAGTAGGGAGATGGTAGCAGTGAAGCAGGCTAGATATGAAGCGGAGGGAGTTGGGGCTCCAGGAAACCGAATGTTTGCTGCTCATCTCTAGCCAGTTAAAGTTGGATGAAAATGGCCTAGTGGGCCCACCTTCCTGTTTTTCTAGAGAAGGAAATAATTCAGATTATCTTGTGAAATTTCCCCATTTTTGTAACACAGGTGGATCAAACTAAACATACTCCTGAGTCTACCGCAGTCTGTGACTTGCCAGTTTGGATCATTGGTACCAGCTGTGAGGTCCTAGAGAGGCGAGGCTGCACCTTGGCAGCTGGCCTGCCCAGCCTGGGGCCTGGCCCAGCTCAGGGAGTCCATGAAGGAAGCAGGTCTTGGCCCTTTGTGAGGTGCATGACTTTTGGGTTTACCCCTACAGCAGCCACAAAGACAGACAAAGGTGGATGGGGATGGAGAGGGCTTTGGTATCTGAATCCTGAGTGTCTGGGTTGTGGGTGAGAGAGGCTCCCTGTGCTCCACTGGCCCTCAGGTCCCAGAGAACACCTGTCCGTAGGTTTTGTGGGTCGCCTGCTTTCCTTCCACGATTGGATCTGTCCCCTGTCGCTTGGCCTGAATTGCCTCTGTTATTGCCTTCGTATTGCTGGTGACTCTGGCCTGAAAGCATGCACAAGGCAGATACCAGCCCCCCCAGCCCAGTCACCAGCCTGGGACACCTGCTCTCTCATGCTTACTGGGTGCAGCTAAGGAGACATCACCAGGAGGGTGGGGATGGATGGAGTCTATGAACACTGTTGTTTCCCCTCCCTGGTTCTTCTGGAGGGGAATGTTTAAGTCATGGAGCAATCTGAGGAAGGCTCGGGGGTGGAACTTGGCAGTGACTGATCCATTTGAGGCTGCCTGACCCACCTGTGAGGTCCTGGCTTGAGGGATAGAGGGGAGTGGGTAGAAGTTTCTAGAACCCCTTGAAATGCCTGGGGGTATAGATTTCCTGTCACTCCACTTGAAACAGAATCTCTCTTCTATTTCCTGCTTTGCTCACACAGCAGGTAACAGGTTGGTGTGTCTGCATTTTCTACCTGACAGGACAGAAGGGAGAGTCCAGGGCTGATAAATGCAGATCTACGTGGGTACCACTCTTTGCAAACCTTCAAGGAGGAATGAGATGACCACAAATATCAGTGGCAGTTGCTTACATGGACTGAGTTCTTGCTCACCAGGTCCCCCACAGGGGAGGCAATGATCTCCCTCATTTCACATGGGCAGATGGAGGCCAGGAGAGGGGATAGTCAAGTGCCCCCTATTGCATAGTGAGTCAGCCATGGAACACTTTTCCCCGGAGGTCTGGGGAGCTTGGGCTTTCTCTAGGGCTCTGCGTCAGCATGTGAGGAGCATAGGAACAGGACCCAGGAATCCTTGCCCCATTCAGGCTTTACCCCACCATATGCATCTGCTTGACCTCGGCAGTCCTAGGTCTCAGTTTAGGAAATGTTGCTTAAGTAACATTGATGGTGGTAACAAGAACAGTAATAGCGTAGCTCTGCTCAGCAAAAAATATATTTAAAAAAAAAGTACAGCTGAGAAAATCAGGTGCTCCACAGCTGAGGTGGAGAGGCAGAAGCAGATGTGGAAGCCAAGTCGGCAGCTGTACTTGTCCTGCACAGAGGTGCGAAGGTGTCGGGAAGGCGCCCAGGTGTTGGCAGGAGCGCACCTGCCCAGTGGAGCCAGCAGTGTGGGGAGCTGACAGCAGAACCAGGTTACACAGAGTCTTAGTTCTTGTGCTCTGGACTGGTGGTTCCCCTGGCCTCCCCCATGACTGCCTGCTCATCCCACTCCCTGATGGCTCAGCACCCTGAGTTCCCACAGATGGTGTCCATGGCCACCTGTGGCTGCCTGTGACCCGGGGTTGGCATCTTTTCGGTGGAGGTATAGGGGCTCTGCAATTGTCCTTCAAGCAAACAAATGATTCACATGAGTTGGAGAAGAGGGGCCAGGAAAGAGAAGACGTGGGTGCCAGGGCTCAGGATCCTGGGGCTTGGGTTGTCCTGTCTGTCACCTTTGTCCTGTGCTGACCCTGTCTTTCACCATGAGTCTCTCTGCCTCTGTCTATCCTTGTCTCAGCTCTATCTCTCTTGTTTCTCTCTGTGTGTCTCTTTGCCTCCCTGGCATGTTTGCAGTCCCTTTTCCTGGGACCTGTAGGCCTGGTGCACTAACTAGTGCAGAACGGGTTAGGCCTGGTGCACTAACCCGTGTAGAACAGCAGTACAGCATAGCCATCAAAAACGGAGGCGCTGTGTGCTCGCTTCGGCAGCACATATACTAAAAACGGAGGCGCTGTCACTTAGTAGTTGTGGCTTCATTCAGCAAGTCACTAACCTTCTCCTAGCCTTCGTTTCGGCATCTGTAAATGGGAGTGGATTATAATCCTGCCTGTCCCCTAGCTCTGCACTATTACTGTAGGCGGGAGTGCATGTGGGTCTGTTGAGCTCTTGAAACATTCCTTTGCCAAAGGAATCAGGTGGCTTGATTTGTCTGGCCTTCACAGACCGAACAAGGCGACACTCTGGGTTCCAATCATTATAACTTCACTTTCCTGTGTGTCGGGCAGGCATGTGTCTGGATCTTGTAGTTTTGGCAAGATGTCACTCCTGAGTTGTGGCCTCAAGCAATCCTTCGTGACTCCTCCTGAGACTGGTGGTCTCTGGGATTCTGAGGGGCGGGTGAGCACCCTGAATGAGAGGGGTCCAGCTCCCTGGCCAGCAAGGGAGGGAGACAAGGCCTGCCTCTGCTGGCTGCTGCAGCCAGGCCTGCAACAATATGAGGAAGCCTTTATCAAGGCCATCCAGCTGCCTACCACCGTCTTGAGCCAGCTAAGGGTCCGTGCCTGCTGTGGTCCATCAAGGCTGTGTGTCTGAGACCTGTCAGCCAGCCAGGAACCCTGCCTTCTGCATCAGGCAGCCCGAGTATCCTCAGTTCTGGCCCTGGTTGCTCACTGAACCTCCTGTGCCCTTCTGCATGCTTCCATAGGTGACCCTCCCACCCCAGTGGTCCAGGAACCAGTGGCTGATCCTCTCTCTATGCCCTCCCCACCCCAGGTTGGATTCATGCAGTCTACACCCCCGTAGACTCTCTGGTATTTGGCGGAAACATCCTGCACAGCTTTAACGTGCCCATGCAGCTGCGGATCTATGAGATCGAGGACAGAACACGGGTAAGGCCGCTTCCTTCTCTCCTCGTGGGATTGCCCAGCCCCTGAGCTCTGTCTGGCGCTCAGGGTATGTGGGACAAGTGATTCCAGAGTCCTCCTTGGTCCCCCCTCCCTCCTGTTCCCTGCCTCAAGCAGGGCCTTGGTCCTTGCAGGGGCTATTGGCAGGAGTCCCACCCAGAGCCCCTGGAGTTTCTGTTCAGCTCCAGGCCAGTGGCGGCCAAAACCCCCTTCTCAAAGAGGAAGTATCTTTTGAGAAAGCACTGTGAAATATCGGGAACCCTGCCTCTTTCTTCTCGTGTGTAGGGAGGGATGCAAGGGAGTTGGGCAGGGGATTTTGTGGTTATTACTGCTGTGGTTCAGAGGGGGGCCTTGGAAAGGTCAGCTCTTGGGCGTGTGTCCCCTCCATCCAGGGACCCCAAATGTGAAGTAGTGCCCTGAGGAAGGCAGTACCTGTGAGTCCCTCAGGATTGGCTCTGAGCTCTGTCTCAGTGTCTTGCTTGCAGGGTGGGGTGGGGTTGGGGTGTGGAGGCTTTTCCTCTTGACGGTGACAGTAACATGTAGGGTCTCCTTGACCTCCACCACCCAGGACTGGGCGGGGGGATGCTGAGGCTTAGACACCTGACCCGGTGCTCCTCTCCACTCCGCTCCATGAGCTTCCTCTGGAAAGTATTGGCTGCTTGCATCTGCACCCTCTTCCCATTGTGGAGTTTGGCCAAGTGTCCCCAGACATTTGAGACAGATTTGAGGGAGGGAAATGGGCCAAGACAGTGCCCATTCTTTCTTCTTTTTTCTTATAGTTATTCAAATATTCATTTCTTTTTTCTATTGAGATAGAATCCGCATACCATAAAATTGACAGTTACAATGCCCAGTTCAGTGGCATTTGGCGTATATTCACATAGTTGTGTAACCACCACTCTAATGCAAGGATATCTTCATACCCCAGAAAGAAACCTACTCATCAGCAGTTACCTTCCGTACCACACCTCCCCACCCCACCCCCCAAGCCTTTGGCAACCAACACTCTGCTTTCTGACTCTACGGATTTGCCTCTTACTGGACGTTCTATAAACCAAATCATATATTGTGTCCTTTTGTGATTAGTTGCTTTTACTTCTCATGATGTTTTTAGGGTTCATCCATGTTGTAGCATGGATCAGTGCTTCGTTCCTTTCTGTGGCTGAATCAGAGTCCATTGTATGGATAGACCATACCACATCTTCTTGGATTTTGCCCCAGATGACTTTTTTTTACCCTAGGGAGGTACTGTCATGCCGGGACTCTAAAGAAGCATCTCACTGAGGCAGATGCCTTGGGCCCAGAGTCCCCACCTTTCTTGGTCTTGTTTATAGGCCCTGATCTGCACAAAATCACGTACATGAACCAAAATCTTAGCTGCTGTGTATCTGACTTCTCTAACAGTCTCGACGTTGAGGGACCTTGTCTGAGGGTTTCCTGGGAACAACCTTGAGCTGTATTCAGTGGTCAGGTGTGCTGACAAGGGCAACTGCACATCTTCAGATTGATGGGTTTGCTGCTGGGATGCCTGGATCTTCAGAGACAGTCTTGTTTTGTGGATTTTCTCTGTTGCCTGCCTACCATCCCTTTTCCGGTCTGGGGGAGGCCAGCCGCAGCCAGCCCTGGTCTGGTGGATGCTTCTCTGTGGCTTTCTGGGTGTGAGTGGTCATCTCAGTCTGGGTCAAGTGCTGTCTGGGGCTTCAGCCAACTGTTCTTTGGCCAGCCCTGAAGAATGGGCCAGTTTGCGTGTGAGCAGACTTGGGCGGGAGTGTATGGGATAGAAAAGAAGAAATCTAGAAGAAGTGAGGCCCACGACTTTCTAGCCAATTCCTGAAAGCCAGAATCAGGCTGGGATTTCTAAAGGCTTTGGCAACTTGCTTGACAGCTGTCCCCCTCCCCTGGGGAATCCGAATTGTATATCTCCGTGGATTTGGGCCCCATGATTCCATCAGGAGCCCAGCTCCCCTCCCCTGCTTGGTGGGAGGTGGGAGGGAGGGTAACAGTGTGGAACCCCCAGCGTCACACTGAGTGCCTGTAGGATATCATGCCCATGTTGAGATAAGCACGGCAGGGTCCCCACCCCCCCCACCAAGGCCCACCGTCCCTGTTGTCTGAGTAGGCGCCCCATCTGGTTTCCCTGAGGCACGTTGATGGGTGGGGGGCTGGTGGGCAGGCTGGCGGGCAGGCTGGGTTGGAAGCAGCGGCAGGCTGTTTAATCTGCTTTGATTTCTGGTCTTTGGAGAGGGCTTGGCTACAAGGCCCAATTGTTTATGTCTTAGGAGCCAAGGCAGACAAAAGATGCTGGGGAGAGAGCACTGGAAGCCAGATAAAATGCCAGGGCTCCTTGTCAGCTTGCTACAGCTTAATTCCTTACATCCCTGCGAGCTTTCTTAAGAAGGTTATGGCCATTTAAAAATAGTTTTTCAAGAGTCCCTAAAACAGGGCTTTGCTTGGAAACCAAAGGCAGGGGCTGGGACATGAAACTGTCAATCTTTATGCCTCATGGTGTGGATTTGTCTTAGAAAAAGGATTTGCCTTTACGGCCCAAAGTGAGGACCCTTTCCATCCAGACCAGGGGAAACCCAGCAGTCTCCTATGTTTAGGAAACCATGTCTTACGCACAAGGATTTTAATATTGGGGGGGGGGGGGTGGATGATAGATGACTTCACTCTGCTGCCCCTGTGGCTCTGTCCTGCCAGGGCCTGGTGGTTTCTATGTGAAGAAACCCACATGCGTACTGCCCTGTGCAGATTCAATCCTCTCATTGTAAAGACACAGGGGGCAGAAGGAACGACACCAAGGAATGGATGTGTTGCACGTTTATTATTTGAAGATAACGTCACAACAACCATCACGACATATTTTTTAACTCCAGTTAGCTTGATGAGGAACAGGGATGGTCCAGTCGATCATTCATTAAACTGCCGTCTCTCTTATGTTTATCTTTTTTTTTTTTTTTTTTTTCCTAATGGCTCTAGTGAAAGCAGCTTTCTCAGGAAAGGTAACGCCGCACGCTCCATTCCCCCTCAGCCAGTGAATATCTATTTGGAAATCGCAAATAATTTTCCCTTCCTTTCCTCTTTTCCTCTACCATTGGATTTTTTTTTTCCATTGACTTTTTTTTTTTTCCAGGAGAAAAACAAATTTTAAGACTCTTCCACCCACCCTCATATTTTAGTTTTTCAAGTCCCTTGAGACCTAGGAGTTTTAGATGCACCAAAATACCTTTGGTTCTGATCTCCTAAGGTCACTCAGCTGTTAGAGGAGGGGCTAAGGCCAAGTGCTACTCTCAAGGGCCTTTGGGAACTCACAGCTACTCCTTGAGATCTGCAGATATAGACTGATTCCCCCCCACCCCCCAGGCTGGGAGCGCTGCATGCTTTCTGAATGCCTTGCCTTTCGGTGAACAGCTCAATTTGGTGAGGCTCCGAATTTGTCAACAAATAATGTTGAGCAATCGTGTGTTTAATGTTCCCAGGCATGTGGCTGAAACCTTTTGGAGGCGAAGGGTGGAAGGCGACAACCCGTTTGTAAGTCAATTCTTTGCAAATTTTTGTTTCCTGCGGTGCTCTCTTGGAAAAAAAAAAAATAAATAAAATGAAAAATTTTGAATTCCTTCATCAGCATTTGTTTTCACTCAGCTGGTTTCCCTTGGGTTCAGCAACAAGGAGGGGAGACTTCTCTTCCTCCTCTCCTGACATAGAGCCAAAAAAAAAATTTTTTTTTCCTGATCTAGAAAGATTCTTGGGCGCTGGTTGTGCCCATCAGTGCAGAGCGGCTTGCATGGTTTCCCAAAATTTGAAAGGACAAAAGCAACTTCAGAGATTTGCCAATCGAATCTGAAGTCAGGAGATGTGAATGAGGGTCGGAGAAGAGGTGGGCCTGCCCGCCTTCATCCTGCTCTGTTGGTATTGGCAATTGGTTTCAAAATCGTCGCTTGGTCCTTGCTCTGGAGCGGGGGTAGGGCTGAGGCTCCCAGACCCTTCTTCACAGGAGGTCAGGCTCTGTCTCAGTCTGAAGTGCCCCTCTCCTTATAAACTCGGAAGGGCATTGATCCAGTGACGGTGAAAAAGGATGAATGCTATCTCAACATTAAAGCCGGGGTTCTCAGGAACGTAGCTGGAGCCAAGGAAACCGCTAGATGTTCCCAACTCCATGCATCCCCCCGGAGGAGCTCAAAAGCATGCGGCGGCCAGGATCTCATTCCAGCACACCCCATCCGCCAGAGGTGGGGAGGTCAAATGGATCCAATAAGCAGATGGGAGAAGCAAGACCCCCAACGTGGGCAAGACCCCCAACGTGGGCAACCGTGGGCCTCACGGTTGAAAACTGAGTCAGTGGGGCCTGGGGTGGCTGGGGGGACTGAGCTGGGACTCCCAGGGCAGAGTTGGGGACTTTTCCAGGTGGTCATTGTGAGAGGGGCAGGAAAATGCTATTTTAGGGCACATGGAGGTCTTAGGTCTGCTTGTCTTTGCCTTTATCCCACATGTAGAAAGTTGCCTATAGGCTGTCGCAGGGAAAGGTAGGAGGGTGTCCTGGCTTGACATCCAACTCCCTGGGTTTCTGGAAGTTAGGAGAGGTGAAGAGGGGTCTCTTGCACAAGCAGAAGTTCCTGGAGGCAGACACCCTTGGCGAGAGGGCAAGAAAGCGGGCCCGGAGTGCATGTGGATGTGCAAGATCTATAGGTTCAGGATGAAGTTTCCGGAATGTTCATCAGTGCAAGGCCATCAGTGGAATTGCTTCTTTGCCATCTTTCTTTGCCATCTTGTCCATTTAGACCCCGTGCTTCCACCCATCAGAATCCTCCTGGAGCCCAGGGCTTTTCATAGTTCTGATACACAAAGCTATCTGCACCTACACTTCCTCCCCTCAAAGAAATGGCCCAAAGGGGAGCTCCCTCTGGGCTCCTGCTCCAGTCCCAAGCGTGTGTCTCCTGGTGTTAGAGCCATCTGGGTTACCCTGGGGACCTGTGTCCAAGGGAATCTTCTGGGAGTACAGGTGGGGCAGTGCCAGGTGGTTGTTGGGGAGGAGCAGGGGTGGGACCCTCTGAAGCCCCTCCCCCTGGGGTAGGAGAGGCCACATCCCCTCCCTCATTGGTCGCCCCCTGTCGCCTCCCTACCCAGAGTGCAGGAGATGCTTGGTAGCCGGTTTGCAAATGGGTAAGGTTTGGGGGTGTGTGTGTCAATTTCTGTCTTTCAAGGGGCAGGGAGCATAGCAGAGTCTGTGCAAGAATTTTTGAGAACGAGGAGGAGCCTGTGTTTGTTGTAGCTGGAATCAGGCTCACATCTGCAGGTACCCGCACCCTCTGTCAGCAGGTCAGGGAACAATTCTTGTTTCTCTGCATCTCACAGAAGCACAAAGTGGACCCCAGTCCGCCTTCCCCTGGTGGCCTGTAGCTCAGGGGGCTTTGAAATGATGCTCTCACCTAGGCCTCTTTTTCCCCCTCTTCCTCTTCATTTATGCATGCTACTGGTATCTTGCCCCTTTCAGCGCCTCTCTCCTGCCTTCCAGCTCCCACCTCCCCCATTTTTCCTCCTCACACCATTTGTGCTCTTGTTAAGATGGTGAAAATAACTCCTACCCGCAGAACCCCACCCCCACCTCCCCATTTTCTCCCTTGGTTCTCCTTTGCCTTACAGAAGTTGACTTCCAACCTGGGTCTTTGCTTTCAGGTGCAGCCCAAATTTCGTTACCCCTTCTACTATGAGATGTGCTGGTATGTCTTGGAAAGATACGTGTACTGTGTGACCCAGCGGTCCTACCTCACTCAGGAATACCAGAGAGAATCCATGCTTATTGGTGAGTGCAATGTGGGCCCAGCCGCTTCCACTGCTCAGTTGGGCAGGAAAAATTTTTTCAGTGTGGCCCTTGAGAGTCTCTGGGTTCTTGGAATTCTTTTGAACCAAAGTGTTGGGCAGATTCCTAGAGACCCCTTAGGAGGGGAAGCCATCTTTGTCAATGTCCCATTTGGAATACAGAGTCCAAGAAATTGAAAGTGTGATCCTAACAGAGTCACCTTGGTGGCCTCCAGGTCATGCTGAGGAGTCCTTCCCAGGCATGGTTGCTGAAACAGGATCCCTACAGAGCAAAGAATCCTGGTTGTTTTATTCCTCCGTGGCCACCAGCTGATCCCCTATTCTTAGCCCTCCACTGCACCTAGGGGTTGGGTTTTTGTCTATATAGGAGCAGGCCCATGGGATGCAGCCAATCCCCCAAAATCTGAGGCCAGCTTGGAACCAGTGGGGAGGGGTGACCAGGGCTGGAGACACAAGCATGGCAGAGCATTGGGTGGTTCTGACGGAGGTAGGGAAATAGCCTTTAGAGCCATGGCTGCTGCAGGGAGCCCTGCCTTAATGCCTTTACTTAAAGGGACATCACCCCCCAAATGGCTTGATCCTGGAATCTAGACTTCTAGATGCCTGCCTGAACTTGCCTGTAACTGTGACAGTGAGCCCTGAGGAGCAATCTGGAAGAACATGGGTCTTCCCCCACTGCCTCTGAGCTGAGGGGTTTTCTGGATCCAGAGTCTGCTGAGACTCATTTACTGCTTCTTTCTCATCACAGGATAGAAAAATAGGATCGATCTGTCTCCTGTAGGGTCTACACAGTTTCTCCTGCAATCTCCATGATTTTTAGATACCTTATTATTTTTTTTTTCTCATTGTAGAAAGCCTCTACCCTCCTTCCCTTGACTCTCATCCTTAGTGACTTTTTTAGAGCTTTCAGATTGGGCATATGATGGAGAACAAATAGTTCTCCTGAACTATTTGTAATAGAACTCAGCAAAATAGTTCTGCTGAGGTCTGTATCGGGAAGTGGTTATTTACTTCCTAGAAATTCAGTTTTGCCTGGGGAGTCTCTTATGGGTCTCGTACATGTCAGATGATGCAATATTCAGGTGTTGAAAAGTCCTGAAACCCCACAACCTGCTCTTTGGAAGCTCCCAGCCTGGTAGGAAATGGGAAGTTAGTCTGAAATAATGAGGGTGACCCCTGTGGTTGTAGTAGCTTACACATTCCTGTGAGGACAAGTAGTTTGATTTTTGTGGCAGTCCTCAGGACCAGGAAACGGAGGGTCACTTCTCTCATTTGGATATTTTAGAGCTGTAGGAGAACATTCCCAATTCCATTCACAGGCACCAGAGGAAAGCTTGAGGCAGCATTTGCGTTGTTGATGCCTGCTTTTTTCTTGAAATTTCTTGCCTCTGATTCCTCTGAAGCCTCACTGCTTCTCCTGCCAAAGTAAAGGGGAGACATCAGGGAGATGCCTCATTTATCAAATGCTGGTTGTGTGCTAGGACCCAAGCTCAGCGAAGCCTTATTGGATCCTCACCTCAAGTGTTCAAGGCAGCATTTTTTGTCTTGTATTTTTTAAAAAAGCATTATTGGGATATAGTCCCCATACAATTAATATACTATTTAATGTGTACAACTCAGTGGTTGTTTTCATATATTCCCAGAGCTGTGCAACTATCACCAGGCAATTTGGGGTTGTTTTCTTTACCCCAGAAACATGTACCCTTGTGTTATCTCCTTATCTCCCCCACCCCCAGTTTAGGTACCCATTAATCTACTTTTTCTGTCTCTATAGATTTCCCCTTGTTCTGGACATTTCATATAAATGGAGTCGTTATAGAATATATGCATTTTTGGCCTTATTTTTATATGTTGACAAATAAAATGCCAGGTGCATTCAAGGAGGTGAAACAACCTGTCTGGGTATACATAGCTGCAAAGAAACAGAGCTGGAATTTGATCCTATATCTGATTGACCACAACCTTTCTAGAGGCTAAGGCACAGACAATGTATTAGAATTGTCAAAAGGAGCTTGATGTCCAGAGTAAAAGGGAGGCATAGTGAGTGGAGTTTCCAGGGACTTCCAGTAGGGAGTTTAGGGCATTAACCTCCGTGTTTCTTGTGACCCTCCTGCTTCTTGTAGATGCCCCAAGAAAGCCCAGCATAGACGGCTTCTCATCTGATTCCTGGTTGGAGATGGAGGAAGAGTCTTGTGAGCAGCAGCCTCAAGAGGAGGAGAAGGAGGAGGAAGAGGAGGAGGAGGAGGAGGAGGGTGCAGATAAGGTGCCCAAGCCTCCCGCCGATGGCCCTCCGTCACCCACCAGCACCCCTTCAGAGGACCAGGAGGCCCCTGGGAAGAAGCCCAAAGCACCTGCCATGCGGTTCCTCCAAAGGACTTTGTCTAACGAGTCAGAAGAAAGTGTGAAGTCCACGACGGTGCCCACAGACTACCCTAAGACACCCACTGGCTCCCCTGCCACGGGGGTCTCCGCCAAGTGGACCCACCTCACTGAGTTTGAGCTGAAGGGCCTGAAAGCGCTAGTGGAGAAACTGGAATCCCTCCCAGAGAACAAGAAGTGTGTCCCTGAGGGCATCGAGGACCCCCAGGCACTCCTGGAGGGTGTGAAGGTGGGCAGGGGTCACATCTGGGCCTGGGCAGCTGAGAAGGGCTAGGTAGGCTCCCAGGGGCAGCTCAGTGCAAACTGTCCTGAGGTCTCTCTGTGTGGAAGAGGGACTTCTGGTCCAAGCAAGCCTGTCTAGGGCTTCTGAGCTGAAGCCATCATTGAGAGCTAAAGGGGAAGCTGCCTCTGTAGTTGACAAAGACTTCTTTCTTAGCACTTGTTGAAAATCTGAGGCTTTACTGGCAGTAGGCATTATAGCTATACCCATAGTGAGTGCTCTTATTAGATCTGGAGACAGACCCTTCCACCCTGGGCTGGAAGACTTGCTGTTCTGGGCTGGCTTCCCCTGGAGCATGAGTCTGTGACCAGGTTGCATATGAGCATGTTGCACATCTGGGCAGTCCTCCAAGTGCCCAGCTAAGGTGGGCCATGTAGCCACCTGGGGTTCAGGGGTCTCTAAGTAGAGCCTAATTATTGAGCGTATGTTCATTGAGCACCATCTGGGCTGGCCACTGAGGGAACAGAAAGCAGAAGCCATAGTCACTGCCCTCAGGTAGCTCACCAATTAGCAGGAAAGCAAGCAGGAGAAGAAGCCAGGAGATAGGGAAAATTAAGAAGCACGTAGCATGGTGTGTACCCAGGGCATGGAAGTAGGGTGAAGGATACTCATCAGCCACACCAGGTGCCAAGGGCTCTGGAACAGTTACGCAGAGGGCATTTGGCTTGGCCTTTAGAGGCTGCATAGGCGTTCTCCAGATGGGGAAGGCTGTTACAGGCAGAGTGCAGATATGCAGTGTGTGCATTTCCCAGGAAATAGACTGAGAGGTCTTCTGTAGTAATCATCATAACATATTTGTTGAAAACTCCCTACCTGTCTGGGACCAGTGCTAGGCAAGGTACTTGAGTTGTCTGTACTTATCTGACATGGAAGTAGGTTCAGAGAGGGTAAAGGATATGCCTGAGGTGACAGAGCAAGTATTTGCCCTAGGGCCCCCCATCAGGCAGTCTAACAGGGACCACCAAAAGAGGGAGCCAGCATACAAAATCATCAGTCCAGATCTATTTCACTTTATGTAGAAGGTGTTTCCTTTCAGGTGCTGGGAAAGGAAAATCTTATAACTGGGGGAAATTGCCAGCTAAAAGAACTCTGTGGTGATCGTCCCTGTAAGGCAAATCTTTACTTGCTTTGGGTCTTTTTCATTGACTCTTGACTTTTTTGGAAGTTGTTGACCTCTGTTGAGGGTTTTATGAAAATTATGAAACGGGCAAAATTTTGTATGCTGTGTCAAGGGGCCTTGGACTCCTGAGCCTGTTCCTGGACCCCAGGTTAAGAATCCGTAATCTCGTGGCATGGAGTTTTATATGTTATGTTTCCTAAAGGAGACCTTAGAATTCTGTTATGAGGCTCCTTTTTCCTTCTGAGGTCCTTTAAAGTAAAAACAAGGAATTTTCATCAATAATAAAACCATTAACAGCATTGGGGCCCCCACAATGTTGTAAATGAGTTAAAAACACATTCATCTTATGAGGAAGTATTGTTCTTTGCTTGTGGAAAGCTCTTTTTTTTTCCTTTAGAAGTATCTTTGTGTCTGTGATCTGTTTGTGTGCAGTGTTTCTGATTGGTCAGATTTCTTTCTAGATTTGGGACTTGGCCCCTCCTGTCTCTCACCTATACTCACCTGATGTGATGAGACTGGAGTCAGCTGTTGATGGTGTGGAGGAGGCCTGGGGTAGGGGTTTAGATGCATTTCAAGGAGCCTGGCCTCCTCCCTCCTCCTGTCCTCACCATGGGGTGGGTTAACTGGCAGGTTGTGATAATACTTTTCAATGGCCATGTGCTGTTACAGGTGTTTTCCATATATAAACCTCCAGCAACCCTTGATAGTGCTTTTATTATCCTCATGTTGCAGATGAGAAAATCGAGGCACAGTTAGGTTAAGTGATTTGCCTAAGGCCACACATGCTCAGCTGGGGAGTCCTTGCACTCACTCCCTACACTGCACTGCTTTGTTTGGCTGCTGTAGAGAAATTTTTTTCCCTTCTCAGAAGCCATCCTACACTTATGGAGAAGGTAGTAAGGGGATTGCTTTGGTGTCCTCTACAGAACAAGCAATGGTTCTGGCCATGGAACAGAGTTTGTAAATTGGCAGTCCCTGGCCAAATCAAGCCTCTAGGCATTGTTTTTGGCCTGCACAGTTTTAAACATATTTTTATAATTACTTGCCAACATTAAAATATCAGAAGAGTCATAAAAAATATCCTAGCTATCCTGGCCCATGTTCTTGACTGGCTGCAAACCACAGGAAGTGAGTAGCAGCTGACCTCATATACCCCAGTCCCCACCACTCCCTACTGCCTCCTTGAGCATGTATTTATTATTAGGTTCACACATCATATAATATAGCCACTTAGTTCATTTATTGAATTTATCTATTTTTTTTAAAGACTTTAACTATTTATTTGAGAGAGAGAGCACACGAGAGACAGCACAAGTGGGAGGGAGGAGCAAGCTCCCCACTGATCACAGAGCCTGATGTGGGGCTAGATCCCAGGACCCTGGGATCATGACCTGAGCTGAAGACAGATGCTTATCTGACTGAGCCACCCAGGCTTGAACTTACCTGTCTTTTTCTTTTTCTTTTTCTTTTTTTTCCCCTAAGACACCAGAAGAGATGATTTATCATGTACATGTTAAATTCAGCCACAAAAGAAAACAGAATTAGTCTCAAAAGTCACAGGTCCAGGGCAAAGGGCCAAAAGGGACTATTTTTTGGTATGAACAAGGTGGTTCTCTCAGAGGTGGTAGTAGTAATCAGATGGCGGTGGGTGTTCTAGATCCATTAAATCAAGTTCTAGAAAGTAGGCATGCAGTCTAACAATTTGTACCAGCGTCACTGGCCTCTGGCTTTTCTTATTTCTTCTTCTGTGTCTTTTGTCGGTACATAGGCTAATGCTTTACTTGGACCTCTGCCTCATCTTTTTTGCTTCAGTGTGCACATTGGCTTCTTCCTCCACTTGGCTGTCATGGCGTGGAGGTTTCCAGAAGATGGCGCTAAGGCCAAGAGAGCTGCAACTTGCCTTATTTTTAGAGATAAATTTATGTTCTTGAGTTTTGTCTGGGGAGGCCTTTTGCAGCTTAAAGAGCTTGTAAATTGGGTAGACAGGTCTCTTTAGAGCCCCAGGAGAACTGGAGCATCTGCTTGTGTCTCTAAATGCTGTGTGACCAGGAGTCTGTATGGGGGAAGTGGGCCAAACATCTCTTCTGGAACAGGAGGGTTCTTGGCTGTCCAGCCTGGCCATCGGCCTTCTCAATCCCTGGATACCCAGAAAAGAGGTGGAATCTCAGACTAACCTTCAGAGTGAGAGTGTTGTCACAGAGGATGAGCAGCTTCTTGGCTGTACTTGATGCCTTGGTTTTCTCTCTCCTCAGATTTTGGGGTTTTGTTTGCACTGGCTGAGAAATAAAACACAGGAAATGTGCAGAAATCTTAGCTAGTGCCTACTGCTGTCACTACTGTTGAGTGATTTGTGTGTCTGGCAAGTGGAGGTTCCCCTTTGGTAACTAACCAGTTTTGATCTTTGGTCCACTGCTTAATGGAATGGTTCATGGTAATGGGAACCCCTGAGATTGGAGACAGTCCCCTAAACAACTCAGTCTCCGGAGAAGTAGGTTTGGGCTTTTATCAGAAACCCATTTTTGGGGCACCTGCATGGCTCAATTGGTTAAGTATCTGCCTTCGGCTCAGGTCATGATCCTGAGGTCCTTGGATTGAGTCCCACATCGGGCTCCCTACTCAGCAGGGAGCTTGCTGCTCCCTCTCCCTCTGCCTGCTGCTCCCCTTGCTTGTGCTCTCTTGCTCTCTGACAAATAAATAAACTCCATTAAAAAATACACTAGGGATGCCTGGGTGGCTCAGTCGGTTGGACATCTGCCTTTGGCTAGGTCATGATCCAGGGGTCCTGGGATCTAGCCCCACATTGGGCTCCCTGCTCTGTGGGGAGCTGGCTTCTCCCTTCCCTCTGCTGCTGCTCCCCTTGCATTTGTGCTGTCTCTCTCTCTCTCTCAAATAAATAAATAAAATGAAAAAAATATACTAGAATTAAAAAAACAAACCATTTTTTCTTTCATTTGTAATATATTTTTAAAACTTGTGCTAAAATGCACATAACACCATTTTGTCTTAAAATTTTTTTTGTAATATTTATTTATTTATTCATGAGACACACACACACACACACACACGAGAGAGAGAGAGGCAGAGACAGAGGCAGAGAGAGAAGCAGGCTCCATGCAGGGAGCCCGATGTGGGACTCAATCCCGGGACTCCAACGATTCACGCCCTGGGCTGAAGGCAGGCACCCAACCACTGAGCCACCCAGGCGTCCCCCCAAAATTATTTTTTTAAATTTACTAGATCACCACTTTAGAATCTTCAAGAGTCTTCAAGAATGTGCCATCTCAACCATTTTATTTAATTAAAAAATGTTTTTAACATTTTTTTATTTTTAGGTAATCTCTACATCCAGTATGGGGCTCAAATTCACAACCCTGAGATCAAGAGTCATGCACTTTCCTGACTGAGCCAGCCAGGCACCCCAACCTTAAAGTACCCAGTTTAGTGACTTAAGTACATTCACGATATTGTACAGCCCCCACCTCTGTGTGGTTCAGAACATTTTCATCACCCTGGACAGAACCCTGTCTCCGCTAGTGGTCACCCCCCATTCCCGTCCTCCTTACCTCCCTCCTCCCACCCCCGTCTGCTTTCTATCTTTTTTTTTTTTTTTAAGATTTTATTTATTCATGAGAGACACAGAGAGAGAGAGAGAGAGAGAGAGAGAGACAGAGACAGAGACATAGGCAGAGGGAGAAGCAGGCTCCATGCAAGGAGCCCAATGTGGGACTTGATCCCGGGTCTCCAGGATCATGCTCTGGGCTGAAGGCGGTGCTAAACTGCTGAGCCACCCGGGCTGCCCTGTTTTCTATCTTTATAAAGTTTATAAAGTTTCAAGTATTACAGTGTTACATGATCTATGTAAGAAAAATTAAGCGTTAGAGGCTAGAGGCTAGAAAATGTCCCCCTCCCCACTTTCCCAGCCCTGGAGGTAACCCTGTTACTCATCTGCTGAACATACTTTTGGAGCTTTCCTCTCATCCCCAGGTATACATAATTTGTTAAAAATTAGAGCATACTGTTTTACAACTTGCTTCTGTCCCTTCAAGCTTTCTTTTTTGTGTCTTCCTGTAAGTCTAGCCTCCTCTTTTTGTGGGCAGAACTTTTGAAAGTTGAGTTTGTCCTTCCTATGACCCTGTGGTTTTGGCAGGTCTGAGAGAGCTCATTTGTACCTTGAGAACTTGCCTTGAGGGGTCTGGCTTTAGATTCAAACTAAAATGACCACCCTACTTAATTTATTTTGTAAAGAGAAGCAAGATTTCAGGATCTTGTAAAAATCTAAGAAAATTATTTCTGGGGCACCTGGGTGGCTCAGTCAGTTAGGTGTCTGACTCTGGATTTTTTGGCTCAGCTTATGATCTCAGGGTCGAGAGGTTGAGGCCCCCATCCAGCTCCATGCTCAGCATGGAGTCTACTTGGGATTCTCTCTCTCTCTCTCTGTCCCTCCCCCCCTCAAATAAATAAATAAAATCTTTAAAGATAAAGATTTTATTTACTTTATCTGAGAGAGAGAGGGAGGGAGGGAGAGATCACGAGCAGGTGGAAGGGCAGAGGGAGATTCAGACTTCCTGCTGAGCAGGGAGTCCAGTTCAGGGCTTGATCTCAGGATCCTGGGATCGTGAGCTGAGCCAAGGGAGGATGCATAACTGACTGAGCCACCCAGGCTTCCAGAAATAAAATATTTAAAAAAAGAAAGCCATTTCCTTTCCCTGCCTTTATGAAACCCTGTGGGATTTGGCACTGAGATACCTCCAGTGACTTCCTTCTTTCGAGACACTTGTGTTAGAGATGCAGGATATTGGCCTGTACCTAATGGGAAGAATAAGAAATCAGGACATGAGACCCTTGAGTTTAATTTCGGCTTCTGTTCTTTGCTGCTTGCTGTGTAGTCAAGCACTCCACCTTTCTGTTTATCTGCAGGTAAAACAAGGGTATTGGACTGGCTGTGCTTTATCTTTCTGGGGACCAGATTCAACAGTCCCTTGGCCACTCTGAAGTGATTAACCAATCGACACCTGAGTGTCTTCACTGTAAAATGGGGAAAATAATGGGGATCTGTGTTGTCAGATTATTTTGAGGGGCAGTGAGGTAATGAACACCTAGCACTCCTGGTAAACTCTTGGAGAAAAATTAGGTATTCTTAGGTACACAGTCAAAGGAGAGCCAGACTGGCTTTGGCCGCTCCCCCATACCTCTTATAGGTTAATGATCACCATCCATATAAGTTTCTCAGGGCTGCCATAATAGAGCCACAGACTGGCCTAAAACATCAGAAACTTATTTTCTCATGGTTCTGGAGACTGGGAGTCTGAAATCAAGGCTACGCTTGCTCTGAAGGCTCTAGGGGAAGAAGGATCCTTTCTTGTCTTTTCCAGCTTCTCATTGTTACCAGCAGTTTAGCAGTCTTTGGCATTCCTTGGCTTGTAGCTACATCACTTCCATCTCTGAGTTCATGCAAATGTTCATCTTTGCTGTGTGTCTTCTCTTACAAGGACACTATCATTGGATTAGGGCCCACCCTAATCCACTATGACCTGTTCTTAACATGATTATATCTGCAAAGACCCCATTTCCCAAAAAGGTCATATGAGGTTTGGCTGATGGATTTTAACAAAGGGGCACCCTATTCAACCCAATGCATCATCGTCTTTTTTCTCTTCCATCTTGGGTTGGCAACAGTAAGATGGGAGTTGCTCTGCATACTATTCCTTCTAGAAGAATCTGTACTTTCTACTAGAACTCAGGGAGAGAGCTGTGATTTCCCAATGGAAGAAAAGGAAGGTGTGCAGCTATTGGGGGCAGATCTACTCCTCAAATCGATTGTAGATGACTTAAAAATGCATGCCATGGTTGTGAGGGTTTGGGTCTAAGTGGGTAGTCACCACTAAGGTTGGCTGTAAAAGAGTGTTTGTCAGATACCTGCAAGGTGATTCTGTAGGGGTCATTTTTTTTTTTTAATTTTATTTATTTATGATAGTCACACAGGGAGAGAGAGAGGCAGAGACATAGGCAGAGGGAGAAGCAGGCTCCAAGCACCGGGAGCCTGACATGGGACTCGATCCCAGGTCTCCAGGATCGTGCCCTGGGCCAAAGGCAGGCGCCAAACCGCTGCGCCACCCAGGGATCCCTGTAGGGGTCATTGTTAATGAAAATAATGCCAGGCTCTCTTCCCACAATGCCTTGCCCCCCTAGCTGCCAGAGTGTAAGCTTGGTATGAAAATATCAGCTTGCTGCAGATAGCCACCTTTTTTATTACATGGAATTGTGGGACTCTCTGGAATTAGGGGGTGGAAGAGCCAGTGAGGGGCCATTGTTTTCAGGTGTTTTATATATATATATTTGATATTTAAGAAAGAAACCAGTTGTATTGTTCTTTCATCAAAACACAAATGTAAGAGGAAAGAAAATAATCCTAAATGAAGGGTACATTATCCAAACAGGTATTCTCTCTTAAGACCAAAGTTTCTGGAGTCAGGCTAAATCCCATGTGCCATCTGTTAGCCAGCCAAATGCTCTTGGAAAACATGATAAAATAGAGAAAGAACACGTGCCTCATTAAATTCAGCGAGGCAACATGCATAAAACCTTGTTTAGCACAAGGACTTTAATAGAGCTTATTATTAATATTATTTCAGACAGCTTGGAATGAAAACAGGCCCATTTAGGGTTAAGTGTGAGAGTCTGTGAAACCCATGACCATGGAAAGTGTGTACAGTTTTACTGATCAGTCTTGATCCTGGAATACACCTGCTTGTTTGAGCAGCCCCACCTTGCTGTTTTGCAAAATAGTAAAGTGTAGGGCTCAGACTCCTGGCACTGCTGGCTTTTTAATTTATCACCATCATCCCCTACCCCACTCTCATAACTGCTTCAGGGGAGCCAAGAAGCAGGAAGCCAGTGAGGGGTCTGCAGCCTCAGGGGCTTGCTCCCATCCAAAAGATGACCCAGAGCAGAGAATGGCAGATCAGTTTCAACCAGGCTGGGTTGCTCAGGCTCTCCTGCTGGGGCCTGGGTGTAATACTGAGCCCTGTGCTTGGTATTTTTGTTGGGCAGTGTGGGGATGGAGGGTTGATACAATGATGAATGAGACAGGTCTTTCACCTAAGGAGCTCCCACTGTGATGACAAAACAAACCACGCATACTCCTACTTCTCTGCCTGTACCACCTCAGGGAACGAAGGAGAACAGCAAGAGCGAGATATCTGAGTTCCAGACATCTAGGGCAAACCCTAGACCTGAAAGATGGGTAGGTTTATCTGTGTCCCTTGGGACTTTATTTTTGCCTACAATTAACTGGTGGGCTCCTGAATCACATTATTATCCTTTCTCCTTATGTAGCTAAATCAGCTTTTTATTTTTTATTTATTTTTAAAGATTTTATTTATTTATTCATGAGAGACACACACACACACACACAGAGGCAGAGACACAGGCAGAGGGAGGAGAAGCAGGCTCTATGCAAGGAGCCCAATGCAGGACTCGATTCCGGGAACCCAGGATCAGGCCCTGAGCCAAAGGCAGACATTCAACCGCTGAGCCACCCAGGCGTCCGTAAGTCAGCTTTAAAATTTTTTTTTTTTTAATTTGAGAGAGAGCACGAGCAGGGAGAGCAGCAGAGTGAGAGGGAGAAGCAGACTCTCTGGCTGAGCAGGGAGCCTGATGTGGGGCTTGATCCCAGAACCCAGACATCATCACCTGAGCTGAAGGCAGATGCATAACTGACTGAGCCATCCAGACACCTGCTAAATCAGCTTTTAGATTGCCCTTCCAACTAAATAAACTTTTAAATTTCGCTGTGCTTAGAACTTCTTAAGTGGTTGAATTCTGCAAACAGAGGACAGGGCAGTGTGTATTCCAGTAGGAAAAATAACATAAGCCAAAAGAGATGAGCCAACAGTTGTTGAGCATTTACCATGTACCAAGTGCCTTCCATGCATTATGATCCTCAGCACAACCTGGCAAGGTAGGGACTGTTATCATCCCATTTCTCAGATGGAGAAACTGAGACTCAGGTGTTGTCACTTGCCAAGTTATGTAGCTAATAGGCTTGTAACCACAGTGCACTATGACAAGGGCAGTGTATTAGCTGCCTGTGGCCACTGTGACAAATGACTACAAACTTGGGAGCTTGAAACAACAGAAATTTACTCTTACAGTCTGGTCTACACTCTGGGAAGGCTTCTGGGGGAAATTCTTCCTTGTTCTTCTAGCTTCTGGTGATTCCTGGTGTTTCTTGGCTTGTGGCTATGTCACTAGTCTGTCTCTGTCTTCTCATGCCTTCTTCCTTACTGTCTCTGTTCAAATCCCCCTCTTTTTTCTCTTACAAAGACACCAGTCATGGGGCATCTGGGTGGCATATTCGGTTAAGCATCAGCCTCTTGGTTTTGGCTCAGGTCATGATCTCAGGGTCATGAGATTGAACCCTGCCTTGGACTCCATGCTGAGTTTGGAATCTGCTTGGGACTCCCTTCCTCCCCCTCCTCCCCTGCGCCCTCTCTCCTGTGCAAGCGTGCGTGTGCTTTCTCTGTCCAATAGATAAATACATCTTAGAAAAAAAAAGATACCAGTCACTGGATTTTGTACCCTAAATCCAGGATAATTTCATCTGATATTCTCCACTAATTACATCTGCAAAGAACCTTTTTCCAAGTAAGGTCATATTCATAGGCACCAGGGATTAGGATTTGAACATACCCGCTTGAGAGATCTAGTCCAATCCCATACAGATAAGTGTTTACAGGCAGGCATGGGATGGTTGGCTGGGGCGGAGGCAAGGATCTTGGGCGTTCCAGAGTGCATGACGCCCAGTTACCTGTGGTATGGGGAGGACCCCTCAGTCTACTGGGCTCCCCAGAAGAGCAGCATGAGCTGCTCCGTGCCTTGTTACTCTTCCTTTATCTGTTGGTTTGGTTGGTGGTTAGTGATTCTTTCCTGATGCCTGCCTCTTCTTTATTATCATTAATTATTATTAACACCCCATCCTAAGGAGCAGTGGGGCCTGAATCCATTTCGCTAATTAAGTCCACAGAGAGAGTTGACATAAGAGGGAGCAGAGGCCCAGTACATCCGTTGTCTGTGGTTATCTTGTTGGGTCAAAAGCAAGGCAGTTTTCAACAGAAAGGGCCTGGTAGCCTCCATCTTTCTCTTTTAGAAAGCCTGCCCTGGGCTCTCCTACGCAAGAGGTTTATGGGATGTAATGCAGAGGGCCCTGGGCTGGTCCTGGCACCTGGTTTCCTAGTCTCTGCTTCCAGGAGTCCCAGGGAGTGTATGAATTCTGGCGGAGCCTAGCGATGCCAGTGACATGATTCTCTTCAGCACAATTTATTTCTCAGAGAGACAATCTCCAATTAGAATAATCTCTTCTTGTAGCTTGTCAAAAAATGCAAATACTTCCCTGTGCGACAGAACCGTAAGCGCCTCCTGGTGGCCACCACGGGCCATTGAGGGGATTTGCTTCCTGCAGGGATTGTGTGTGTGAGATGCCCACTCCAGAGTACTTGGGGAGGTATTTATTAATTATTATTATTTTTATTTATTTATTTAATGATTTTTTTTTTAAGTGAAAAGGAAGTTGGGCATGGAGCCCAATGCGGGGCTTAAACTCATGACCTGATCAAGAAGAACTGAGCTGAGATCAAGAGTTGGACTCTTAGCCAACTGAGCCACCCAAGCACCCCCTCTATTAATTTTTAATTATTATTTATCATTAATAATATATTTATTATTCATAACACTTACACCTTCAGAAATAGCTTTTTGTAACCACATTCCTCCACAGAGACCTCACCTTGCTTGTGAGTTATGGACTCCAGCTCTGATATTGAAATGACAGGAAATCTTGAGACAGTTCAGAAACTCCAGGAAGACCAAGGCGAGTGGACATTATTTTCAGTCTTACACAGAGAAGCGGTTGTATACTGGTAGCCTGTAACCCAGACTGGCCCACAGATACTGTTTGTTTGGCTCACATTTTTTCATTTTCATTTTGTTTTTTGTTTGTTTGTTTGTTTGGTTTGGTTTTGGTTTTGGCTTTTAAATTTTTCAACCAGTTGCCAATATTTAAGCAATTTAAAGTAAAACTCTGGATCTTTGATTTCTTCTGAAAAATCAGAGATTAGGTGGAGCTTTCATTCCCACAAAAGGTTAGTAGGTTGGAAGGCAGCATTTGCTACCTTTATTTATTTGTTTTCTAAGAGATTTTCTTTCTTTCTTTGACAGACACCATGAGAGTACAAGCAGAGGGAGCAGCAGAAGGAGAGGGAGAAGCAGGCTCCCCACTGAGCAGGGAGCCTGAAGCAGGGCTTGATCCCAGGACCCCAAGATCATGACCTGAGCCAAAGGCAGACACTTAACTGACTGAGCTGCCCAGGTGTCCTGCATTTGCCCTTTTTAAACTAGGCCTGCATGCCTGGGTGGCTCAGTGGCTGAGCGCCTGCCTTCGGCCCAGGGCGTGATCCTGGAGACCCAGGATCGAGTCCCACATTGGGCTCCCGGCATGGAGCCTGCTTCTCCCTCTGCCTGTGTCTCTGCCTCTCTCTCTGTGTCTCTCATGAATAAATAAATAAAAAAGAAAAAGATTCTATTCATCTTATCACGAGAAACACACAGAGAGAGAGAGAGGCAGAGACACAGGCAGAGGGAGAAGCAGGCTCCATGCCGGGAGCCCAATGTGGGACTCGATCCTGGGTCTCCAGGATCACGCCCTGGGCCGAAGGCAGGCGCTCAGCCACTGAGCCACCCAGGCGTCCCTAGAATCTTTAAAACAACAACAACAACAACAACAAAACCCTGATGTATTGTAGAAGAGGGTGTGAAATTCATGTGGATTATTAAGAACCATGAAATGTCAACAAAATTTTATGCTTATTCAAGCCCACATTGGGCATACGTGGGTCTTCCCTTTTGTGATTGGGGCAAACTTTGAAAAATGCTTTGTAGAGTTAGTGGCTGAATTAGTTCTCTGTCTTGCGAGGAATAGGCGAGGATGACTCACTTCTGTATTTGTTAATTGGATGGTGAATGTGAGCCCAGATTGTCTCCTAGGTGTTGTATTTTTTTAATAATGGAGTATAGAAAAAAAATAGAAAAAAAAATAATGGAGTATAGATCAGCTCCAGAGGTTGCTGGAATGGTATACTGAGGCTTTATCACCCAGTGTTACTAACTGGGCTTATAGTTAGATGGATCTGGTCAGTGTCAGGATCTATCACCTCCCAGACCCAGATGTGTGACCTTGGGCAAATCAAATAACCCCTCTGCACTTCAGTTTCTGCTTTTGTGAAAGGGAGAGAATCAGCTCTATCCCACAGAGGGAATTAGTTCAGAGCAAGCACCCAATAAATGCTCCAAAGAATGGTAGTAAAATCACACCTCACTTCATGGAGTAAAGTCAAGGTTAGTGATATCACTGTTCTAAGCTGTGGCTTCCTCAAGGTCATACAGTCTGCAAGTTGTAAAACTTGAACCCAGGTCTTCAGACTCTAGAATCAGTGTTGTCAAAGGCATAACAGTAATGGCTTAACTAGTGAGATGTCAGGTCTCCTGTGGGTAATTTTTAGAACTTCTGAGTCCATTCCTTAGAAAGAGACTGCTTTGCTCCATTCTCTCCTCCCTTTTTAAAAAAATTGTGGTAAGGGCAGGGCACCTGGCTGGCTCAGTTGGAAGAGCCTGTGACTCTTGATTTCAGGGTCATGAGTTATAGTCCCATGTTGGGTGTAGAGATTACTTAAATAAAAATAAAACACACACAAAATTTTTTAAAATTGTAGCCAATTATACATAACATATAATTTATTATTTTAACCATTTTTAAGTGTCTAGTTCAGTGGCATTTTTTTAAAGATTTTATTTTATTTATTCATGAGAGACACACAGAGAGGAGAGAGAGAGAGAGAGAGAGGCAGAGACACAGGCAGAGGGAGAAGCAGGCTCCATTCAGGGAGCCTGACCTGGGACTCGATCCCGGGTCTCCAGGATCAGGCCCTGGACTGAAGGCGGTGCTAAACCGCTGAGCCACCGGGGCTACCCGAGTTCAGTGGCATTAAGTATATTCACCCTGTTGTGCAGCCATCACCACCATGCATTAAACAACTCCCTACTTCTCCCTCCCTCAGCCACTGGCAGCCACTACTCTGTTTTATGCTTGTATGACTCTGACTACATTAGGCACCTCATATAAGTGGAATCATGCACTATTTGGCCTTTTGTGTCTGGCTTATTTCACTCAACAGAATATCCTCCAGTCCATCCACATTACAGTATGTGTCATGATTTCCTTCCTTTTTCGGGCAGAGTAATATTCTCTTGTGTGGATAGATCACATATTATTTATCCATCCATCCACACTGATGGACGCTTAGGTTGTTTTCAAGTATCATTTGGCTGTTGTGAGTCATATTGCTAGGAACGTGGCCCCCTCTCTTCTTGAAGGTTAAGGTTGAGTAACACCATAGTTAGAGCACAGGTTGTGAAAAGGCGGGGTCTCCACCCTCTACCGGCTGAGTGGTCTTGGACTGTTCTCGCACGCCCTAGGCCCCAGTATTCTCATCTGGAAATGATGGTGGTCCATCTCACAGTGGGGTCAAGGGGGTTGGATGAGATAGTAGATACGGCGTTTTTATCTTGGTGCCCAGCACAGAGCAAGCACTCACTACATCCTACTTTTATATATTCATTTGACGACATATGTGGTGTCTGCCTCCTGATGGTTCCATTTAACTTCTCACCTAGCCAGTCCCACCTACCTTGTGTGGTGGACCAAGTGGGAATGGCTCACTTGGGTGCATGTACTAATGGGTGCAATGCCTCTATTTAATTCAAAACCAAAACTGATAAATTCATCGGCTTTTTATCCTCATTGGGAATTGGCAATTCTAAACAATGTCAGTGATGAAACACTCCTCCCCCCAGGCATGGATCCTTCCCACTGCCCCAAACATTCGATAGCATCTTTCATGCCCCATGTGAGGTCCACACTGGAGCTGAATCATGCTTATATTCTTGGTTCCCTTATATTGTATTTCTTGTTAAATATGCTACATCCATGTTAGAAAAATTGGCAGCCTAATAATCCCATTGTCCTTTATGGCAGCTGTTACTACTGTCTGATTGACATTTTAGGGGGCACCTGAGTGGCTCAGTCGGTTGAATGTCCGACTCTTGATCTCCACTCAGGTCTTGATCTTGGGGTCGTGAGTTCAAGTCCCACGTTGGGTTCCATGCTCGAGCCTACTTAAAAAAAATTGCTTCTTATGATAGGACTTTACGTTTCAGAATGGTGTTAGATGGACAGGAAAATTCAGATACTACAGAGAGTTTCCACTTATCCACCCCCCACCCTGCCCCAGTTTACTCTAGGATTAACATGGTATATTAGTGGAGTACATTGGTTACAATTAATCTAACATTGATACATTATTACTACTAACTAAAGTTTAGAGTTTATTCACATTTCCTGAGTTTTTACCAAGTGTTGTATATCTATTTCAGGGTCCCACCCACGATAGCCCTGTGTATTTGTAATGTCTCCTTAGGGCTCCTCTTGGCTGTGATGGTTTCTCAGACCTTTTTTAGTTGTTGTTTTTTTACTTTAACAGATTTGAGGAATACTGGTCAAGGATTTTGTAGAAAATCCCTCTTTGGGGATTTGTGGTTTTATTATTTTTTTAAGTTATTTACTTGAGGCTTAGTGTAGGTTAGTCATTGTGCAAGATGAGGGATATAGCAGTGAACCGAGACGTTTATAAACAGCATTTATAAATCAGTGACATTGATACTGGACTTGAAGAGAGCTATATGGACTGAGAATTGAACCCAGACAGCCCCGAGTTTGACTCTTGATCACTGTCGTATTTGCTACCTCCCATGGGCAGAGGAAAGTTCTGCAGGTGGATTTGGCGTAGTAGGCACATTTTGAAAAATGTGGTAACCACAGGATGATGAGAAAACTAAGACAATAGAATAAATAAGAAGTAAGTTGGATTCATTTCCGGTGAATAGATTAGGGAAAGTGAGTTAAAATAATCTCTTTTTTTAAGTTAAAATAATCTTTATCTACATTTCTCTTTTGAACTCTTCTGCTCTTCCTATTAAGTTCTACTGTGCAACTTTTTCTGTTTTTAGATGGTCCTGCAGGAATGTTTTTGTGCAATCCAAAAATTAATGGTCAAAGTCAGGATAGCCCAGTGGCAGATCTGTCTATCCCTTAATGCTTTTTCATGGCACACTGTGGATGCAATAAAAAAAACCGATGTGTGAAGTGGTCATGGGGTGGGAAGTCTGGTGCCAGAGAGTGGGGTTCAGGGGCTCTATCCTCCTGGTCTGGGCCAGGATCCAAGTCCTTTGAGTCTTTCTGAGCCTTGATTGCCTCACCTCTAAAGGATAACTCCGTGGAGTAGCAACACATGGATGAAGTTCTAAAATGAGCCACCACATTAGGACAAAATCTGGTAGAGTCAGAATTACCCTTGAAAAGTCTTCAAACTACCCACAAAGATGTGAACACAGTGTGCCGTGTGGAAGACCCTCACACAAGCTGGGAATATGTCTCACAGCCCACTTTTCTGCCAGCATTTGGTCAGATGACTCCATCCTTGGTTAAATCAGATGAAGGATCTACTTGTATTTATGGCCCACGTTGTAATAAGCGATGACATGTCTTTACATGCCAAGATTAGAAGAAACATGGCTTGCTGGCCGATGGAAGAAAAGCGATCTCACAGGTGTCAAGACCTTGTGTTTGGTTTTGGTTTTTGTTTCTCTGCATACATAGTTGAGTTTATGTACCTTAGGGCATTGTAGTGCACCACCCAGCGCACTTCCAGTGTACTCGGTAAGGATTGAATGAGATTGTATGCATGAGAGTCCATGGTGCTCTAGACAAATGTTTGATTATCATAAATGTGATCAGTGAGCAATATATTCATGGTAGTCATAAGGAGGTGTGTGATATGCTTTTTAAAAAAATTTTGGAAAGGAGGATATTGCATGTCTTGTGGCATCTGAGGAAGCCCGGTGACTTGATTTCTACTGAGTCTGTGTTTGGTGATTGACTCTATAGAGGGCTCTGTCTTTTATTGGGTTAGGTTTGGTCTAAGCCTCCTTCAGGGACCTCCCCTCTACTGTGGGCTAATATGGCTCCTTTGTTTGGCCACAGAATGTCCTGAAGGAGCACGCGGATGACGACCCCAGTCTGGCCATCACTGGGGTCCCTGTAGTCACTTGGCCAAAGAAGACTCCAAAGGTAAGACACAGATCGCCCGCAGCTGGGATACCAATCCCACTGCCTTTCACATCTTCTGTAAGATGAATGTTGGCAGCTTTGCAGTGAAGACTCCTGGCAGAAGGCACCCTAATTAAGATGAATGGTTTTGGTGATTTGTCCATTCCAAGTTTTTGTTTTTCAGGCAGTGCCCTCTGGTGGTCACTCAGAAAACTGTGGGGCAAGTGATGCCTCACTTTTCCCTATCCTTAGGTGACTTCTATCCCTTCTTCCCTCTCTCCTTTCTTTTCTTCTTTCCTTCTCTTTTTCCTCCAGGTGCGTCAAGGGCTGTTCCCTTTCTTTTGAAAGTTAACTTTATTTCTCTTTTAAAACTGATTGATGCTCACCATGAAGATGTCTAATCAAGTAGGAAAGTACAAAGACGCTGGGGGGAACGAGAATAACATCACTGAGTACTTACCAGGAGCAGGTGGCTTTACCTCGTTGTCTGCATCCCTCATCTTTCTTAGACTCCAATAACCCTGTGAGGCAGACACTTGCGATTCTCATTTTACAGATAAGGAAACTGAGGCTGGCAAAGGTCAAATCAATTGTGAGGGCTCTTGGTAGAGCCAAGGGCAAGATGACTAGTTTATGTGACAGCAGAGACTAAACTGTTAACCAGTATCCATCTCGAGTCCACTCTCCAGAGAAAACCAGTCTTCTTCCACAGTCTATGCTAGGGTGGGACATGTATGTATCAATCCATTTGTCCACACTTAGCCTCACCACTTTCTTAGGCAAGTTATAGAAACTCCCTGAACCTTACTTTCCTTGTCTGTAAAATAGGGTTATAGTAGCACCTACTTCAAATGTTGTGACTGGATGAGACACTAGATGAGACACTAGATGAGACAATGCATTGTTGAATTTGTTTCTGGTTAACTATAAAAAGAAAAAATAGAACAATGCATGCAAAGTTCTTAGGACAAGGACTGACCAGTAGTGAGTGCTCTTTAAATGTTAGTTTTAACTTAAGCAGCCTCTTCACTGATGGATGTTTTTTCTAATTTTTTTTTTCTGTCATGGGAAACATTTAGAGGAACATTCTAAATCTGTGCTGTCCAGAATGGTAGCTGCTAGCTCTATGGCTTTTGTGCACTTGAAATATGGCAAGCCCAAATTGAGATGTGCCAGAAGTATAAAATACGCAGCAGGTTACAAAGCCTTACTGCAAAGAACACTGTAAAATTTTACTTGTTAATTCTTTTTTTTTTTTTTTTAAGATTTTATTTATTTACTCATGAGAGATACACAGAGAGAGAGAGAGGCAGAGACACAGACAGAGGGAGAAGCAGGCTCCATGCAGGGAGCCTGACGTGGACTCGATCCCTGGTCTCCAGGATCACACCCTGGACTGAAGGCGGTGCTAAACCGCTGAGCCCCCCAGGCTGCCCGTTAATTATTCTTTTTGAAAAATTTTGTTTATTTATTCATGAGAGACACAAAGAGAGAGGCAGAGACACAGACAAAGGAGGAAGGAGGCACCATGCAGGGAGCCTGATGCAGGACTCCATCCCAGGACCCCAGGATCATGCCCTGGGCCAAAGGCAGACACTCAACCACTGAGCCACCCATGCATCCCGCTCATTAATTAATTTTTTGTATTGATTGCAGTTGAAATTAGGGTTGTCGGATTTTAAAAAGGATGCCTATTTAAATTTGAATTTCAGGTAAACAAGTAAAACTTTTAAGTATAAGTACAGCCCACATATCACATGGGATACACTTACACTGAAAAAGATTATTCATTGTTCATCTGAAATTTAACTGGGTATACTATATTTTTATTTGCTACATCTGGCAACTCTAGTTGAAATGATAGTATTTTGGATATATTGGTTAGACAAAATGGATTATGAATATTAATTTCAGCTTTTTCTTTTTGCCTTTTTAAATGTGGCTACAAAAAATGTAAATGTACATGTGTGGCTCACTTTATATTTCTGTTGGACATTGATGTTCTGGGTTATTCCTTCCACCTTTGTTTGATTATCTTCTCAGGGTATATTCCTAAATGTGGAATTGCTGGGGAGAAGGAATCCCTATTACTTCTGATTCTCTTTGAAGCTTAGTGGGAATTTAGGTGATGATAGAAACAAAAAAGGGATTTGCCTTCATAGCTCCTGCCTTTTGTATCTCGATCTGTAGGAGCATATGGGGTTTTAATGTTTGCTTTCCTCTACATGGGCAATAAATACAACTGCCATTTCTGAGACCACAAACTGTACTTGCAAACATAGCACCTTGCAGCAACCCAGCCAGGCCCCATGACTACTCTGAACCTGAAGAGGAAACCGTGGCTTTGCCTCACTGCCTGCTTCCCTCTCAGGGGAAGATGCTCTGGGGGAGAGATCAGGGTTTGCAGAACACAGGCTTTTAAAAAACAAACTTGCCACTACCCACTATAATCTCAGAATTAATGGAGGAGTCCAAGTGTGCTTCTCTGGAGGAAATCTACTACCAATGTGTCCTGTGCTCTGTGCCTGAGACCATCCAGTTTATACTGGAGAGGCCTATAGGCATTATTTTTTTTTTTTTAAGATTTTATTTATCTATTCATGAGAGACACAGAGAGAGAGGCAGAGACATAGGCAGCGAAAGAAGCAGGCTCCCTGCGGGGAGCTTGATGTAGAACTTGATCCCAGGACCCTAGGATCATGGTCTGAGCTGAAGGCAGATCCTCAACCACTGAGCCACCGAGGTACCCCGAGGCTTATAGTCATTAAAAAAACAAACCAAACCAAAAATCATCAAGCCTCTGCCTCCTTCCTTCAAAGGGCTGGAAATTGGAAGCAGGCTCCTGGGGGGAGTAACCCTTATCTAAGATTTTCCTGGAGGATTGGTGTACAAGCACTGGTCTGTACACAAGGTCGTATGGCTCGTATCATCAAATCTGGAGAGGGGATAGACTGGAGCCTTAGGCTGATGAAGGGTGAAAGGAGAGCATTCACTATGTCACAATACTTTGGGGATACTAGTGTGGGTTTTTTTTTTTTTTTTGACATCTTATAATAAAACAAATATAATTTGCTTACCATAAAGTTCTCTCACTTAACGTGTACAACTCACTTTTTAGTATATTCAGTATATTCAAAGAGTTATGCAACTATTCCACAATCTAATTTTAGAACATTTTCATACCCTCTGAAAGAAATCCCATCAGGTGTCAGTTCCCCCCCGCCCAACCCCTAAATCTTCCCCTTCCGCCAGTCCCCAGCAACCACTAATCTCTCTATCTCTATGGATTTGCCTGTTCTGGACATTTCACATAAATGGAATTATCCAATACCTGACCTTTTGTGACTGGCTTCTTTCACTTAGTATAATATTTTTAAGCTTCATCCACATTTTAGCATCTGTCAGTACTTCATTCCTTTTTATTTTTATTTTTTTAATTTTAATTTTTAAAAAATATTTTATTTATTTATTCATGAGAGACACAGAGAGAAAGAGGCAGAGACACAGGCAGAGAGAGAAGCAGGCCCAATGCAGGAAGCCCGATGTGGGACTTGATCCCGGGTCTCCAGGATCATGCCCTGAGCTGAAGGCGGCACCACTGAGCCACCCGGGCTGCCCTTCATTCCTTTTTATGACCAAATAATATTCTACTGTGGGTATATACCATACTTCATTTATCCATTCACCAGCTGATGGACATTTGGGCTGTTCCTACCTTTTGGCTGTTGTGAATAATGATGCTGTGACATTTGTGCACAAGTATGTATATGGACACGTGTTTTCATTTCTTGGGTTGGCACATAAGAAGTGGAATTGACTAATCATGTGGTAACCCTGTGTTTAGTTTTTTGAGGAATGGCCTGACTTTTCCGGGGTAGCCGCATCCTTTTACATTCCTACCAGCAATGTATGAGACTTTCAGTTTATACCTACATCTTTGCCAGTGCTTATTATCTGTCTTTTTTATGAGAGCCATTGTAGCACCGTCTTTTTCTTTTCAACTTGCTTTAGGATTTCTCAAACTCATTTAAGTTTATCCTGATTTTGCAAGGGCTGCCATCACAAAGTACCACAAACTGTGTGTGTGGCTTCCAGGACAGATGTTCATTTTCTCATAGTTCTGGAGGCCAGAGGTCTGAGAACAAGATGTCAGTTGGCATGATCTATTTCTTCTGGGGACTGTCTTCTGGGCTTGTTGATAGCCGTTGTCTCTGTGTATCATCACATGGTTTGTCCTCTGTGTGTCTGTGTTCTAATCTCCTCTTAGAAGACACCAGTCATGCTGAATCAGGACCCACCCTAATGACCCCATTTTAACTTCATTACTTCCTCTTTTCTTTTAAGATTTTATTTATTTATTCATGAGAGATACAGAGAGAGGCAGAGACATAGGCAGAAAGAGAAGCAGGCTCATGCAGGGAGTCTGATGTGGGACTCGATCCCAGGACCCCGGTATCACGACCTGAGCCAAAGGCAGACACTCAACCACTGAACCACCCAGGCATCCCTAACTTCGTTACTTCTTGAAAGACTTTATCCCCAGCTACTCACATTCCAAGGTGTATGGGGGTTAGGGCTTTCATGTAAGAATTTGGTATGTGTGGGGAGGTGGGGGATAGTATTCAACTCATAGTGTTTACCGTACATTATTTTAGAGCCATAAAAAGATGTAAATAATGTAATAATGTATACCATGGCCCCCTACTCAGCTATAGAAATAAATTATTGCCGGTACAGCCAAAACCCCCTGAGTACTCCTCCTCAATGTAGGCATCAATCTTTAGATGTCTTTTTTATCTCTTATTTGATCCTTACAACGATGCTGGGAAGTGTGGATAGTGTTATCTCTGGGTGCAGTTGAGACTGGGAACTCAGAGAGGGACACAGGTATGCCTTGGGCCACACAGCTTGTGAATAATGAGGCTTTAATCCCTAGATCTGAGGAACTCAGTGAAATGTGGTGGTGGTGGGGGGGGAGGCATGCCGTTATATGTAAGCATTTCCTGGCTGGTGGGGTTAAAAAGTTAACAGGAAAAGGAGAAGTTAAGTGAACGACTGACTGCCTGGGCCGCCCAGGGTCTCTCTGTTCCCAGGTTTGCAGTCGGCTTGCTCCCAATTTCATGTGGGTTGGGTTGAAAGATCAAGGGTGCTCGTTGAGGCTGTCAGGATGCGAGGTAGGGAGCGGTACTGGGTCTGGGTCAGGTTACTTAACAAGTAATTAATGCTAAATGATGATGAGCAAGAAATGCTTTGATCTCCTACCTTGCCTCCTGGAGAACAAAGTCCTTTTCTGGAACTGATTAGGTGTCGTGAGGTCATTTCTGATGCCGCGTCTTTCAAATCAAAGATGCTACTGAACCACCATTCGTCATCATTCACCCGATTGGCTCTTTCCACCAGTGGTGATAGATTTGTTTTGATCTGTCTACACTCTGGCTGCTTTCTTTTATGACCAGGTGGCAGGATTTGGGGGGCCTGTCTGTGACCTTAGAACCAAGCCAAGGGAACTGAGCTTATTTGAGGCCCGACCTCTGACCTCAGCCTTATTAGCAAGTTGACCTTCTGCTCAGCAGCCAGAAGGCTAGCTTGCTGGTCCCTTCACAAAGAGGGAAATTGAGGAAACCAGGGGGGAGGGAGGCGGGAGACTGAGCCACAGCTGCCTCTGGAAAAGTGAGCCTGTCGATGCATCCTGTTCTTATTCTTAATCCATTACCGCTAGGGGCCAAACCGGGCTGCCACTTGAATTTCAATTATTGGCAGTTTTTCTGGAGAATAGGAGCAGAGGCTGAACTATGCATGAATAAGTGCCCTGATGGGGGACATGGGACAGCCCTTCTCAGTTAATGGATCAGCTTCCTTTCAGGGACATTATGGGGCACACAGGAACCACAGCAGGAAGTGACACACACACACGCACCCCTGATGTATGTGTTCCCCTTCGTTCTACTTACTCTGTCTCTCTTCCCCTTCCTCTGCAGTTTCTCATTTAGATCTGGAAGGCCTGAAAAGTGTGGGGTCCCTTTGGAGTGACACACAGCCTTTACCTGAAGGAGAGGCACATAATTCACTAAAAAGAGGCCCCATGTACTTCCTGTTCTTTCTCTGCTCTGGTCTCAATTCCTGTCACCCCTGGAGTAATTAGGTTGAGGAAGAGGAGGAGGAGGATGACGATAATGAAGACCTTTCATTGTTGCCTTCTTGGGCCCAGGTAGTTTCCCAGAAAGGCATCGTGGTCTGATGAGAGCCGGTCCTCAGGCCAGCGGCATTAGCTTTACCTGGGGAACTTGTCTAAAAAATAAAATACAGCTTCCTGAGCCTGGTCTGGGACACTGAGATTTAGTAGGTTTGGTGTGGGGCCCAGGAGTCTACACTTTCTTGACATTTGTTGGGTAATTCTCATGCATGACTAGGGTGGGCTCTGGGGTCAGACGCATCTGGGGATTGAACCCTGGCTTTGCCACAAACTAGCTGTGTGGCTGTGGGCACATCTGAGCCTCATAAAAAGGGGCTCATAATGCCTTTCCTGCAGAGTTGCTGTGAGATGCTGTCTCTAAAAGACCTCAATAGTAGGCCATTAGTCAGTGATAGCTATTGTAATTTTTTATAATTGTGGTTTACAAGTAAAGGACGACCCTGAATCTGCCCTCTCAGAAGGCGATGCTCTCTAAGAAATAGAGGATGCAGAAGGAAGGGACTGGAGCAGGGGAGGGGGGTGAATAGTTGAGAGACATTTCCCATCCTTCAGTTATTGTTGGCTGGTGCAAAAACTTAATCTCAAGCAAAGACCCTCATGGCTTCACCTCCCCAAAGTAGTCATGGCTGAATGGAAATGACTGGTTCAAGAAAGTGCTTCTCCTCCTGCATCTCTTCCTCTCTCCCCGAAATGGAGTCCTAGTTGTTGTGGTGACCATTGCCTTAGACTGTGCCCCTGAGGGTTTGAAGCTGCTGAGACCACAGGCTTTGCTCCTGGGCCAGGGTAGGAGTTGGGGGTATCTAGTCCTTCCAGCTTCCTGAGAGCAGGTAAAGTCCAGAGGAGAGCAGCCTCTGAGAGTGGGCATGTGTAATGCCCACAGGCAGGGAGGAGACCAGCAGTGGGAGCGCTGGCACTAGCAGTGCAAAGAAAGACAAGAGAAGCGAGTGGATGGTGGGGAGGATACAGTGAGGGAAACCAAGGGAAAAACAATCTGGGGCCCTCGCTTGGAATCTCGACGGTTTTCCTCAGTGACAGCTGAGTCATTAGTAAAGTCCAACAGGTTCCCAGGAGCGCAGCAACAAAACCTGTGATCAAAGAATATCCACAGATGTGGCCTGCTTGCTCTGAAAAGTGCTGTATACAACATCAGTAAACAGCAAGATCCAACTCAAAGAAAACCATCAACAGTGAAGTTGGGACCCAGGTCTCTGGACCAGCTTTTATGAGCTCCATTTCCAAATTTGTTAGTGGCTGAACCTATATGATGTGGTACCTTCTGGTGAGCCAACTGACAAGGATCCATCAGAGCCCTCTGATGGTGGAGTGGAATGGAGGGCTTTTTGGTGGAGTGAACCCAAACAGATGGTAGAAGTTTCTAGACTCATACCACACATGAGACCTAGAAAGGACAGAACTGTGACTTTACCTGCTGGCTTTTTGTAGGTAAGAGTTCTGACTTCTCCCCATGTCTTCACATTCTTTCTTGGCTCTGTACATGCCCGGGTCTAAATTGCCTTTCTATAAGGACACCAGTCATTACTGAATTAGGGCCCTAATAGCCCCATTTTAATCAAATCACTTTGGTAAAGACCCTGTATCACATTCTGAGGTCCCAGGGTAAGGGGTGGATAGTACCTCACTGTATGAATTTTGGGGCAGATACAATTCAGACTGTAAACTTGAGTTGAGCCTTCACTAAATCTCCATCTTCTTTGAATCGTGTCCCAGATCCTTGACCTGGCCTGGAGTGCCCAAGTCTTCAGCTGTGGTTCTACCTTAAAATCTTTAAGATTTTCTCTCATCTGCTCAACATTGCAGGGGAACTGAATGACTCCATATTTTCCGATTACTTGGTCTTTACTCTTGCTACTCCCCTTCTAGAAATGCCCTTCTTATTTCCCCTGTGCATAAAATTTCCACCTCTGAGCCCAACCAAGCCCCCTTTTTCACCAGGAAGCTTCCCGGGCTGGATGTTCAGCCAGATAGTTGTATCTCCAGAGCCCCCCACTTCAGCCTTCTCTGGCCTGTTGGCCTATTCCGTGGGCTGTACCAAAGGGCTTTCTTGTCTCTCTGGCTTCTAATTTGGCTCAGCCAAAGAGAAGTGACCAGCAGGAGATGAGAATGTGGGAGGAGAAAGAGGTTGGGGTATTTGGGATACCTCGTGGGATCATGGCAGGTTGTCTGTTTCTTTCTTTTGAAGGCCACGATTCCTATTTTGTGGCCTTCTCCAGTTTTCTTTTGGCATTTCCAGTAACTGGCCCATCCTGTAGCCCATCAGCCAAAGGGAGGTAATGGCTTGTGGCTGTCACCAGACTCAGGGTGTAACACTGAGCCTTGTAGGTTTCCCTAACCCTACTTACGCTCTGTAAATTGAGTCTCTGTTAAACTCTCCTCCATGACCTGGTGTGAGGCTCCCAGGGTGCCATCCATTGCCTGCCAAGATCCTGACGGCTATACTTCCCCGTCTTTCTTTCCATTGGACATCTACATTCTACTCTGCATTTTGTGGCTTCCACTGGCTTCTTGAAACTGGAGCTTATCTTATTAATATTTCCTTCCCCATTTTTGTATCCTATTATGCACGATTGCTCCTAGATAGCAAGGGCTCAGGAAATGTTTGTTGAATGAATGAACTCAATCACAAGGTTTTCCCAGCTTTTCTAAAAGATAAAATTGGACTCAATCCATTTCAGGCTCTTGGCTGGCTTTCTTTTACCTGCGTCTCTTTGGTGAGAATGTGGATCTCTCCTTAATGTAACTGCTATGTCCCAGTCCCAGCTAACTGTCGAAAGAATGCTAAATGGAATGTTCAGGGCTCCTGGGTGCTCTTGGACCCTTTTGTCCCTCAGATTTAAGCATCCTTCTTTATCCCACCGGACTTAGAAATCACCTGGAATTTCTCAGCCAACATCTATGTCATTTTAGATTCGCTTTATTGGAACTTTTAAGTCAGCGTTCAGCTGAAATAACCTGTAATTAAAGTCTGCACCAAGGATTTCTTTCTTAGTCTGATAACCTGCTCAGCTGTCTGTGTTAATAATGCCAAAGACAAATTCTTGGAAAGCAACTGAAATATTGCGGGCTCCTGCCTTCGGTGGGGTAATTAGAAAGCCAGGCAGGCACTGTAAGTGATTGCCTGCCATTATCATGGTTTTATTTCGGGAACAATGGCCTATCCTTCAGACTTTTCTTTTTGTCGAATGTCATCATATATTTCCCATTTTAAAGGAGGATACTTGATCATTGACATGAAGAATAAATTGTCATGCTCTTTTATTCTCTCCCCACCCCGACTCTGTAATTTGGCTTTGTTAGAAGGATGGATGTGTATGCTACCAAATGATGTTGTCAGGTAATACGTTCTCCAAATTTGGGTGATCTAGAGCGGGGGGAAAGAGCACAAGTAGGTGAATACAGTTTAAATATGTGCATTGTTTAACTTTGCTTTTTGTTATAAAGGTGACAAGAGCAAGTGCATTTGTTGGGATGAGGGCAACTGTGTGTAATTATACAGGAGGAAGGTAGGCAAGAAGTGAACACTGTAGTAAAACTTGCTCTAAACCACTGACCTTCTCTACCAATGCATGTAAATAACTAAACAGCAAAAACACTTTGAAGGAGTTGAGATCATATAGATTCATTTCTGTCTTGGTTAGTGTTTATGGGACAGGATGCTACCATGGAGTGGATCATTGGTTTGAGTGTTCCATATTGATTGACCTGTTCTTCAGGGAGAGGGTGTTTTTTATTTCTTTTTCTTTGATTTTTATCAAATTAAAAAAAAAATTTAAATCCTCTATTCATGAGAGACAGAGAGAGGCAGAGACATAGGCAGAGGGAGAAGCAGGCTCCCCGTGGGGAACCCGATTCAGGAATCCATCCCAGGGCACCAGGATCACAACAAAGGGGATGCTCAACCACTGAGCCACCCAGGTGCCCTCATACTTTTTTTAATTGTGGGAAAACATATATAACATTAAATTGACTGTTTTAACCTTTTTTGGGTATACAGCTCAGTGGCATTAAGTATATCCACATTGTTATGCAACCCTCAGCCCTGTCCATTGCCAGTGCTTCTTTTGTCATCTGCAAGTAAAACTCTAAAGCCCTTAAAACAAAAAGTCCCTGTTCCTCCTCCCCTTGCCCCTGGCAACTACCCTTCTACTTACCGTTTCTATGAATTCTAGGTACCTCATGTTAGTGCAATCCGGTAGCATTTGCCCTTTTGTGACTGGTTTATTTCACTCAGCATAATGTCCTCAAGGTTCATCCATATTGTAGCAGGTATTAGAGTCTCCCTCTTCTTTCACGCTGAACAGTATTTTATTTATTCATCCACCCATGGACACTTGTGTTGCTTCCACTTTTGATTACTGTGAATAATGCTGCTATGAACATGGATGTATAAACATCCTTTTGAGTCCTTACTTTCAGTTCTTTTAGATGTACACCCAGAACTGGAATTGCTGGGTCATATGGTAATTGTATGTTTAATTTTTGCAGAACTGCCATACCATTTTCCATAGCAGCTGCATCAATTTATACTCTTACCAAGGGTACACAAAGGGTTCCCGTGTCTCCACATCCTTGTGGAGTTGACAGTTGTAGCTTTCTGGTTTTGATAATAGATGTCCAATGGGTGTGAAGTGATGGGTGTTATTTCTTTTTAGCTCACTTTATTTTTATGGTGAAATATTCTATAGAAAGTTATGGGCATCAAGACATTCTGCCCCTAAATACTTAATACTTAATTGCATCTTTGAAAAAGAATAATGTTTTTCTACACAGCTGAAATCATGTGATTACATGTACCCAAATTTACAATTTCTTAATACCACCTAATGCCTGGTCATATTGAGATTTCCCAAATTATCCTTTGCAGATGCTTTATCCAAACCAGGCTCCCATCCAGAACCGTACATTAAATCTGTTTTTAATTCTCTTTCAATCGAGACCTTTCTCAGGACATTGATTTGTAGAGAAGACAGAACCATGTGTCTTGCAGAATATCCCACTATCAGCATTTGTCTGATTGCTTCCTTGTGGTATCATGTAGCTTTTCTCCCTATCTTTTGTAATTTTTGTACACTGGAAATTAGATCTAAAGGCTTGGTTAAAATTCAATATCATGGGTTGTGGATTAAGATGACGGTTGTCTGATACCCCATTATTCAGTTAGGTTTGTCCTTCTTTCCTGCAGAGAATAATCTGGAAGGGGAAACATTGACCTCTGCTTTGCTGCTTTCCTCCATCATTCACTGATGGTTTCAGTACCAGCTAGTCATTCTTTCCCGTATCAATAATTCTATCAGGAGATGAAAATAAAACTTTAAAGTTTATCATCCCTCCCTTGTGAATTAGCTGGCATTCCCATCCCCCAGTATTATTGAGAAATAATTGGCTTACATCACTAAGTTTTGTTTTGTTTTGTTTTTGTTTTTGTTTTTGTTTTTGCAGAGCTTTCCCTCATCAGTTGGGGCTACCCTTAAACACAGTTCCTCCTGAAAGGACACTATGCGTGCTCAATTCTTTTCCTTTTAAATACCAATTTTCAAAGTAAGAAGTTGGTTTAATGGCCACTTCAAATGGTGACAGATAAGCTTGTCAGGCTTTTTCTATGTTGAGTGTCATGATACACATGGATTTTCATAGATCCGGGGGGCTTTTCGAGGCAAATTGGCCTGGTGGAGATGAGCCATTCTTTCAAGGAAAGCAAGAATGGTAAATGAAGAGAGGCCTATGGCTCTAGTCAAAGTGTGTGTGTGTGTGTGTGTGTGTGTGTGTGAGAGAGAGAGAGAGAGAGAGAGAGATCTCCTATCCCTACTTCCAGCCACACCAGCCATTATGTATTTGTATTCTCTAAACAAAAGGCATTAGAGTACCTAGTACCTACCACAAGAGCCAATCAGACCACCACCACCACCACCACCACCACCACCACCACGCCTGTTAGCCGCTCATTTAAGAGGTGATTCAACTCTCTGGTTTGGTTAGTTTCAACATGCCCCGCGGTTTAGGACTTATACATTTCCTAACCAGGTTACCTTTCAGGAATAGAAACTGAAGATCACTCTTAAGTGGTGGCAGGATAAAAAATATATATGAATGTATCCCACTGTATGGATATGCCACATTTTGGTCACCTGTTCATCAGTGGATGGAATTTGGGGGTTGTTTCCGCAGTTTGGTTGTTGTGAACAGAGCTGTTCATCAACAATGAACATAGTTTTACTCCTGTTTAGTCTCTTGTCTCTCTACTTTATCATCCTGTCTTGAGCAATCTTTGGATTTAGTCTTTTCCTTTGAAAATTTTGAAAACACAGAACTTTTTATCCTGATTCTCTAAGGTGCTTCTCTGGAGGATGGTGAGGCAGGTAATGGGACAGGTGCCTGGTTGGGAAGGAAACAAAGTGGGGAGAGTTGGTTTTGTTAAGAAAAATATTTTTAAGTTACGGAAATCTTGGTGGTAGGCCAGAATTATGCTCACATTTTATGTACTTTTAGCCCCTCCTATTCCACCCTCTCACCCCCTTCACTCCTCCACCCCCACCCCCACCCCACCCCCACCTCCCAAGCCCCAGGGGAGAGGGGTTTGTAAAGGAAACTCATTTATTTTGTCCAAATTGAGTGCTCAGCCTTAGCCTGGATTTTTGTAGGGCAATGAATAGAGAAGGGAAGTAACTTCCTAAGGTCAGCGAATGAACTGGAAATGGGGTGGATGGCAGGAAAACATTTCTCAGATCAATGCCAATCACCTGTTAAATTAGTTAATCTTTAAAAAAAAAAAAATCCTGTACCTGGTCACAAATCTTCCAGTGAATGTAAATATTTGTTGGTTGATTTTTGGCAATGTAGAGAGACATTATTAGGAGAGGGACAATATTTAACAGAAAGCCCAATCTGTTTAAAGGACCCATATGACAAATATGCATGGGTTTGTTTTTTTTTTTTTTTTAATGCATGGGTTTTTGTTTTTGTTTGTATTCATGAGAGACACAGAGAGAGGCAGAGACATAGGCAGAGGGAGAAGCAGGCTCCCTGTGGAGAGCCTGTTGCAGGACTCGATCCCAGGACCCTGGGATCACGACCTGAGCCAAAGGCAGATGCTCAACCACTGAGCCACCCAGGCACCCCATATGCCTGTTTTTTTTTTTTTTTTTTAAGATTTATCTATTTATTTATTCATGAGATACACACAGAGAGAGGGAGGCAGAGACACAGGCAGAGGGAGAAGCAGGTTCCATGCAAGGAGCCCGATGTGGGACTCGATCCTGGGTCTCCAGGATCACACCCTGGGCTGCAGGCGGCGCTAAACCGCTGTGCCACCGGGGCTGCCCTATGCCTGGTTTTTAAATGCTTGTGGAATCACTCTCCAGGGGGAAAATAGAAAGCAATTTAATAACATTTGTAATTTCCTCAACAGAAATCACAGTAGCCCTTGGTCGGTCACATGGACACTCCCTGAACTGTAGTTTTATCCAGGCAACCCTAGAATCAGCCCTAAGTTGCTATGTGACACAATGTAAAAATTCCTCTTATTTACATTTTATTACAAAAACTACTCTCCAAGAGACCTCCTTTCTCCACTAAGGGGGGAAAAGTCTATTGAGAGACAGAGAGACAAATGATAAAATATAGTAAAAGAACTGAAACATGCATTCTCTCTTGCTTAAAAAGTATAAATGATTACTTGCACTAGGAAGCTACTCTTCACATGCCTGTTCCATCATTTCTATTCCCTCCTTAGGGGCACGTTTACAAATGGGTTCCATTGGTTTAGGAGATTGCTGGCCAGTTACTGGTCTGGATTCAGAGACTCCATTCTCTTTCCCTGCCCTGATCCTCTGGGGGAATAACGTTCCCAAGCTTTAGCCATGCCCTTTCTGACATGGGCACAAGGGAAGGGGCCACATGCAGGACGGACCCTTATCCCCGGAAATGGGGATGGAGAGGATGGTTTCCTTCCTTTGACCTAAGCTCACTGCCTGTCTGGGCACTGGAGACAGTGTGCTATGCCCGTAGGTGGCTAATTCTGGGTACAATCTCTCAGCAAATCAGAGGTCATTCTTGATGTCTCATGATCTGATAGGCAGACCAGAAAATTAAATGACACTCAGAGAGAAAGCAGGGAAGTGGGTGCCCACTGTGACTGAGGCTGATTGAGCTCCCATCTGTTTCTTTATTTTCTCACCAAAGTTCTGGATCCTCCTGGCTCAGGGTGGCATCAGCTTTGGGAAGTTCTTTCTAAGAACATAAGCCTTGGCTAAGTGGAGCCAGGAGCGTGTTCAGCTCTTAAGGTCACTCAGAGATGAGGTCAAGAGGGAGAAAGGACAAACCTAAAGCCCAAGTGTAAACTAAATTTTTGGGTGGCAATTTTATTGGGCCAGGGCTAGCATAATGTATTTTATATACAGTCCAGCATGCTATTAACACAAAACAAAGGTTGGATAATTGTGTGTGCCATTTAGCTAAAGGAAACTTGATCAAGGGAAGTAGAGGAGTAAGAAGTTCTTTGCAAGTGTCAGAAGAGGAATTTTTAAGAGGTGTTAGGATAGTGGCTGGCAGGAGCCTTCTTAATGTTTGGAGAGGACCGATTGCATTATCATGTCTTAATCCTGGTTTCCTACTTGCACAGTTGGCCCCTGACAGATGATCAGATAGCAGTTTGACTACCAAAGGTTACCAAAATCATACCTATCTGCCTTCAAAATTGAATTTGAACGGAGAATACAGAATTTGCAAAATTTAATTAGAGACATTAATTTAATTCTACATAAGTCTGAGTTTTTCACTTGGATTCTTATATCGGTCTTATTTGGCATCACCCTCTTCTTTTGTCTCTGGCATGAGGCATTGGAATGGTGTGATTAGCAGCCTAGGCTCCAGGCTCCAGCTGCCTGCAGGTTCAGATCCAGGTCCTTTCATTTCCTAGCAGCAATATACCTCAGTTTCCTCTTCTATAAAATGGGTGAACAATGGTACATGCCTGATGGGACTGTTTAAATGGATAAAAGAGATAATGTCTACAGAACACTTGGCACTGGCTCTCGCCCTTCAACCATGCTTAGCAAATATTAGCTGCTATTATTGCCTGGACCCCTGGAAGGTGGCAGTGGGGGGAAGGATGGTGTCTCTGGGTGGTATTATTATATAAGGGACCCTGGGCTTGAGAGCTACTTCCTAATTTCCTTTGGATCTCTGTTTCCTCACTCGTGAAGTGAAGGGGTCTGGTTGAGGCCCCTTCTCATTCAGAAATGATGTGGTGGAAGGAAGTTTTGTGTTAGCTACATAGCTTGTTTATCAACATTTTTCCTTTCTCTTCTTTGCGCCATGATTAGTGAGAACCGAGTTTTTTTACTTCCTTAAATACAGAAAAGAGCTTTTGAGAGTTCAAAAGAAATCGGCCCAAAGACAAGTCTTAAGTAATCTAGCACTCCTGATAAGCAATGGGAGAGATTTTCAAGAAAAAGTCCCGCTTCCTTACCCTCTCTCCTGATGCATTATGGTATTTGGGTGTCTTTGTACCTTTGCAGTTCTGACCACAGTGAATGACAATGAAGTGAAAGCATGATTAGCATTTTATCAGCCCCTCCCCCTTATTTTAAGGGACTTCCTACAGGGTAGAATGGCCCCTAAGAGGTCATCAGATAGACATAGACTTAAGTCCATCAGGATAGCTTTTTAAAAGCTGAGATCTTTGGGGATGTAGTGAGGTGGAGGAGAGGGATATTCTTTTGCTTTTTGTTTTTGTTAACCTTGAGTGGATTGTGAAAACTATAAGAAGGGAGGAGGAAACTCAGAATAGATATGTTTTAGTAAAGATCAAGTCTGCTGGGATTTCTTCCCATACTGTCAGTGGGTGTATAAATTTTCATACAGCCTTCAAAATCTACTCAGTAAAGTTGACATCCCTGTTTACTCACTCCTGCCGACCCCTTGCTAGAAACCACCTGAACTTTATTTACAAGGTCTCTGCCACACACATTCTGCCTTCCTTGAAAGCACAAGTGATGACTTGCCTGTGGGTCCCTTGTGTTCTCACAGTGGATTTTGTGGTCAGTGGCCTGGGCATGAATAACAGTTGGACAACACTGCAGAGTTGATCACTGGGTTTCACAGCTAATGAGCTTTTTCATGGGAAAGCTTTTGATCTCCTTGCAGAACGTTGCTCATCTTTCCATTGGGTAAACTTTCCCATTTTACAGATGAGATTGAGCAGGTGTACGGGTATGCGTGTTTAGTGTCATATTGGACATTCCTAGTTAGTTGGTAAGAAGAGTGCCAGCTGCTCAATAAGTCATTCTGCTCCTTGTTTTGGTTGTGGTTTTGATGCTTATAAGAGCATCGATCAGTCCAGCTAATGGTCAGAACTCCTCCTTCAGAATAAGGGCTGTGGGCATAAGTACCGCATAGACTTTTTTTGTTGCCGTTGTTAATGAATCTCAACCCAGATTTCCAGTAACAATTTTATGCAAGAGTGGGCTGCTTTTGGATTAAGCATTAAGAAGAGCCTTTACAGTTTAAGAATTCAGGAGCCCACACCTTCTGGGCCAGTGTCGGGTCTCTGCCAATCTCCTAAGAGAACTAGGTTCAGGCCTGTAGCTCTCTGCCCCCTCTGAGATCACCTCCAGGGCACATCGCTTCCCGGAGACCACCAGAAGGAGGGTTCGTGTCCAAGAGGGTGGGGCGCCCACCTCGGGGGGGCAGAGTGCATTCAGGGCGTTCTCCCTCGTGACCTCCAAATCAGCAAGCAGCTCTATGGGAACTCCCGTCAGCACTACTGCACATTTCATGCTGACTCCTTCTCCATCTGTTAAGGCAAACCTGAGGGCAGAGAGGGCAGCATCAGGGGACCGGCCCAATGTAACTGCCCGCTTCCGGGGAACTGGCCCGCCCCCCGGGTTCGCGGGCATCAGGTCCCGGACCCAGAGCATGTGCAAACCCGGGAGCTCGTGTGCCCGCCGCCGGGTGCTCAGGCACTCTTGCCTGGCGTCGCGTGCAGAGCCCCCCCCACCCCCCCCCGCCCGTGGCCTGTGCGCCCCGGGGCTCCCGCGAGACGCCCCGCAGGACCACACAAAAGACCCCACCCCAGGTCGGGCGTGCATTTCCTGTTCGAGCGGCGGCGGCGTGCAGCCACCCATGTGCATCCCGGGCGCGCGGGCCGGCGGGCCGTGGGGCACGCCCCCACGCAGTCCCAGTCCCCGCGCGCCGGCCGCGAGGGGCCGCCCTCGGCGGGCCCGCCCCCATGTCACCGCAGGCCGGGCTCCCTTTGTGTGCGGCCCCTGCGCCGCGGCCGCGCCATTGGCCCGCCGGCCCGGGGGGCCAGCCCCTTCCTGGCTCGCTTCATGCATATGCATGAGCGCCCCGGCCCTCCCCTCGTCGGCCCCTCCCCGCCCCCTCCCGCGCGGGCGTGCGAGGCGCGCGGCGCGGCTCCCTCCTCGCGGCAGCAGGCGCCCGAGCCGAGCCCGAGCCCGAGCCCGAGCCCGAGCCCGAGCCCGAGCCCGAGCCCGAGCCCGAGCCAGGGCGAGCCGAGCCTGCTCCGGGCGGCGGCGGCGGCGGCGGCGGCGGCGCCGCTCCAGCCATGTCAGCGCGCGCGAGCCTGGGCCCACCATGAGCCATGGCCATGTCCGTGAGCGCCGAGGACGACGACTATGAATCGGAGCCGGACCAGGTCGGCGGCCCGGGGTGGGGCTGAGGGAGGGATCCGCCCGCCCGCCCGCCCGCCGACCTCCCGGCCGACCGACCGACGCGCCCGGGGCGGCCGCGACGCCGCCGCCGCCGCCGCCGCCGCCGCCGCGATGAGGAGAAAGTTTTGCAGCCGCCGCCGGCGGGGCCGCCAGGGCCGGGCCGAGCGGGGCGCGGAGGAGCGCGGCAGGCCGGCGGCCGGCCCGGGCAGGGGGCGTGTGCGAGCGGCGGGGCGCGAGGGCGGCCGGCCGTGCGGCGGGGACAATGTGGGCCTCGCCGTCGGGCGGGCCCTGCGGGGCGCGGGCCGTGGCCCGAGAGCAAGTTGCGGGCGCGGGCGCGGGCGTCCAGGGCGCGCCTCGCCGTCCCCTCGCGCCCTCCGCGGCCCACGCGCGTGCCGGCCCCCCGGGCGCACCCGGCCCCCCGGCCGCCGGCGCCTCCCTCCTTTCTCTTTGCAAAGTTGCACCGGGACCCTCGGCCTCTGGGCTGGAGGACGCCGCGGCCCGGGGCCCGTGGGCCCGACGGCCCGAGCTTTTGTCTGGGCGCCGCGCGCCCGCCGTGGGCAGACGGAGACAGGAAGGGCTGCGAGCCGCGGGCCGGCGCGGGGAATCCGGAACCGGCGAGTGCGCTCCGCCGCGGCGGGGCGGGAGGAAGCCGTGACCCCAGATGGCAGTGCGTGGCCTCAGTTGGATTCAGAAGAGAAAGCAACCTCTCCTGGGACCCGGGGGCAGAAATCTGTGTATAAAACAAAGCCGGGGTGTGTTTACGGCGTGAATTTACTCCGCGAAGATCCGTGTTTGGCAGCGGGGGAAGAAAGTTGGGGATTGACCGAGTATAATCTGCACAGTATTCGCAGCAGGACGCAGGCTAGGCAGACTTGTCCGAGGAATTAAGCGTGGGGTGGGTTGAGTTATCATGTGGGCACGGGACCAGGCGAATAAGGTGCTTATTTATAATCCTGGGTGCATTTCCTCGGTGGAATAAAGATGTTTTGGAATGTTCAGGCCGAGATGTAGGAACGTTTTCCTCCTCCATTAGGGGTGATTGAAGAAGCGCTGTATGTGCTGCACTTAAATTGTATGGCACATGTCATTAACTGTTTTAATCTAACAGACCAAGTTAAATTTTACTGTTTAGTTCCATTTTGTTGTTTTCCGAGTTTTGCTGGATGTCTTTCAGGTGCATGCCCCTTATGGTGTTCCTGAACCTCGCTGGTCTCCTAGATGGGATTAACCCAGAGTCAACTCAAGAGGTTTTGTCTTGGAACTTTTATCAAGTCAGTAGCACAGTGTGTGAATGGTTCTCAGTTCCTGCTTCTTGGTTCACACCAAATCTTGGCTTGAAACTTTTTCAGTTCAGTTTGATTCTACCTAATTAATCCCTGCCAGCAGTTTACCCTTCCTGCATCTGCTCATTCATAAGAAGACACTTGTACTCAACATTGACTCTTCTTTGGTGTTTCAGGATTGAGGTTCCTGTTACCTGCTTTGTTTTGTTTTGTTTTGTTTTTTTTTAAGTTGGCCACACCCTGTGGCTTAGGGTAGATACAATCTTTGACAGAGTATGAGACAAGACTTCATGTGTCTCTGGGCTAAAAAACACGTTTTCAGGTCTGCCACTCCTGTGAGAGAGTTCCATCAGGAGAAGACCTGTACTCCCTGTAGCCACATTACATTCCTCCTCCACTCAGCAGTCAGCACTGTGTGGCACTTCTGGAGCTGTCAGTCAAGTTCTTGAGGTTCACCTTAAGATGATGAGTTCCACTCAGGTGTATTGAGATGACTCCTAAGGCAGGTCAACGGGCAGCAGGTTTTTCCCATATTCCCAATAGAGACGGTGGTTGTTAGCAAAGGACCCTGCATTTGCGGAAGCTCCAGGCTATGGCTCAGGGCCCCTTGCCTCCTCCTTCCCTTCCTCACTAGTTTCCCCAGCCTCAGGATTTCTCGGGCCTGATAACATTGGCTTCCTCTAAGGATCTCAGAAGCACTTGTGATGTCCACGGGAGAGTGAGTCTCTGGGCTCTAGACCCCACTCTTCCGTGAAGTATCCTTCATGGAGGGGTGCCAGTCTTGGAGTATGAGTATGCAGGTGTGCTTACCATCTGCTGTTAAGTGACCAGTGGAGGCCCTATTGGAAAGTAACTATTGCCCAGTTACCCCCAGCAACTGCACCTAGCCCCTTACCACCACCCCTCATCAGAATTTTACCTGTTCTACTCTAAAATTCTGTGCATGTCTCTTGTCCCCACTTGAGGCCGGTGTCTCTTGTCCTTACCTGGGCAGCACTTCCTTAGGCCTGTCTGCCCCCTCCTTCCCACTGCAGCCTAGGTTTTCTCTGCTCCCAGTGTGGGATGGGAGCTAGTGGGTGGTGGTGGTGGCGGCGGTGGCAGCAGCAGCGGCGGCGGCAGCAGCAGCGGGGAGGAGACCCCTTGCATGCTCTTTGCCAGTGCTCACTCCTGGGTAGGCTGTCTCCTGTGGACTTCCATTTGCTTCTCCAGTGCAGGATGTGTCAGAAAATTGTTTAGCTGTTTTCAGTTTGAGGAGATACCCCTTAAAGAAGGGCTGTTCATGAGAATTCTTGTTGCATTTTGTTTTTCATTGTTTTTTAAACCTTGAAATGAAAATAGCTTTGTTCCTTTTTTTTTTTTTTTTTCTCCCAACAAAAGTGATTGTTGAGGCATCTGGGGGGGGGCTCAGTGGGTTTAGCATCTGACTCTTGATATCAACTCAGGTCTTGATCTCAGGGTCATGAGTTCAGGCCCTGCCTTGGGCTTCATGCCAGCTGTGGAGCCTACTTAAAATATAATAATGAAATAAAAATGATTATTGTCTGTTTAAAAAAAATAAAAACAATTAGAAAACAATGAAGAGGAAAATATCTCAGGAGTTTATGCAGCTGGGGCGCCTGGGTGGCTTAGTCGTTTGGGTGTCTGCCTTCAGCCCAGGTCTTGATCTCAGGGTCCTGGGATCAAGTCCCCATCATGGGGCAGGGGATGGGGCGGAGTCTGCTTCTCCCTTTTCCTTTGTCCCTCCATCCCACTTGTGTATATGCTCTCTCTTTTTCTCAAATAAAATCTTAAAAAAAAAAAGTTTATGTACCCATAACTAATGTGTTACTCATTATAGCTTATTGAAATTTAAGACTGAGAACCGTAAACCTTCCTGAAATTTTATGTAAAGGTTTGTGACTGTGTGCATTTTTCTGGGAAAAGGTCCTTAGCTTTCCTCAAGTTCTCCAAAGGTCATCCCAAACCCTGGGTTTCTGGTAGCTCTTGTGTTTTTATTCTCTTGCTCCTTACCCTTAGTATATGAACAAATCAAAGCCATCACTGGAGTCTACAGGTGTGTATTAAGGGACCCCACATTGCTGTTAAAGTCCAGCTTTTCCTGGAGTGTCCATTATGCCTAAAGATTTGGGAGTAGATGAATGTTGAGATAAATCTGTGTTATGCAGTAGAATATAACATTAGCATGACAAAATAATTCCATACTGTTTGGGGGGTGATGGCTACCCCTTGTGGGGCTAAGTATCAGTGTGCTGCTGTTGGGAGTAGCTTCTTGGGAACTGCAGCCATGTTTCACTGTTTTTCTCACTCATCTTGACAGTCGTCCGTTCTTGAAACTCTTCCCTGGTTCAGGGAAATGACACAACCTCCTGCTGCTCTGCCTGCCTTTCTGGCCGTTCCTCCACAGGTTGGTCTTTCACACTAGCCTTTGAATATTTGTAGTCTTGAATGTAGTAGTGTCTAGGACCCCCTTTTCACTCTGCCTTTTCTGCCTGGACAACCTCATGGACTTCACTAGTTTGATGGTATGTGATGCTGACTCCTGATTGTGGCCGGCCGTGTTCCCTCCTGGCCACCTTCCTTGAATGTCCCATTGGCCCCTCAGATTTTGTGTGTCCACGATGGAGTCTTTGATCTCTCTCTCCTCCCTCTCCTAAGCCCCTTGTTCTTCTGTTGCTGAAACCAGAAACCTCAGAGCTTTTCAGGACTTCCCGCCTGTGTACCCCATGTTCAGGGAGCCTCTTGGGTCTGCTTCTGAAACATCTCCTGAATCATCCCCTCCTTGTCAACCCATGTGTGTGTGCCTTCATCATCTTCAACCTGGGCTACTGTAGTATACTCATCTCCTCTCCCTGCCTTTCATCTTGCTTATTACCCCCCAAAATTTTTACACACTTGCCAGAATGTGATCATGTTGCTCCTGAATGTAAAGTCCTTTACCTCCCCTTTACAGGGGACACCACTTCTGTGCCCTATGAGGCCCTGGAGGATTAGGCTCCTGCCATCTCAAAGACTCTCTTCCAGTAGCCATATCAGGCTACTGCATGTGTTACGTAGTTTCACATCTCTATCTTATTCTCTTCCTTCTGACTAGAATATCTCCTCCCTACCCCACCCCTATTCCTGGCCTGCATAGGCCTATTCTCCCTTAAGACCCTTAGTCACCACCTCCTGTGTCTGTGACCCTCTTCCCAACCTCACCTCCCAGTGAGATGAGGCATTTCTTCTGGGTCGCACGCCAGGATTCAGGCTTTAGAGCCCCTGCCCAGGCTTGTATCATGGCTTCTTGTTCCCTGGCCATATGACATTAGGCAGATGACTTGACTCTGCTCTG